>NC_133936.1:30369928-30677928 GCF_031877795.1 Strix aluco | reverse complement strand
ATTGCAAAGGGGAACTGTTGTAAGAAACCTGAGCAAAAGCTGTTCCCCAGCCACTGCTGCTGACTCCCTGAAAAGGAAATAGGGAGAGATCAAGGAGCCAGGTAATGGCAAAGGCTGAGGGCTGCTGGAAGACGTGGAGAGAAGGGGATGTGTACCCTGTTATGCCAACTGACTGCCCAAAACAGCAGCCTCAGAGGAGAACCACCTGCAAGGGAGCTGCGAAAGGATGAGAAAAGGTAGAGGACAAATGCAACCCTGACTGTGCCCTCTCATCCACCAGCCATCCAGGCTTGGCAGGCAGCAAGGAACATGTCAGAGCTGTTCAAGGGGTACGATGTGTCCTCTAGGGAGTGGAGTAACACTGAGGCTTCACACCTCTGAGGCCTGGTGTCACCCAGGGGCCAGTGGTGCCACCACTGCCACCACTCAGGTCATTTGGGGAGTGGTTATATGAGGGGCTGGTTTGCAGTTAAGATTTCTCATTTAAAATAGCAAGTAATGACTGCATTTTGTAGACATTGCTTCTCTCTTTTGGATGAACTTTTGGCGCTTGTCAAGCTGGTGTGGAGTTCAAGGGCAGCCAGCAATGAGCACACACACAGAGGCTGCTTCCTCCAGACCTCTGCCATGGCAACCTGAGTGCAGGTCCACCAAGGTTTTATCAGAGGCTTTACTTTTGTTCTCAAAGGGCAGTTGTATTCACTTACTGCTAGAAGTATTGAGCTGATTGGAGAAACATTTTCAGGTCTGATCATCTGCGAGAAATTAAAGAACAAAAAGGGAAAGATGGCTTTTGAAAACCAACCTGGCTTGCACTGCTAACTAGCTTGTGTAGCGAGTGATTAAAAAAACCCCAAACAACAACAGCAAAAAACCTGACCCCAAAACCAGACGGAAAAAGGAAGGTAACAGTAGGAGGAGAGTCTGTTGGAGGTTCTGTGAGCTCTGTTCCCAGCCGCCTGTTGTGAGGGTGAGAAGGCTCAGGTAGCTCTCAGGAATGAAACCCTGCAGGTCTGTGGTGATGACATAGCCCTCTGCTACGGACCAGAAGATGATTCTGACACAACTCATTACATTTCTATTTATGACTAAGTCCATTGTTGGATTTAATGAATAAGTGATGTTTTGAACTGATAAACACCCTGCAGCAAATTTCCCATTTTATGTTGTGATGAACAAGCCAAGAGATTGAGGCAAGCTGTAAAGGGCCTTTAAATACGATTTCAGACTTAATTCAAAGTGGGAGGCGCTTCTCAGAGCTAGCTTGAAAGTTTCTCTCACCTCCACCCTCAAAGCGGAGATAAGGTTTCCACAGACTAAGCAGTGTTATCTCTAAAACAAGACAGCGACTGCTAAGAACATTGTCGGTAGTTCATTATTACAGGGAAACAGAGTGTATTATGAAACGTAAAAATGTCTATTAACTATTTAACTGCTAATCCTTTTAGATAGAAAATGTTCCCTTTGTGTGTTTGTCCCACAGTGTGCACCTTTGTCCTCCTTCTCCCTGAGTATCAAAGGCTTACCTGTCCCACACCCATCTGCTTACGTTTCCAGGCTTGACCCTCACATCTTTGATCATGCAATTATGGGCTCCCCATAGGAAGCCACTCACTTCACCAAAATCAGGGAATGTGAGACCAGTATAAAAGAGAAGTTTAATATTGAAATAAATCTTCCCAGGGACTGCCACAGAAGTAGTGCAATTAACTTTTGCATTAAATTAATTAAAAGTCTCCTGTCAAAAGGTAAACAAGACTGCCACAAAACTTCTCTTCCAGTATAGGATGATGTCAAAGACTGTCATGACTTCGTTGCAGTATGGTTCACCTTGCAGTAGATTACGCAGCAACATGCTAGTGTTAGAAAAACCCAGGTCTGAAAACAATTACTAATTCACACTCGCAAATGTTTTTTTTTTCCAAAGGCTCAGAAGTTGGTGCTCTTTTCTGTGTTTCAGAGACAAAGAAAAATGAAGTCATAACAGCCTTCAGACAGACTTTTATGAGTCTAAAGGCCAAAAGTAATGTCTGGCACAGATTATTTAACTTGACTAAAGGGGAAACAAATTCCCTCTGAGGCAGGGAATTCGATTTACCGTTTCCTTAAGGCTGTTGGTAGAATTGTGAACGTGAAAGCCTGCTCTGGTATGTGATGCCACAGGACGTTTTGCCAGTCTTGCATCCTGACAGGGCAGACTGACCATTGTGGATAGTGCTTTTCCTGCCTGTCAGAAAGAACAGAAAGGAATTGACTTTCCGCCACAAAGGACTTTTCCGGGGCTTCAGTCACAGCTTGGTGACTCTCTGTCCCTCTTCTGTGGAATCTGTTTTCCCAAGATGAAGCCAAGGCCTGGAAAAGGAGCAGGAACTGACAGTAATTCAGACAAGGTGAAAGTGAAGTTGCAGGAAGGATCTGAAGGGCTGGATGCCTTCTCTTCCCAAGGAAACGTGTCCATGCAGAAGAAAGGTACTTCCGGGTCCAGATTGCTTCTGAAGTCCCTGGAGGATTCACCAATTTTCTTTCTGCATATCAAGTACCCACATCTCTGTAACTATGGTCTTCCCACAGCCACCCTCACTATCCTGACCTCTAACTCTAAGGGGACTTATGGGGGTGCTTTAATGCCTCTGTGCAACACCCCAGACTGGACACTGATGGGAAAATCTATATAAAACAAGTAACTGAATACTTCCGAGGGTAATGACGTCTGCGTGTGATTACTTGTTTGGCTGCACTGGCTGAAGCTTCAGCTGCTAACTCAGCAGACTGTAAGTAGACAGTATTGTCTTTTCAGTTCATTCTGGCTGCAATTCAGAATGTTAATAATAATCTAGAGAGCTATATAAGGCTTGGATCGTAGCTATCAGAAACCACCTCTCTATCCATGTACTGTTACAGGAGGCGAGATTGGGGAGATGATCATGGTGACAGTTCCCTAATTTAGCAATGAGTGGCAGGCATTCATGGTGGAGACCTGTACCAAATCCATTATTTATTAAGCTATTACTTCGGATCCAGAATGGGTGTATTTATTTGTAGGGAAGTCTGTGAACATCTTGATTGCTGTTCTAACATAAGTTTATGCATCAGAGTCAATGCCATGGGCATGCTTTGTTTTTAAATTAGGAACAAAATGTCCTCTAAAAGCTAAACATCGGACCATGTTATTATCCTCTTTCGCCGACACTTACGACAGCACTGAGAGAACACTCTGGCTAAGCTGATGGGCAGCCAAATATAATTTATGGCTTGTTTTAAACTGATTTGTTGACTTCATGAAAGGCCCTGTCAAAAAGAACCGTCCCCTGAGTCCTAATGATGATAAGTTATGTTGCGTCAGTGCTGAAAAACTCTTGGATAATTATCCAGTGAACCTATCCTGAGAAATCTTTTTAAAGTGCCTGAACATTGCATTTTCTAAAAAGAAATAGGGCTAAAGCTATTGTTTCATAGTTCATTTTGGGGTTTCTTCATCCTTTGTTCATTTTATTTTCCACTGATTGGAATACTCTCTTGGAAGCATGAAAATAGTTTTCCATATTCCAGGCAATTAAAAACGAAGATGTGTGTTGTTTAAAGAAGGTGCTGCTAATGAGGACATGTTTCATTTCACCTATGTACAGAGCTGAATTTGTAAGTGATATCAACATGTTTGCATCTGCACCAGTATGACTGACAGCAGGAAACATCTGAGATGTGTATCAGCCTTATTTCTCATCTCAGTGTCTCCCTTAAGCAGAGGGACAGCCCCAGTGTGCTGCATGTAGCTGTGTCGCTCAAAGCTCCCTCGCCCAAGGGCCAGACACATGTGCCGTGCTGTGGGCTCAGTGCACATCAGACTGACATCTCAGGGGCTTGCAGCCACCACACCCCCAGCTTCTCTGCCACTGTCCTCCTTGCCCCCTGCCCCACGACCGCCCCCCTGGTGCAGCCTTGCCCCTGCCTGGCTGTGAGAACAGTGAATACAGTTGCAAAACAGCATCTACTTCATAAGGTCTTTTCTCCTCATCCTATTTTTAATAGTCTTGTCTCCGTTAACTTCAATATTGTTGTTTCATTGGGTGAATTTCTTCCTGGTGGAAATACAGTGCTTCAGTCAGAATATTTTCTGTTAAATGTTGGTGAGTTTTACAGGTTTCTCTTGTCTCCCCCTTACCCTTATCTGAACCCACAGCACAGATATACTGTGCTGCAGCTCTGCAAGTTTTCATTATCCTGAGTACTTTTCTGTGGGTCTTACTTGACATTGCTGAGTATTAGGCTAGGAAAATCCTAGCTTACAGATAAAACAATATCACAGAAAGAATTATAAATATGTTCTTGTCCAAGCACATAACAATGAGTGAGTCTGAGTGTGACAGATCTCTGGTTTCCTCCCACCACCGTGGGAAAAGGAAGCTGCTTCTGTGCTTAGACAGCAGTGATTACTTCCTACATCTGTGTGGTGAAGCGCAGTCAGCCTCTCCTCAGCCCTGCCAGCTCCAGAGAAACAGGGGTGCAGCAGCTCCAGCTCTGCAGCCTGGCATCAGTGCCCTTTGCAGCCTTCAAGTCACACCAGGCTAGGAGGGACCTGGCCCTCGAGGAGGTGGTCTTTTGCAAAATTCAAAATGGGTTAGGGAGGGAGGAGAACATCTTGCAAACTGCTGGGATTGCGAGTCTGGGAGATTAGTCCAAGGACCTGATACAAGCTCAGGCGAAGCAGATCCACAGCTTCATGGCCTTCAGAGGGGTGTTTCCTTGATCAGGGTCTGGGTTTTTGTGAAACTGAGAGGAAATAATTGCATAAAAAATGGCATGTCTTGTTCCTTCTTTCTAGGAAAACACAGAACAAAAATCCAATCCATTTTGTAGAAAGAAAAAAAGTAAGTATTTTAAGGCAGAATATCTGTTTCATACATTTGTTGTGGAGAAGAACTCCCGGTACTAAGGAATGAGCCAAAACTAGAACCATTGAAACAAGCAAGACTTCTGTCATTTACTTCAGGCTGAGCAGGTTTTGATACACGTCATAAACAATTACAGTAATTTTCTTTTACCATCTAAACAGTGAAAGTGCTGTGCAACCCACACAGTAAGGTTCTTGTTTTCTGTGAACAAAGTTGATCTCACTTCTTTTATTGGTAGGTACAGCTGGGCAGAAGGCATGCTGCATAGTTCAGTGTCTTTACAGAACCAGAAAAGAACACTGGATTTGGGGCCCACAAAAAATACCCAGTGTTGGGGGTTTTTTCCCCTCCCTTGGAAAACAAACTATTGTATTCGTTGCTGGGTATTCTTTCTGGTTGTTGGTTTTTTTTTTCTCTCTAAAGGTTATTTCTTGACAGTTCACATTCCACAAATAACAGGAAGGATACTGTGGTTAACATGTGGTTGCAGTTGTGGAAAGTGGCAATACAAATTACAATCTGGGATTCTATATTTTATTGTCTCTCACCAATATCCATGTTAGATCTGCATAGATTGGAAGATATTATAACAAACTTTTAAAACATTTTTGTAACTATCAGTCACATAAACTCAGCTTGGCCCTAGAAATGTCAAACTGTCTCTGGCCAAAGCATCACAATGATAAAAATCCTATTACAACTTATTTAATAATTCTCTTGATGATGCAAGAATTGGATTATATCTATTTCACCTGTTACAGCTTGTGAAGAGGAATGGAGTTATGCAGAAGCCTTTCGTTATCATTAAAATTGTAACTCTGATTTGCAGCTACACCATTTTATGTAGTAGCATGTAACGTTTGGAGGTATGGAACTGGATTTTTTTAGTTTGTATTCCATGTACCACATTCTTGAAACTAGCGTAGGAATTTAGGCACAGGGAAGCATTTCCCGCAATTGACTCCTTGGAGAAACCCGGATATGAAGGTGCCTTCTCGGTGCAGGATGCTTTTAAGAACCTTTTTCTATGCTACACGCAGTAAAACTTGTTTGAGCAAGCCTTGCTAGGCCGGAACATCAGACACTAGGTTCCAGTCACTGTTCTCCCATCAGCTGCTGGCCTCAATTATCTCTTCGGTCCTGTGCAATATAGCAAAGGTTAAAGCATACCAACAGCTCAGCGGGTTAACTTTATCTTTGTTTTGAAATCATAAAATCTCTTTAATTTAAGAGGCTTAAATGGTTTTGCTTGGGAGAGTCAGGTGGCTGGAGCCCTATGAGCTGGGTGGCCTTGCCTGGGTTCACTAAGGGAGAGGCGTAGGTAGCACTGCCAGCGCTTGCAGCAGAGCTCAGCGGGGCCGTGACAACAGGGGCGCTGGAAGCAGAGGACAAGGCAGAAGCTTCGGGGTTTTTGAAAAGAAGGCCGCGGAGTTCAAAGCTGATGCAGTCACAGGGTCTGGGAAAGATTTTCTATTAACGCGGATTTGTGATTCTTGAGCTTACGCTTCACAGACGTTTTTTCCCGCTCGCTGCCCGGGGGTGGCCGCTTGCCGCCCGCGGCCTTCCCGGGAAGGTCTGTCGGAGCCTTCACCGTGCCAGACGGGGCGAGGCCCGAGCCTATCTCACAAAGCCACCCCGTGCTGCCAGCTCTCCCGGCGACGGTGCCCTCTGCCTCAGCGGCGCACCCCAAGGCCCCGCCGACACCGGCCGGCCGCAGCGGGCCGCCAAACCCTCCCACAACATGGCGGGCGGGCAGGCCCGCCCTCCGCGCGCGGGGCCCCGCTCTACCTGCCCGGAGGCCCACCTCTATGGTCAGGGGCGCGGCGGGCAGGGGGCGGGGCGGCGCCCGGCCCCGCCACTGACGGCGGCGCGGGGCGGGGCCTATCGTGCGGGGGGCGGGGCTTGGCTTGGCGCGGGGCGGCGGGCCGGGCGCCCAGACTGGCAGTTGGAGCGACTCCCCTTTGTGTCTGGAGCCGGGAAGAGCCGTTGGTGCGGGCGGGCGGGCGGGAGGGGCGCGGGCCGCGGCGGGGGCGGACCTCCGGCCCTCGGCTCCCGCCCGCAGCCGGCGGCGGGGCACGGGAAGGAGGCGGAGCGGCGCGGAGCTGCCCCTCGCCGGCGAGCCCGGCGCGGGGAGGCGGGCGGCGGGGGGGGAAGGCGCTGGCAGAGCGGAGGGGCTGAGCCGTTTCCCGGCGGCGAGCGGTAGACGTGAGGGAGGAGGCCGGGCTAGGCCGGGGGGCTGCCCGGCGCTGTGGAAACTGCGGGAGGGAGGCGGAGGAGGGGGAGCGCCTTCCCCCGGCGTGGGGAAGGGCCTCCGCCGCGCTCTCGCCCACGGAGCGGAGCCGGGCGCCTCCGCAGCTGGAGCCGCCGAGGAGGGGCCTCGCCTCCCGCCGCCCCGCGCTCCGGGCCCCACCTTTGTCGGGGTGGCCGGGGGTGGTGTCGCTTCTGCGGGGGGGGGGGGCGGGGGGCCGGGGGTGCGCGGTGGAGCCTGCCCGGCGGGGGAGACCGATGGGCCGAGATGCAGCCGCAGCCCTCGCCGTGAGCGCAGAGGGGGTCGCGCCTCGCCGCGGAGGGACTGAGGGGATCGCCGCCGCCTTCCCGGGAGCGTGAGGCGGCGAGGAGGGGCGACGAGACGGCAGAGACCTTTAACGGGATGGGACGCGGCTCTGCCGTAAGCCCCTAGAGCTTGTTACCCGTGCCCCGGCCAGCCGAGGGGGGCTGCTCTGACTGACATTGCTGTGGACGCGGGCTCGCGTCTGGATATGTTTCCTTCTCCGCCGGGCTGTTTCTTCGATATCGTGAAGCTGCGTGGGAAATAAGCGTGGTTCCCAGCTCGGTGGGGAGCGTGCCGCCGGTCCTCGGCGGGGGGAGATGCCTCGGGGCTGGGAGACAGGAGCAGGCGCTTCCCCAGCGGCCGCGGCGCGGTGCCGGCTCCCGAGACATGAAGGCAGGCGGGTGTAATGGAGTAAGAGCGAAGACGGCTCCTCTCATCTGCCGTTTGCCCTTCCTGACGGGATTGTAAACCGAGAGAGCTGAGGAAGGCTGTGCGAAAGAAGGAGGAAATTCCTCTCGTCGGGTTCCCCCCCCCTTTTTTTTTTTTTTTCTCCTCCTGCTGCCTCGATCCTTGGCTTCCCCAGGTATGACTGCCTCACTGCAGCACCTTGTGCTGGTGCTCTTGCTCTCCAGTGCCACCCTGCTGCTCAGCACTGCGGCTGGTAAGTAGCCAGTGGGTGTAACGAACTAGCCATTTTGGCACAGGGAATGGGGGTGGGGTCCACTGGTATTTGGGCACATCTGTGTCTCCTTAAAAAGTGGTGTGTATCTGTTTCAGCGGCGAAGACTGATAAAGTTTTGAAATCCCGATATGTTAGGCGTCTCGGAGAATAAAATCTGCTTTATTGTGTAAATGAACTCGACCTGCATTCAAGATGTATGCTCTGCCTAGATCTGCTTCTCTTGTCTAATAACTTATTTCAATTTTGGAAAAATATATAATCTTTTTGTTTTGCATACCTCGCCCTTTGAAAGGTAATGCAGGAATTTTTAATATATATTTTAATCGTCAGCAGAGCTGTGCCTGTTTTGCTGTGGGATCTTTGGGCACAGCCATTTTTAATTTTATCAGCATCGATGCTTTTAGGGGCCTTAAACATGTGCTGCAGTTTTATAACAGACTTATTGTAATGTACGTTTTTTTTTTTTTCTTGAAGGAGAGATCTGAAGCAAAAATTTAGCTATTTCTATTGTTGCTTGTGATTATAGAACAGTAACACTGTTGAGGAATGCTGAAAGATCTTGAAGAGTACTTTTTTTTAACGAGAAGTTGGAAGCATATATGCTAAGAGCGTCCTTATTTATATTTTTGGACTCTCTAGACCTATTTTTGCCCAGAAGCTCAGTGTCAGATATGTCAGATGTTTGGCCGTGATACTGGAAGAGAGACGTGTATTGGTCTGGCATCCTTTGGTTTTCTGTCATGGTGACAGATTGGCATATTGGAGCCTTCTGAGTGTTACCCAGCTTTGTTAGGTACTAATACCAATTCTTCTTGCAGTATGCATTTTCCAGCAGTTCTGGAAGACTCCTAGGACTTTGGTGTCTTTTTACTAATCGGGATCCAATTTGCAGTGCTTGCTTTTTTTAAGTGTTATTTTGTAATCTGATGTGTATAAATCATAAATGAATCTTTGTGAGAAAATTGCTGTCTCTTGTGAGGATGACCCAACAAGCTGATGGTAATTGCTGTGTTACATTTCAGTGAGGTCGTAAAATTGAATTATTTGTCAAAGTTGAAGATACTTGGTGTCATTATTAAGAAAATCCTGTAAATTATACATGTTTAGGCAGTTTCTTCATCACTCTGACTGGATAGTCCCCGATTGTCTCACTTCTGCTTTTTCAGAGGTCTCTTTTAGGAGGATATTTAAATGAAAAGATTGATGCTGCCTATATCATCCTGACCTTTGGCTGCCATTATTTTAGACTGATGTCTGCAGCGTCTCTCTGTGGTAGTTTCAGAGGCCCGGTTTTATTTTTTTTTTCTTCTTCTTTTTTTCTGGAAGAAGGGACTTCTGAAGGTCAAAAATCTTGGTATTAAAGCGTGTATGAAGCACGAATGCCCAGCATCTCAACTTTTCTTTCAAATATAATTTTTCATAGGTGTAGGCTTTTTCTCCCTTTTGTGAAACTTCAGTGAGTTGGCAGTTTCTGTGCCCTGATGAAGGAAAAGGGTTACTGAAGGAGCAAGTATGGATTTGAACCAGGCCAAGGGCTGGGCAGGTGCGGTATGAGCCCATTTGCACGGTTTTGCCAATTCACCTCATTCCTGACTTGGCAACAGCATTCCCAGTATTTCAGTTCTGGTTTTGCCTGGTTAAAAAGGTATTAACGATGCCAGCTCGTTTGGTTGTTTTGTGAATAGGAACCTATTTTCCCATTGTGATTTATTTCTTAATTGTGAAATTTTAACAATCCACATTTTAAAAAACCTTGGTCATAATCCTCTGTAAAAGTAATTACATGGGTGATTAGAGCTTTAGTTAAAGTAACTAATGGTTGATTTTAAGTTTACACTGCATTTCAGAAAAAAAATGTCTATACATGGGGAGGCTACACTAATGTGTAGTTCTGCCCTTTTATGTTCATGAAAGAGCCAACACTCTTTCTTCTCTTCCCCTCCCCCAAAGTATGAACTGTACGCTCAGAGTGAAAATGCTGCCTTTGTAGCTTTGAAACCCCTATTAATTCTTACTTCTGATTAGTGAATGGATACTATATCTTAGCAGTGTATAGAACTGAGTGTTTATAAATGAAAAATCATGACATCAGAGGAAAAGTATTTTCATAACAGGTTTGTAAGTTTCTGCCTGGAGGGGCGTACTGGACCTCCTTGGGGAGAGCTCCACAAAGACCTGGGCTTAGTATGGGCAGGAAGAGAAAGATGTAAAGATGTGTAAAGAAGATGACCAAAAAAAACCCAACTTACACTGGGCCTGTAGATGACAGTTTCACTTGTATTCTGGAATATGAATGAAGAAAGAAGGTGGTTTTTCCTTCACCTTTGCAATTGAAGATATAATAACTAGATTCAGAATTATTTGCTGATTATTAGGGGGAAAATATTACAGGCTTTCTCCATAAAATCCAGATCTTAACAGGTATCTGGTAACTCTGTATTTAAATCATGTATTAGTCCTTGTAAAGAGAAATGCTGCAGTAAGGACATTTCACTGATACTACTCTTAGGTAAAAATTTGGAGGTTTAAAAAGTTACATTGAAAAAAAATGGTTTGTGCCACTTTGTTTCTCAAATGACTTGAAATACCTCTTTCTTAAATTTTTGTTTAGAACTATAAGACACATTTATACCCCTTTGTATTTTAGAGGATTTGGATGCGTTAATCATGAGGGTTGTGCCTGAAGAGGTGGTTGGTGAACCTTTGAGCTGTTCCCCAATATTGCTAAAGAATTTTGTTTGGGTGTTCATATGGACCTGATATTAAAGATATAATCTTTCCTCATTTCGCTTGCTTGCCCTCTGTGATATGCAATACTAAACCACTTTTCCTTCTTTATACATATTCAGGGTAGACAGCATTCCATTGTCTAATGTGTAAATTATTTGCGGAACATATAAAGTGAAAATTAAAGCAAACAGAATATCCTTTTATCTTTGGGAATCTTTCCATAAGTCTGCATCTATGTGGTTCAACAGGGCTGCAGAATTTTCAGTGTGAATGGAATTGGATAGAGATTGAAGTATTTTTTTAATGATCATTTTAATTATTAATTAAAATGAGTGAACTGAAGCATCTTTATCCAATTCTGCCTTGCCAGTTAAAGTTACTTTAGTATCTCAACATAATTTGTTTGAAATATCAATTGTTTGACATGAGGAAAAGCCTCCTTTGGCTCTTCAGCTCCTTTCTTCTAATTCAGTGCTTTGAATTAGTAACTAACTTTATGTATCTTGCATATTAAAGAGGTTTTTTTTAAACCTATCTACCCCCCTCTTTACTAGAGCTATAGCTATTGTTTATGGCTCATTCATAAGTAATATAAAATTAAATTTATTTTTCTGTTTGACTTGGGAGCTGTCAGAAATACTAGCCTAGCAGATGGAAACAGACTGTTTGCTTGAGGGGCACAACTGGTATGCTTGATGGATAACCACATGTACAAGTGCAGCCTGTATGCCAGACTAGGGCTTCATTAACTGTCTAGTTGTGTAAAGAAGTAGTGTAACTATGAAAGCACAGGATTCTGCACAGAGCCATTCACGCAGCTGAGAAGAGGCTTTTTTCTATTAGGTGAATCAGCCTGTATGAACCTCTGTGATACTGCAGCTAAGCTGCTCCCAGTTTCCAAGCAAACTTCAGTATTTCTGTACAGCACTGTGCGGTGTAGGCATAGCCTGTGAGGAAATGGAAGCTGCGCTCATCTGATGGCCAAGGAGCCCAAATTTCAAGCCCGAGATGTTACACAGATGCCTCGCTTCAGTGTGAATGGTTTTTACTCTCAAAGGAACCACGTGTAAAAAGTTGGCTAAATTGTCTGCCCTTGTCTGATGAAGGAAGGCAAACCTCACTTCACCCTGGACAAAGAGGGAAGCATAACTGTATTTCTTATGATTATTCTTATGGTGAACTTTATACAAAGTAGTTGTTTTGATGACACCTCTCTAGCACATATTACGAACTTCTCTAAAAAAATAATTTGTTGACTTTTACATGGTTGTCCCCCCCGCCTTTCTGTATTCCATTAAGTATTTCTCAGTAGTCTGTATACTGCTGAGAAAGCCAAGGCATTGTTCCTTGGCAGATACCACCTTCCTCTCTGCCTTTCTTACCAGAGGGACGAGGAAGTTGGTATGTTAGGTTCTTCAGAAATGTTTTACTCCTGACAATGGAGTGCATGGCTTACTGTCACTGGAGCTATATTCTGTTTGGACTCAGTCTGGCTGTGCCATGAACATGGGCTGTCATTTTCTGAGCAGACTCTTAACTTTCCCAGCCAGGGCTTTGTGTAAGTGGTGTGTAAAATTTCATTCGGAACAAAATGTTTATGCCCTGAATAAAACAGGCTTGGTGATGCTATGTTGGGTAGGACAGGAATCTCTGCGTAGCTTACAGGCTACTTTTATTAAGCTTGTAGACTTAGTGGAACTGCTTACTGCTTGAATTTGAATTTAAAAATAAGTGAAATAGAAGAATTGTTCTCCAGAACACCAACGTTTCAGCACACAAACTGATTTTCTGTGTCTCTTTTTTCTTGCTGGTTTGGTGGTTTGTGTGTTTTTTTTTTTTTTTTTTTTTTTTCTTCCTTTCTCTGAAATGTAAGTTCACAGAAGTGTAAGGCTGGAAGTGACTTCTCTTGTGTTTCCTCCATGGTCTGGTTGCATAAGCACAGATAACGATGTTTGTCTAACATCTCTAAAATCTCCAGTGAAGAGGGATTTCACAGCCTGTCTAGGTAGTCTGTGCTGCTACAGTGCTTAATTATCATGTTTTTCATAATGCAACAGTAGTAGTTTTTTTCCCCTTCTATTCTAATGCAAGATTGTTTAAGATATGCCTTAATTAATATGTGGCAATCCATCTGAACATAGCATGGAGTATGCACACAGACAATTGCCAGGGAACATCAGTCTTGATAAGTTCATGTGTTGAAGCCTGGTGTCTCAAACTTGGCTACAGTAATTTGTGATGGGAAGCTTGAGTTGACTATCAGTGTTTTAAAATGATCTTTTTGCAATTTAAAAAAAAAATGGTTTTGAAAACTTATGCTCTTCCTAAAATTTTGATTTCTGATGGTGTCCTCCTGAATTGAGGGGTCTGTTAATTGCAGAGCTGGGAACTGGACTGAGCAGGAGGAGTGGAATCTGAGAGGAGAGGTCAGTCTGGGTGTGTGACCAGGAGGAAGAAAGGCTAGCAGGACAGGAGGCATTTCAAAGGATGAAGGATTCAATCTGATTTGCAGTGGGATGAGAACCAGGGCGTAGTAGACAGCCAGACAGAGATCTTACATTTGTCAGACTTGTTTGGAGCATGAGTGCCTGCAGTTTTGTGGTGGAATGAAGTTTTTGCACTGGGAAAGAGGAAGAATGTATAGTTGTAGGTAGCAGTTCTGAAGATTTCTGTTCTCTCTTTTGAGAATGAATGAGAGACCTAGTCATATAGATAATGCCTTTACCCTCCTCCTTTTTCCTCAGTCTCCTAAGTTTGGAAACCACAGGGGTTTTGGGTGGTGATGGCATTTTATTCCAAGTCATTGGGGTGTGTCAGTTTTGTCGATTCCCTTCTTAGGTTTGCATCAAGTCACGTTTTTTGTTTTGAACTCTAAAGGTGTCTGCCTTCTGCATCGCTCAGTACTTTGTATTTTCTCTTTTGTTTCTTATTTCTGTGAGAGAGGGAGGGAAAAATAGGCGCTATGGACACGGAAGACTGTCATTGCGATCTGTGAACCCTTCCATCCCCACCATTAACTTCTGAATCTGCTGGCCAATTTTAACCATATGTGAAAGATGCTAAAAGTCTCAAGAGTTTAATTTGCTACTGTTTTCATGAAAATTAGGAACTGAATAGAGGAGACAGTTTCAAGGTAGAGATTTCCCAAGGGGAAAGCAGAGCAGAACTCAGCCCAGGTAATTCTCTCTGCTCAAAACTGGCTGCCCAGTCAGTGCAGGAATGCTGGCAAGCGTGCTGGTGCATACACCGTTCTGGACTAAGCACAGTATATTTTGTCTTCTGTTCACTCAGCATGCTGTAGGAGATCTGGGCGAGAATTGGGAGTCCCTTTTGTGGGAGGGTGGGAGTTGGGTAAGAAGTGTGGGAGAAAGGGCATGTTTATAGGCAATTAGTCTACTGCTTATGGAACAATTTGTGTTTCTGAGACAATGTACTAGGCAATTTTTTTAACGGAACTTCCAAAACACAGCCCAAATCACTTTACTGAATGGCTGTCATCCATTTAGGACTTCACAGTGTGTATGAGTAACTTGCAGTTTATGGTATACATTGTTTTTCACACTTTCAAAACTGGATTTAGTTCACTACCCTGTGTATACACTTAGCTTTAGCTCAGATGTCCCATACATTAAACTTCCTTACAATCTTTTTTCAATGGTGCCGTAACTTCTACTTTTCCTGTGGTCCCTTTGAATGTTTTTGTTACATAGTGTACTTGCTTGAACCGGTGAAGTGTATGAAAAATAGTTCTATTATTTGTGTTAAGCAGCAGTAATGCTAAGGCATGTACTGTCACCTTCTGGGTTGGAGTAAATGGCGGACAATGACACAGCTAGTGGTATAGTGAACCTCTGAGTTGCTGTACTGACTGTTAACAGGCAAGTGGGCTTGGTAATGCTAGCAGTGCTGCACAGCAACTCTTACTAGTATGTTCAGCCAAAAGCTGGTACTACATTTATGCTCCTTGTTCTACTAGATATACTTTTTCTGTTTTGAGTTGTTAGCAGGATGGGTGTAAGAAAATATGGGTAAGAGGCTTTTTTTTTTTCTTCTCAAGTGAGATGACTGAAAGTATAATCGTAGGTCATGTATGTTAATTGGGCTCCTTAATTTATACATTAGAGAATGTAGCGCTTAATTAATATCAAAGTATCGGGCGTTGGCAGTGTCATCTCTCAAGCTCGTTGTTGTTGGCATGAAGTACGTTTCCCTCTGCGTAAGTCACAAAGGTCGGGTTCACCTGGTGTGAGAAGCTTTAACGTAGTTCAGTGACAAGAAGGACTGACTAAACATGCTCTACTGCTCTTGCTTTTGCCTCATCAGACATACTCAGTTTGGCTTGCTTTCTGTTAAAAATGTTTTATTTCTGCAACCAAAGCAGCATGGGTACAGATACCGGGAACAAAATTCCTAGACTATCTGTGTTAGAGAACCTTAATCAGGTTTTCCAAGAACTTAAGCTAATCCACAATCCTCTGCTATTCTGAAATTTGTTAGACTTGACAAACATATATTGGGAAAATAATGGGTTGTGTTACTGTTCAAGCTATTTTCTGTAGTAATAGTTGTATTAAATAATCTTACAGGGATATGTTTAGTTGTCCACGGCTAAAAAATTTTTGCTTTTGTTAGTGATGGAGCGGTTCTGTTGTAGTTAGTTTGTTGCTGAATCTACTTGAAAATTAATCCTTCCTTCTGGTACTATCCTTCAGAGAGAAGTCAGATTTAGTTGGAGGGCTTTGTGTCGAGGGCTTTGTGTCCCTATACCTTCTAAGTTGCAAAAATCTTGGTGTGGACATAGTATACACTGTAGATATGTGCTATATCCTGTGAACTTTGCCAGTCCTTTTAGTTGTTTAAAACCTAAACATTAGAAATTACTTCTCTATATTTATTCTGCAGTCAAGGGACCTTCTTAGCTGAAGATTAGGGTTTTTTATGATTACTGGTTCTTAAATATAAATTTTCATTATATTTAGCTGATTGAGATGTGAATGATATGTAGAGCCAATATAGCAAGCTGAAGAAAACTAAGATTGTAGTAGGAAAATTGTAGCACCTATCTTTTTAGTTAGACTGTGGCACCACCATATATCTCCAAATCAGGCACTTAGCCCAAGAACAATCCTTCTGTATTAAAATAATTTCAGTTGCAGTCAGAGAAGGATAAAGGGAACCCTGTAATGAAGTTCGTCTGGATGCCACCACGGTGTCGGTTTCTTACATTTGCTTGTTTAAAGTTCTTTCCCTTTATTTCTAGCTGTAATGGCCCAGGCCAGGGAGCTGTAGCCTGAGCAGCTGCCATGATTGAAATAGCCACACAGGCCTGGGCTCTGCCAGCTGTAACAGGAGACAAGCGCTGGGTCAGGGCACACACTCCTGTCTCACAGGGCTTGCTCCTGGTATTTGAGTAGGACTCGGCTGCGAAGTGGAAGAACTTGTTCCAGGGTTCTCTGCTATTCTGGCTCTGCTTTGCAGGCTGGGATGAATGACTCCGTGAATCTAAATGAGTGAAAAAAAAGACGTGGAAACACCAGGGTAAATAATTTCTCATGCCCACTGCAGCAGTATTTGGATCTCTCTGTAAACTTTTTTACATAGAACAGGCAAATCCCTGATTCTAGTGTGTATTGCATAGATATAGTGAAGATGACTTGTAATACATATATATATATACATATATATGTGTGTGTCTGTATGTATATAGCCTTACATACTCAGTATGTTACCCAAATTCAAGCAAACCAATCTGCTTCACTGCTAAAACCTAGTATTTTAATATTAGCAAATTAGCTGGTTTTTGGTGTTCTTAATTTCCAAAAAGTCCTTACAAACAGCTTATCTTGTGTGACTGGTAAACTTTACACTTATTAATTACATGCAGATTCTACCAGGACCTGTTAAATAATTTCTCTTTTAGTTATACTAAGATGAATCTGGCCTAACTAAATTTTAGTTAAATTTAGTCTGTAGTAGTTAATGCTGTTGCAGCAGAACGTAGTTATTTGGCTACAGTTGTTTATCATTGTTTTAGCTAAGAATTTAAAATCTAGTAAATATTTTTTCTGAAATTTTTCAGTACAAACTTAGAAATATCTTAAATGGCAAATAGAGAGAATTCTTTGCTTTTATTGTTTCCTGTCAGAGAAGTAGCACCATTAATGAAACTGTCAGCAAATTTAGCCTCCCTTATTTTAAGAAGTAGTGAAATAGAATGTTTGTGTGCAAAACAAATAAAACCCTAATTGTTATTTTTACTAATCTGTATGCAGACTCTATAATGCTACTTAAAATTGAAGATGTGGGCTTTGGGCACAGGAATACACAGTCCAAATATGACACAAAGTAGTAAATAAATTTTAAAAATGCAGAGAAGGTGTGTAAAATAAGGAAAACTAGTGATACAATAATAATAACTCAACTTAATGGTTTCACTTTGGGAATGCAAGAATATTTTCTTCTCTCTTTCCTCCGTGCAGGATAAAAAAAAAAAAAGGGTACTAATAAGACATTTGAATAATAAGTAGTGCCATAATATATGAGACTGGCAAGCATATTCTGAGCAGAAGTCACTTCACTGAGGAAATCTACAGGTGTTGAAGCAGGAATGCAGTAAAATGGATGTTGAATTGGGTTGCTCTGAGGAATGGAAGAGTTAAATGTGAAAGCAACTATTCAGATGTCGTGTACTTTGAAGCAGTCATCAAAACAAAGCCCTTCATCTTGAAGCAAGTGAAGGTCTGTAAAAGGAGGCAGATACTGTCAAAGTGATATCATGGACAACAACTTGATTTTCTTGAATGGATTTGGTAGGGTGGGAGAAGGGTTAGTAACAAAAGAGCTGAGCTGAGAACATAATAAGGCATGCAGAGGAATAAAGAATGGGCTTTTAATATGTTGTAAACGAAACTGAACCGAGGGAAGAAGATAAGCGGAAAAGTCAAAAAGCTCCACAGTTAATTAAGAGTCTCATTAAAAATTGAGGGACCAATTGGGAAGAATGGTGAATTGTGTGTAGCACACAGGGCAATGTGTCTTACACTCTTACACATTCTCTATGTCCTGTTACAAAAAGAAGCTTGCACTAGCTGAGTGAGAAAGCATCTGGAATTGCCAGTAAATCCAGAATATGTCCTCTAGAACTGTGTCTGAACTGCACTGTGTGTAGCTAGTACCTATCAAAATAGCAGCAACAGGTTTTTGTTTGAACTGCTGGCCATGTAAAGAAACAGATGAAAACTAAAATTTTAACACTTAGAAAACGTTTTTATGTGGCAAATAATGCAAATCTTTATTGAGCGTATTTTTATACAAAGAACCTGAATAATCCACAGTTGTACTAACTGAAATAAGAATTTGCATAGAATCTGAATCCTTTTTATGATTTTACCTCCTTGCATTCGGTTAGAATTAATCTTTCTTAAAATTGTTAAATATTTGTGAAAATCAGTGCAGTGTCTTAGGTAATGCTTAATTAAAGTGATTGAATGGCGATGGAGTTTTACAAATAGTACCTATGTTTTAATGTTGCTTTACTGCTAACAAGAAGAGATGCGGCTTGTCTTTGGTGACAGGTTTCATGTATTTGTTTTGCATATGGTATCTTTTCTGCCAACTTCAAATCTTAAAATGTAGTTAAATCTATAGTTTTCAGACACCAGGATTCGACATACGTGTAATGACGCTGTTATATACCACTTCCAATCTTCCTGCAATATGTTCATGCATATAATGCAAAATAAAAACTAAGCAAAAGACATCAACAGCCTTTAGCAGCCTACTAATTGTAGTTAATCAAGATAATGCTAAATACTGAACTTATTACTGTATCAGCTAACTTGTCTTCTGTATCTGATTACTGAGGGGAAAATTAAAATTTATGTGAATACTCTGTATTTAAATGGAAATTTAAATAAGTCACTTTTCTCTTTCTGTGCTTAAGTGATGCCAGTTATGAGCCTCTCAACATTGCTTTTTTTTCACATATTTTTTTGTTCATGCTATAAGCTTAAAACCAGAATCACTGTGGGACAATTAAGTTCAGTAGAGTTATATTCTATTTTCAGGTGCTTATTATACAAGATGCTGGTGTAATCCCACCAGCCTTTTTAGTATACCAGTGTTCTGAATACTTTATTCATTTAGACAAATTTACAGTTAGTTCTTTGAACTTGACACAGGTTTTTGGAGATCGGGCATTTTGGTGCGACTATTAGGAAACACTGAGAAGTAAGCCCATTGCAGTATCCTTGCTTCTCCAGATAAAAGTAGACATACTGACTGCATGTTTAACAGTGTTATTACAGGACAAGATATTTATGTCTTGATTCTTCTCCTAGATTTGCCCACCTTTCTCTGCCCTTGGTTGTATTATTCTTTTTAGGATGGTTAGAATAAGCATTTAATGAATTTACCTTTACGTTACTGACATGTGCTTTCAACCTATAATTGCAACTAAATAGTTTAAAGTAATCTAGGAATGCCACATACAAACAGTTATTACTTTTAGCTGAAATATATAATAACAAATGAGGATGACATATGCAATGGAATCTGATAGTAAATTCCTTTGTGGCAATTACATAAAGCAGTTAGTTTCAGTGCTTAATTGATAACACTGGGGCTTGCTTCACTTCCATGAGGTGTGGGAATATGAGGTGCAGAGGTAACTGCATTCCATCAAATTTCAGTCTAGACAGGCACGAGAGCATCATTCATCCTGTACCAAACAAGGAAGGCTAATCACCTTCTTAAAAGTGACCTTGCAGCTAAAGAATGTGCTGTGGTGGGCACACAGAAAGGCAAGTCAAGAGCTCAGTGTGATCACCAGCAATACTCTTCCTGGAGTTAAGGGTCTTAACTTGAAAGGATGCTATCTGGATTGCAGAATGTTTGTTTCTTCTCATTTCATAGGAGTGGTAGTTTTTGAAAGAAATGGTTTAATGAAGCGCTGTACAGTTAATTATATTTGATTGAAGGAAAAGCTTGTTATCTAGTTGAGATGGGAGGAAGTTTGAAGTACACTTTTATAGCAAAATGTATTAGGAAACACTATTGGAGACTCATCTGCCTCCTTTAATTGAAGAGTAGTAGAGTGAGCTTTGACTTTTTCAAACAAGGTTTCCAAGTAAAGGGTCTTTTTTTTTTTTTTTTTTTTTTTAAAAAAAGGGGATGTGTCTACTTCTAAGGCGTATCAAAATTCAAAGGTAAAGTGAGTGTGATGTAGCATAAGCTGAGCCCTGTTTGATTACTTCTGCTGGATTTGTTAACTTGGTTTCTGTATAGACACTACCAGAATTAATTGGGGAGGACTGCTGATGGGAAAAATGGTGGAGCTATTGAGGAAACTGTGGAAAGGTATTTTGAAGTTTTTTCGGTGATGTGAGGACAAACGGTGAGTAGCAGATGCCGCTGATAGCGTAGGGGGGGGGCACAAGTAGCGAGATGCACCTTGACAGCTTGATGATAAATGTTAAGAACTCATGAACAAAGAGGTGTAAAGGAACAGGACCAGTTCAGATGGAAACTAGTTTGCCAGCTGCTTCGCTTTGATTGCCTGTGTGCATGCTCCTAACCTGCAGTAAGTGTAAGATAGCTCTTGGAAAGAAGTTGTGAGTGTGCACATGCAAAGCTGCTGCAGGAAAAATTAAGTAAATTCCCGCTGTAATTTAATATTTTATCTCATCTGGCTTTGTGGACATCACTCCTTCTCCCTTGTCAATTGTTCTGCTTGAACAGGAGATGATTAATCCTTCTGCAGTTTAAGAGCCAAGTGGAGCACTTAAAGAAGGGAAGCTGCAAATGTTATATTTAGCAGAGGATGAGCATAATTTTATAGTTTTGTTTTTCACTAGTAAAACCAGAATTACCTAAAAGCAGAGCATTAAAAACAAACATGAAATCAGTCATGTAAACCCCAAAAAAGTCAATATTATAACTATCTGTCTGACCTTAATTCAGCTGCTTTGTGCGTAACTGTGACAGTTTTTATAAAGTATTTTTCTCTGCAGGATTTCTGCCTCATTTGCTGGAAAAGGGGGTAATTTTAAGTTCTTGCAGAGAATAGACTTTTGCAGTTGCAGACCTTCCTGCTTCTGTCTTCCCCCTGGATGCTATATCCCCCAGTTCAGAGGTGGTTCTTCATGTGTGCTTCTTTCTTGATAGTCTCTCTTCTTCATTTTCACTTATTCCCCTTATTTCAGTTATTGTAAAAAGACACTTTTATTTCAACTTGAGCATTGCTGTTTTATGCATTTCTCTGCTTTAATGAAAAGAAACAAGTTGTATCATGTTACTAAAAAGAGATCTTTGATAAGTGCTCAGATCAACTGGGGTGCATAAAGGAAGTGCAAAAGTCTGAAGTTTATTCTTCCCTAAAGGAATGCTTAACTTCACTGACTCTTCTCGTATGCTTTCTAAAAGTGGTGCTCTTTTATTTTTCTACTTCTGTTGTCTTGCAGAACACAAACTGAGAATCTTCACTGACAGATGACAGATCCTCTGTGAATGTATAATTTATTCTGGGGGAAATGCAGTGGGGTGAGATTAGAGGCAGTATAGGACAGTCATTGCCTACATAAACTTGGCTCAGTATAGCCCATGAGAGGTGGCTCATCTACTAAACTTTTTAAACATGCATGAGCTTGAGTGAGTAATTAAGGAAGCGATTTCAGATAGATATTTAAATAATGCTTTTGGAAGAATCATATGAAGTGTTGGTTAGGATTTGGGGAGGGAGGCAGTTAGGGTAAAACTGTGTGAAGGGCTATTCCAGTCCTTGGGGAATACCCAGGTTCCATGCCACAGATTTCCAAACTCTTTCTCCCATAGTGCATTTTATTAGAGGGTTCTGGAATGACTTTTGAAAGGCAAGCTGATAATGTATTTTTTCACTGTGTGTAGAAGAAAACCAAAATTATTCTCAGTGTTGTTAACTACTGTATGGCAGGGGAGGGAGGATGTGACAGTTAAAAAGAAAATCATCATGCCCCCTTGGAGATCTGTATCTAGTCATTAGTGTGATAGCGGATACCCTTCTTTGTAGTTCTGCTAGGATTATTTTGAGTTCTGATCTTTGTGTTTAGAGTTGTATTGTGCAAGACTGATGAGATCAGGCTTTGGAAGTTAGCTTAGAATTGCTGTAGCCTTTGCTTGCTCTGCCCTTCCTATCCTTCCGGTTTTTATTCACCAAATGTATACAAATGTGAATACAAAGATTGTCCTCATCTCAAATGTCTCCATTTGAGGAAGAAGGTAGAGTTCCTCTCTTCTGTCCCATACCTGGCATATGGTAGCATTTATCCAGTTCTGTTAAGGAGTGCAGAAGACTTGTTTTAGCATATGATAATAAACCTCTCATAGCTTTAAAATAAACAGAATTAAACTAGAGTCAGAGTTAACTAGGTCTTTAGCAATGACATCCTAGAGAGAAGCTCTTAAATTCCTCCTTAATGATCCACCAAATATTTGCTTTTGGTCGTCAGGAGCTGACAAATCCATACAGTGCTGTCTGTCTCGACAGATTCCTGTGCTTGAGTTAAATTGTCTCAAGTGCAAATGATCGCCCTAAGTAGCAGCGCTTAAGCAGCACAATCAAAATACGTTTGTGTGAGAGCTGCATCGCCTTTGCTGCTGGGAGCACCAGCAGCATTAAACACCAGCAGCTTAAATCTGGATCCCCTGACTGGCCTGCTGGTTCATGTTCAGGGCCTTACCCAATTCAGGCTTGCTATTTCTGTGTGGAACAGAAATAGATGCATTCAGATGTAAAGTTGCGTGCTGCCCTTTGGGGCAGAAGTTGGTTTGGAAGCCGTATTCTGCTTTTGCTTTGAACCTGTGAATTGAAGGCAGTGCATTGTTGCAAGTTGCAAGCCCAGATACTCTGTAAAAGCGGCTGAGGGAAAAGGAAATAGTAGTTACTTGCTGCTACATAAGATGAAGAAAGGAAATGGGAGCCTCCCATAAGTGCAGCCACTAAGCAAAGTAGTTAAAAATAACTGCTTTTCCCCTCTAAGCATTTGCCTAAGTTGCCATAAATGTTGTTGTTTCTTGGGAGCTGGAGACAAGTCTCATTCCCTGGATTTTCTGTTCTGAGACACCAGTTTTGTTTTGAGAAATTATGCTGTGCACACCACTGATTATTGTAGTACAGATGTTTAAAAGAAAAAAAGCATTGAGGCCTAACTGTGATTGTAATGAGGAAGAGCATCAGAGTACTTAAAAACTGCATAGACAATGGATGGAAGGAGGACCATAGTGAGATGAAGTATCTGGCTGTTGCTTAGATGTTGCTATTGCCACCAGCAAAGAGGAACACATCTCTGGTTTGCTGGCTCCTCGTCCATTGTTGTCCACTTCACCATTTTGGGTTTCTTTCATTGCGATCCCAAACTGATGTTTTTTTGAGACATCTCATAATTGAAAGCTGGTTGTGAAAGCATTGTACTTATTAAAACTACACTTATGGAGAAAAGTTGTGAAAAGTGGTGGTTTTATTGCAAACCATACAGCTATTAGAGATACCAATTTTTAAATGAAATTTTGTTTTCAGAAGGCTTAGAAATACATTTATTAATTTCTTACCACTGTTAACTGCTCTGTTTCAATGGTCTACAAATAGTTAAAAAGAAAAAAACATTTTAATTTGAAATGTATTTTGGAGTGTTTTACCTTGCATTTTACCTTACTGCTGTTTGAATTCTGCATTGTTAAACTGAATTTTTAATAATCATTCCTGGCCTCTCAATTTCTTCAACTCATTACCCCAAGCAGGCCACAAATTCCAGATATCTGTTGTTTGGTATCATCCATTCATCCTTTTTGTCTGATTGATTGAGCTGCTCCTATGAAGTTTAATAAACAGCTAAGACAGCTGAACAAATTACTAAATAGGGTTGTTTTGGTAGTGTGTACAATTGCCCAACTACCTGAATATATTTTAATGATTCAGCAAAAATTAGGTGCTTATTTTGTAGGCACGTGGTGGATGTTTTCCTTATTTTAGATGAAAGTTCTAAATTCTAATTAAATTAGCAAATCCAAATGTCCGTACTCTGACATGCTTTCCTGAATTTCTTAGAAGCAGCAGTAAACTAGAACATTCCCTATGTAACCTTTTTTTTCTTTTCTTTTGACAGTGAGTATCCTTGTTTTTTTATTGCAAGAAAACAAACTGTAGGGACATGAGCACATTGCTGAAATTTCATGACTCTTATTTCCTTTTTTGATCTTTGTGTATTTCCACTTTTTTTCTCTCTTCTGTTGAAGGTTCTCAAAGTGCCTGTTTTGCCTGTGTAGGAGAGAGAAGAGGTAATTTGAGCCTTAGCATTACCCAATTATGTTGCTGGAATGTTTTGGTGTCTAATACTCCTATATGTAAAATTACTCTGAGCCCTGCCTTGCCTGTAGATTTTAAGAAACTCCTAGACACAAAGGACACTTAAACGAAACCCTAAGAGTGTTTTCTGTTAACCTTTCTGAAACTATTTGTTTTTCACATTTCAAGTAGTGAGTTTAGCATTGACATCTCTCTGTTCAGTTAAATATTAGAACTCCATGCAGGCCTTTCTCACATGGAAGATTAAGCCTTGCCAGGGATGGGCACTTTCTTTTATAAAACATTTGTTTCATTTGTTTAAAGAAAACAATTTTCTAAAGAAAACAATTTGTTTTCTTTAAAACAAATATTCCCTGCTAATGCTATCCTCATTAATGCTAAAGAATGATAAGAATAAATAAAAGTGGATTATATGGGTTTACTCAGATATTGCCAATTTCTCAGCACAGTTTGGTGAATTTTAAGCTATACATACTGTGATGAAACTTTAAGGTAGTTGTGGCTATTTTTTTCTTGTAATCAACTAATTTCCATTCCTCTCCTATTTGTAACAGACATCATTTTTGCTAATAGTGATCTTTATAAGTTTTCTTAAGGCTCATTGTGTGTGTGAGAGAGAGAGCGAGCAGGATGTTTATGGTCTTAAAATTAGTGACTTTGGAATTAGGAGACAACATTTTAAGTAATCTTTGGACAGTTGGAACTTTTAGCATCCAGGTTCCAAAAAGGAGGATATAGTGTTATTAAATTTCTGGATTAAAATATGCTAGTTGCCAAGCCTTATGCTATTGTCATATTAAAACCATTACGAATGGACTATGAACACTGAACTATAGTTTCTTTACTGTGGGAGAAACATGCTACCTAGGTGAAGATTTCAAACTGTATTAGTGAAAAAGTACAGTGGAATTAAAAGTATCAAAATCTGTTGTGGCATACAGATGAACAGTGGATGAAAATAGAAGAACGTATGCTATAGTATTGGTTCATAGATGAAAAGGTAAGAGATCATAATAACAGAGAAGGTTATTTCAATAATCTACTGCTTGGAAACACAAGAAATGCTATTGAGGTGCAAGAATGCTGATAACATAATTGGAGATAAACTTTTTGTCCTTCGTAGTTTTCCTCTGTGGCTGAATGGCTGAAGCCCCAGGCACTAGACTGGTATGAAGAATGAATCCTCCTCACAAGAGATATGTAATAACGACCTCTTTAAGCATATGAAAAAAAAAAATCAAATTTGAGTTAGTTGCTGGGAAAGGTTGAACCAAGAGGAATTGTTTTCTGCTTGAAGTCTGTGTAGATTTCTTAGTAAATCTAAGTAGTTGGCTTTTGGTGTTAGCCTGTCACATATACACAGTCTGTGCCTAATTACCTGTCTCTGCCATAGTATGAACATATTCCTTCTCTGGACTGTTTCCCTTGTAGAGTTTCATTTGGTACCAACACAGAAGAAGCTGCAGAGAACCAATTAATTAAAAGCACATTGTATCTTGCCATTTTTGTTTGTTGATGTAATTCTCTAAATACTACTGAATACAAATGTAAGCTAGCCGTTGAAGTAGCTGAATTCTCTTAAAACCAGACATTTGAAGCATTGGCATCTCTCTGTTCAGTTAAATATTAGAACTCCATGTAGGCCTTTCTCATGTGGAAGATTAAGCCTTGCCAGGAATGGGCACTTTCTTTAATGAAAGATTTGTTTTCTTTAAAACAAATATTCCCTACTAATGCTATCCTCATGAATGCTAAAGAATAATAGAATTCTTAGTCTGTGCTGTTCTGAGTGCCAGATCCTGGTGGGATAGGGCTGTGTTGTCTACTCATTTTTCTGATGAGTGTCTTGCCTCAAACCACCTTTGGTTGTCTTTGGTGGAATACTGCTTGAGTTTTGCACTTGTAGGCTCATCCTGTAGCCACTGGATAATTCTTGTATCCCTGGTTCTGCCCAAATGATTTCATCCTATGGGATAAGAAGTTACTTTAGTTTCAGTTTGGAAATTGTGGCTTATTTTATTGGGACATTGGTTCCATAAATGTGCACTGCTAGAAACTTTAGCGTCTGGATAAGTTTGCAAAGCCTTTCTCCCTTAAACTGTTGCACCTTATCCTGTAATGCTGATTCTCCTTATATCACATTCCATATCTTATCAGTATCTTTGGATGAATTAGAGGAGCATTTAATGATGTTCTTAAAATTTTGAGAATTAAGCCCAGTGATTACCAGGAAAGAGAGTGCAAAGTGCCCTAAAGAAGAAGAGAGAAAAGACTGAAAAATCAGTCTTAACAGGCTGTCTTGCATCAGGGTACCCTGGTGAGAGCTGCTTGCAATAAGGATATGGAAGCAATTAATTAAAACAAAACAAAACAAAAACAAAAAAACCCCAACCAAAACCAACCCCAACCCCAAAACTTTATATATTGAAAACAAGATGTCATTAAAAAAATCTCTTGCTGTATGCTTTGAACCTAGTAGTTTATTTCCTACTGTTTCTTACGGCAATAATATTTTTTTCCTAAGCACAACATTGTGACCAGAATCATAGAATAAATGCCAGGTACCTAGAGGGTGAACAAAAAAAAAAAAAGCGCTTCTGCAAAGCAAAGTTGTTCTTTATTGGAGACTACAAGCATTTCCAATTCTATTTTCTCTGTTTCAGCTGCATCTTCTCCCTCCCTGACTTTTGATCTCATTTGGTTTTGACCTCCTTTGTTTTTGTCTGCTTCTCTGAGCAGTGGCACCACTGCTGCTTTCTCCACTGGCCTATGTTTGGTCTTCTCTCTGCTTTTCACATATTAGTATTCTTAGTATTTTGGCTTCCTATTTTGTGTGCTTCCTTGGCAAGAGCAAGGAGCTTAGGAGAGAGTCGTTTTAGTTCCAGTCGTACCAGAGTAGGTGCTTGGCTGCTGGAGGAGGAAATGAAGGTAAGTTCACCTCAGCTCATTCATAAAGCAGCTGAGTACATTTTTACCTGTCTATGGAAGCAGCATGTACAACAATCCAATGTCCTGGAGACTGTAGAGTACGTCCAGTGCTGCTGGTCTGTGAAAAATTATGTTTCCAAACTAACAACCTCCTCTGAAGTTTTTCAGAGGCCTATAATATTGGTACTTTGTCAAGAAAATGAGCAATCCTCCCTCTATTCCCCTTCCACTTCCCCAAAAGAAAAAAAGAGCTAGCCGCAAACCAACCAAAAGCCACACCCTTGGTATGAGGCAGCCTGTCTGCCACATCTTAAATTCAGCTTCTTCCAGTTTTAGAATTTGTCAACAGAATACTTTCAAAAAGTATTTTAATATGGACTTCACAAGCTATTTTTTCTAGTCCTATTCAGGCATGACAGCATCATTTCAACAGAATCTGTTTTTCACTTCTAAGTAAAAGAGTAGAAAAACACTTGCTGTATGAAATCTGTGACCACACTGATAGTTTGGCAAATGTCTTAAGCATTCCAAAATAGAGTTCTTCTAAGATGTGTCAGGTCCTTAATTACAGGCAGAGTTCCAGGCTTGGTTATAATAAATGTAATTATTCCCTCCCCTCTCAATTTAAAATAAGTAAATATAAATAATGTCAACCCAGCTGTCCCTCAATGCTGTCCTTAATTGGCTAGCATTGAAAAGATGGTTAACAATGCAATTAGAAGAGGTCCTAAAACTTGAATTTCAGGTTATGTATATGAACATACTGAGATGAAATAATCTGAAGATAAACTAGAAGAGGAATACTTGTGGTGGTCAGTTTAACAAAACCAAATCATGATAAAAAGTGTCATGGTTTAAGCCCGGAGGGCAACTAAGCACCACGCAGCTGCTCACTCATTCCTTCCCCCTCAGGGATGGGGAGGAGAAAATGAAAGGAAAGGCTTGGGTATCTAGACAAGGACAGGAAGGGATGACTCTCCCATTATGGTCACGGGCAAAAGACAGGCTGGAGAAGAAAGAACATCCATTTAATTTGAACACCACCACCAATTTACGAATCAGAGTAGGACAGTGAGAAATACAACCACATCTTAAAAACACCTTCCCCCCACCCCTCCCTTCTTCCCAGGCTCAGCTTTGCTCCCGATTTCTCTACCTCCTTCCCCGCAGGGGGGTAGGGGACGAGAGTTGCGGTCAGTCACACATTGCTTCTGCCACTCCTTCCTCCTCAGGGAGAGGAACCCTCACGTTACTCCCCTGCTCCAGTGTGGGGTCCCTCTCATGGGAGACAGTCCTCCTCAACCTTTCTCCAACATGAGTCCTTCCCACAGGCTGCAGCTCTTCCCATGTGTTGCAGTCCTCTCAGGGCCAAACTACAACAGCGGGGGCTTCCCTCTGAGTCCCGGCCTTCTTTGGGCACAGCCACCTGCTCTGCAGTGGGGTCCTCCACGGGCTGCAGGGGCACAGCCTGCCCTCTCACCACGGGCTGCAGGGGGGTCTCTGCTGCGGCACACCTCCCCCTGTGCCCCCCGCTTCCATCCACTGACTTTGGTGTTTGCAGAGGTATTTCCCTCACCCCTCTTCCTCCCAGGTTCTCCTTTTTACATAGGTTATCACAGAGGTGCAGCCACCATCCCATCACTAATTGGCTCGGCCTTGGCCAGAGGTGGGTCCGACTTGGAACCGGGGGAGCTTTGAGAAGCTTCTCGCAGGAGCCACCCCTGTAGCACCTCCCCTGCTACCAAAACCCTGTCACACACACACAAACCCAACACAAAGCCAAAGACAAGTCAGACCTAGTGTGTTAATGCATATATTTATAACCTATTTGACCTGAATTGCCATCCTGTCTTCCACTCTTTTGCAGTTTTGATGAAAACTTTCTTCAGCTTGTATTTTTGTAACATTATTATTAAATTAAAAAAAAATAAATACAATACTTAATAAAATAATTTTGTGGAGTTTGCAGGGAGAAATCTAACTCCTAGCAGAATTTTTTTGAAGAAGATAAGCAAGCACTCCATTATCTAACGATGGAGAATACACATCACTTGTCCCCACTCCTGATGCTTCTTAAAGAAGTTGCCATCTGTGAAGGACAGTATTCTAGTGACTGCTCTATCTTGCTTTCTGCTCTGTAAGCAGAAGGACTTGTATTCAGATGAGTGTTTTTAATGGATCCATTCACAAGTTACATGTCTTCGTGCAGAGCATAAACCTCTTCAGAGCTGCACTTGCTCAGAGTTTTACAGTCATGCTTTCAAATAACAAAACCTTCCATCCCTGTGGAGAGATATTTTTGTGTTCTCTCTCTGGGACTGCCCCAGTGACACAAACTGTGTCTGGCAACTAGTTTTACGTATGAAAGATTGTTCTAAAGGCCTTTACATGAGGAGTAAAAGTTCATCATCATTCCTCTTGTGAAGACAAAGGTACAATTTTTAATGGCTTACGCAGGTGAAAGTGTGAAGCTGGCTGGTGTGGATGAGGTACCTCCTTGTCCCCTCCATATTTTTAAGAGCCTACATGAGGCAATTTAGTTTTCCAGGGGAGGCAGAAAGAGGTTTGATGTTTCTTAATTGACTTGAGACTGCTTTTTCTGAGACATGATGAATCTTAAAAGGAATATGAGAGGCTGAGGGGATCGGTATAGAGTGCCTCTTCCCCTTGCTTTATCAGAGTACTCCCTTTGAAGCTTACAGGGGCTGAGTTGAAGTAGTTACCCTTCTTGGAGGGGAGTTTCATCCCCATCTTGATCAAACATATTTGGTGGTACCTGCAGCAAGCAGAGGCCTGCTCCAGGTCTGCCAGATATTGCCTAAAGGCCACTGATAGGACTCTGGCTGTTGTGGGGGATTCTGGTAAGCGGACATTTTGACACTCAATTTTAAATTCCCCGATGCTGCAGTTCCCAGTCACTGCTTATGATGAAATCATGTAACCAGTAAATTATTTACAGAGGCAGGGCTAGATTGGCAGAGGTGCTCTCATTGTGAAGCGAAAGTTCCCTAAAGCAATGAAACAATAGAGAGTAGAATTGGAGAAGAATTTAAATGAAGTAAAGATTTTGTGGCAGCCAGCCAGAGGGCCAGATAGGGTTTTCTGGAGTACTGGCTGGGTTTGTCTTCATAATCTGATGCTGCAGCCCTGGAAGCTTGTAGAGCTTTCTGGTTTTATCTATAAGGTGACTTATAGATAGTGTGTGATTGTCATAACATCTTCTATTTCTAATAATTGCTACTATGGTATTGCTTATCAAGAACTTGGGAGAGATTCACAGATCTTCTTGTCAAGTATTATTAGCAAGGTCAGGGAGCCAAGGTCACTTCAGTTCAAATCAAACTTCTTTAAAAACTGGTTATGCTGTCCATTCTCAGTATGGCTGAAATACGGTATTTAAAACAACAACAACAACAAAACTACAGTCCTCCCTTTGCACCTCCAAACCTGCTCCCACCCTTCACACCCTGGGCAAGAACCTGACTGAGAGCAGACTTGTTAGCAGATTAAAAATTTCTGTTGTGACTCTCATGCATGGATTACATAGGCCTCCCAGGTCCCTGTTCAGTCCATATCCTTGTCTGAACAGAACACCGGGCAGAGGTAGCTAGCTGTCTTGGATCGATATAAGGGAGCAACCCAGCAGAAGCAACTGTATTATTTTAAGGGAAATTTCAGAAGAACTTGTGCATTCTTGCTCCCTTCAAATATTCTGTTACCACAAACTTCAATTTATTATCTAATATTATCTTTACTGACTTTAGGTTATATCAGCACATCTTTAAAAACAGTCTGTGGAAGTTTTGAAGTTAATTTCAAGATCAAATATTTAACAGTATTTATTACTATAACTTGTCTATTTTTACAGGGTTTATGGTGATTTAAGGGCATGATACATTTTCAAAAGTTTTGTGAAGCTGAGAAAAATTAGTTTTGAAGGGAGATTTCCCCCACCCCCCACCCCCCACCCCAATGGCTACTGAAGCATGCAGACAAACTCTTCTGGACCTCTCTAAAGATTTTTCATAAACAGTAATAGATATCTTGCCTTGTTTTTCTAATCCTGAACTATTTACTGTGATTTCTTTATGATTTCATTAAAAGCAAGCCATTATCCCACAAGAAACAGTTGGTTTCAGAACTAATATATATGACTGAAAGAAATACTTTTTTTTTTTTTTGACTTGTCACAGCTCATGTTTAGGTAAGACTAGATAGTCAATTTTTGAACAGTTCTGTGTACCTTACCCTTTCATGAATGAATTACCCATCTTTGTCATTCTTAACAGCTGCAACTGCATGGTGTTCATTGAAAAGTAGTGCGTCATAGCTAGAAAATACTTTAAATCCTTTCAGCTACAGATAGTCATCTGGTGGGACAGAATCTCTGCATTTCAGGGGTTGAGAAATGTAATCTCTGTGATGCTCTTGTAGCAGGTAGGGCAGAGTGAAAACTTCAGGACTGGAATGTAAGCTGGGCAGCTGACTGAAAGCAGAGGTTAATTTTTCACTTGTCATTAATTTGATGCAGAGTGGTGCTCATCAGGGTCCGTGCTAGCATCATGATTTGCAAATGGTGGTATACTGTCACCATTCCTACCATTTTTGTTGTAGTGAGCAGTTTGGGTTGGTCGAACAGGTTCATTGTTACCTTGAAAATCAAGTAGCCCATGAGATAGTCTGTTGTTACTCTATTCTGAAAGGTTTAATATACAATTCTAGATGCACTTCTTTTTGGTAGATCAGTTTTATCCAGATCAGTTTTATTCTCTCTTCCTTATCCCTTAATCCCCCCTGCCCCCCCCCTTTTTTTTTTTTTTTTTTTTTAATTTCAGGGCAAATAGAAGTAATTTTTCCATGGAGATGGTATTTAATGTGGTTTTAAAGATGCCATATAAATATGTAACTGTGAATACGGAATTTGATTTTTGCACGGGGTTGCTTTTTGGGAAATGTCTGCAAGTAATGATAGCTGAGATTTGGTCAGTAGGTGCCCTTTGAGGTAGGGAGAGGCAGAAGAGTACTTACAGTTCTTTTCTTAGTTGTCCCCAGTTATTTGTTGCATTCTGACAAGGGTCTTCAGGAACCAGGCAGGAGACTGCAGTTCCTGGAGCTGATGATTTAGTCATCCTTCTACAGCAGCAATCCATTAGGAGATCTCTTTCTTCCAGCTTCTCTCCTGCTCCTAGCGATATATTCCTTCCTCCCCCTTACACTCATCTGGAAATCCCTCATTAAGCAGCTTTAAGTCACTAATGTGGCAGAAATTAAAGTAGTGTGTTTGTGGGGTTACTGACCTAGTTTTCTGCCAGACTGGTGAGTTACAGCAACTCGTGGGGGCTCCTGCTGTGGGTCAGCTCCAACAGTTGTTAAATAGTGGGAGTGTGCAGTGCTTTTGTACTGTGCTTTGACATTTTCAATGTTACTGGCAACTATTCTGAGAAGGAAACTTAGCTCTGCCTACTCACTGTATTTATTCAGGAACTTCAGGGCTGTTAGGTGTTGAAACAGTATCTGTGTTTGTACTTGATTCTGTGAGTGGCTACATTTCTTAATAACACACATCTATATCCTATTTTAAATTTAAAGAGCCTGTGACATTTCCCTCTCCTGCAGAATGGGCTGTATTTCTTCTTTCATGTTCTTGGACCAAAGTTGCATAGCTGGCTATCTAAACTAACCTCTTAAAACATGCACCAGACTGATGGACTTAATTTATGTCTGTTTGTAAAGCGTGATTCTTCTGGATATGAGATGAATGATTGTAACAAAGTAGAATATTATAATGTTATAACTGAACACTTCAAATGTGAAATTTTGTAGAATAATTTAGTATTTGTGATGTGCAAAATGGCTTACAAGGTGTAAGCAGATAAAAGAAATTCTTAGTAATGCAAGATCCACATGATTAACTATTTAAGTTCATAAGACTTGCAGAAAAAAGTGCATCAGTTGCTGTGTATTTTTCCTGTAACAGCTAATATTCAAATCTGAATTTCCTTCCTCTACAGATATATTCATCTGCTTTCCAAGTGGAAATATTTGCCTGCTTATGTTTTCATATTTTTGTAACCATTTACATTACGTAGATTGAAAAGACGTTCTGAGTGATCAAACACCTTTTTTATCTTTCATTACTGTCAAAGTTCATTCTCATAAAACTAATTTAAGGTCATTTTGTTGTAATACAGTGTAATTGTCTTGCTTCATAATCTGTCTTTATTATATCAGCTCTGTTTGAAACTCTCCCTCTTCATGGTGCCTTTACGTTATCTTAGAGGAAGACCCGAGGTGTTTGCATTGGACTACAGCACAAGCAGTCTTGTATTTCATGGATGCTTGTGTATAAGGAAAGGCAAGTCTGATTATTGGCAACACTTGAAATTCCAAAGTCCACTGGTATTTGTCCAGGTCATTAGGAGTGAAGTTACTCAGGGTCAGCACAAAGAAGGAAGTAACAGATTACTGCTAAGAAATGGCCCGGAAATGTCTGTGTGAAGTAATTACATGCAGGAAGCTGTATGGGAATAGGAAGTCCGAAAGGCCAAAACTGGCCTATAAGATTTGGGGAGAATCCAGGCACCTATGACTAGCAGGCTCATCCTTGATTTTTCTCTTCAACTTAAAGGATGGTTGCCCAACAATCTGGATCTGTTGGGGTATTTTGGAGTGAGTTTATTTCCTCCCCCGCAAATAAATTTTTGTTTTCAAACACATAGTTACAGTAAATTCCTCTATGTTCTGCTTGGCTTCTAGGGGTTTCTAGAGGCTTGTCAGAGATGAGCATAAAATGGTTTTCAGGAAGGAAATCACATTGCTAGTAAATAATGCAATTAAATTTTAATGCAGAGAGTGCATGAGTGTCTTAATTTCTCTGGGACAGCTTCTATCATTCATAGTTACTGAAATAATGAATGTTTTCTCTGTAGTTTATTTAAAGGGGTCTTCAGAGAACCTCTTTGCATATTCTATCAAAATATATGCAGATTGACTACCCACAAGTCCATTCACTGAGCTATCAAAAATGTACTAAGGCACTTCAAAAGAACTGAGCCAAGTGAAGATTTTGTGTCCTGAAGTGATATCAGTACCGTAGCAGATTCTTCCTATTTCTCATTCTTTAAGAGGAAATCTGGAATTTCTTCATCTATTTGTAGACGTACTTGGTAATAGGTTGCTGTGAAGTAAGTGGTGTTGCCTTTCAGCTCCACAGAGGTTGAAGAATGAAGTGCTGTGGAATTTACTCTGTGAAGGCTTAGTAGTTTACTCTTCTTTGTACAACTCGATACTGTAATTACTCAATACAGAACAAGGCTACAGCTTAAACTTCTATGAAATTCCCGTGAAACCACTGTGACAGTCAAGTCAATGATTTTAAGAGTAATTTCCCTGTGAAAAAGTTCTTGGTTTTAATTCTTGGAAGCGTGGATAGTATCACCCGTGGGATACTGAAACAATCAGCTGACAGTGAACATTCAGTCTGTTTTCTGAGACTCCTCCAGTCAGCATTTGGTGAGCACAAATTTCTATTTCAGTGATCTGACCATTGACTCCAAAGTATTTATTTCTTTGCATTTGTAGAATTGTCACATGTTTGATTTGCTTTTGAAGGAAGGAGTGAAGCCTAGGGTGCAGTTCTGTGGCAGTAAGTTGATCTAAGCCTTGAGCTGACAGGGATCACCTTTCTTGATTTCCACCTGCCTCCTATATGGCCTGCTAGCCAGTTGGCCTTGCCTTCTCTCCCCTGCCAGCACCAGTGCTTCGGTATGCAGAGAGACCCTTCAGAGAGCTGATTTTCCAAAAGTAACCTCCCCCTGCACCCCCAGTTTGTTTTTTCCCCAGATGGTCTCTCTGAATTGGTTCCCTGTGCAGTTTCTTGAGTGTCAGTGCTGGCTTAAGAGAAACAGCAGTAAGTAGGGGAGGGGAAAAGGCAAAATGATGCTAATCCTACTTCAGTTAGGTTTAAGAGGCAGCGTAATGGCCCCTGGAGAGAAAGAGTATTATTCCTGGATTACTGAATAACAGGGTTGTCTAGAGTTATTGAGCAGCTGATTAGAAAAAAATCTTTGTGTAACCACAAGTGGTCCACGGAGCACTAGAGAGTTAGTAGTTCACAACTGATGTGTGAAAACCATATTAATTTAAAACTGCATTGCCTCAATTAAAAGCTTGGCTTAAGGGTTGATGTTTTGGGAACTTCTTGTCTAAAGAGAGATAAATTTCTTTTTTTCATCCTCTATTCCCATTGGTAGTTTCCTTGATTTATAGGAGAAGGAGGCTTGTTTAGGGCTTGACAGTATTGTGCTTTTTAGTGAGCTTTGGGGCAGACTTTTTCTGTAAGGAGAAGGGAGCTGAATAGTTTTGAGTTGGTTGTGTGATACATTGACTTTTGTTATCTTTTTGAATTTCTGCAGTGATTTTTTTTTTTAACTGTTTCTGTCATGGGTAAATAGCAAGTGGTGTGAATGCATAAGTGTTGGGTTTTTTCTTTTGTTTTATTTTAAAGGACCCATTTCTACTTGAGAAGCATTGCTTTGTGGTGCTTCCCAGCCCTTCCCTTTTGTTTCATGTGGGCCTCCCTAGAATGCTTAAATATGCTAATCCCTGGCAGCAGGAGGGTAAAGGCTTTTTAAACTTTTTGGTTTTCTGAGCCTTTGGTTACTTCAGATAATAAGAAAATGTAAATAATAAAGATATGTAAATGATGTGCATAATTATTTGCTAAGATGTATACTGCAGACATAGATTGCTTTTGAAAGACTTCTAGAATAAAGTGGGAGAGATAGTAAGAGATAGTAGGAGACTAATTTAAACAGCAAACTTGCAGAACTCTGAACTGTTTTAGCTCTAGTACTGAATTGTATTTGATGTCTTTTAAAGTGATAAGTGATGAAAAAAGCTAATGTTGCTGTTCTAAAATGAAATGATCAGTAAAATTTTATATAAGCGTATACCTAACCTATTTCTAATTTAAAGATTTCCTACTGAAGAGTTGCTTGTGACGATTTTTTTCCCCTCTTCCCATTTAATCTGTTGCTCTTTTTTGGATTATTTGGTAAAGTGATAGCTGCCTTATGGACACAAGCTGTTACTCTGTGGTTTTGCATCATGTTTGGATAAGCTGTAAGCATTACATACAGAAGAATGCAAGTAATATCTTAAAAACTTGAGATTTTAAGGAAGTCATTTGCATTTCTGAAGAAAATAAGGGAGTGATACAAACTAACTTGATGCTAGACGGCTCTATGATTTTTCTAGAGATATTAGTGTGAGATAGAATGAAGTGAAGGAAATAGACTATTGACTTTATCACTGTATGATCTATTGCAAACTTGCTAAGTATCAGGTTCGAAATCATAATTCTTTGGGACACATACAATGGAGAATTAACAAATCCTTAATGTTAAGCACTAAGTTAAGGATATGCTTATGTTCTGCTGAATGCTGTTCTTCAATGTTCAGCCAAACCAAGACATTTATCTTCTGTTCATAATAAATGGCTTAGATTTGCATGAAGTCAGATTTTTCTTGGTGCTTAATTGCTTTTGTATAAAGTAATGCTTTATAATGGACTTTTATACAGTTGGATAATTCTTTTTTTTAATGTGACCTGGTAAACAAATGTTTTTGGTAGTGAATTATGGACATTTTTAACAGGAGCTTACATGTACTAAGGTTATAATTGTCTATTCCAACCCTAGAGAAAGATGTCAATCTTTTCAAGATTGAAGGAGGTCATTGCTAGCAAAATGTTTTGTTGCTGTTGTTTTTAATGCAAGCTATTTCATGCCATTACCTTCCTGAAAAGAATATTGATTAATGACATTAAAGGATATTTAATTGCATTTAAAATTTTAAATTGCTTGACATCCATATTTGCATTTTAGTTGGGTAAGGTCCATTGTTGCTTTTCTATGAAAGTTGTGATTTGATACAGTTGGTTTCTCTTTAAAGGTGGTTGATACACATGCACAGGATAGAATAGGATGATAAAAAGGAGAAATACTCAATACATCTCTGTGAAAGAAAAATTTCTGGAGTTTTTTTTACACAAAATGCTGTATTTCTGACTTAGAGAGTCCTAAGCTGCTGATGCTTAGAAGCCAGAAAACTGTACTGGAAAATATTATATGTTTGTGTGTCTAACATCTGAAACTGGTCGGTATTGGAAATGATCCAAAAAACATATGCAACCTAAGTGTAGGGTTTCAAAAATATTCTACTCTGTTACTGGCACCAAGTGAATAGCTGGAGGGAGACTAATGTAACAGCCTGAAACCTTTTCATACCCTGAGTGGTTAGCAGCTGAAATGCTTTTAACCAGCGGGATAATCCTTGTAAATGATGTGCATTGGGTCATTGGGAAAAACCTTTTGTCTCATACTGAAAATTAAGGTCTTCTGATCATTTTGCCCATACATTAAGAATGCTGAGAGGTCAGCGTTGCATGTTTTCCCTACTTTGTGTTAAACTTTACACAATGGATTTGTGCTACAAAAGAGTGGTGGTACAAATAAATAAGTATTGCAATTTTCAAAAGCACACAGTTGCCCAGTGAAGAAAGATGTGGAAGGTGAATGGCCTTAACCTGAAGCCTCATGCGTACGGTGTGGGTTTTTGCCATGTTGTCACGTAGGCACTGGGTGCCATCCTGCTTGCAGTGGGGGAGGTCCAGTTTCCTCGCAGCTCCTTCGCTCTGCTGCTGCTGATCCTGCTGCTTTTCTGCTTCATTACGCTGATGTGGGCATTGTTGATGCCTTTTCACTCTCAGTCCCTCGGTCTGATTCAAAGGCTACTCTAGTATATCTAAAGGAAAAGGTCCTTCACCTCCTTCTCTCTCAAATATAGCCTGCATAGCAAATATTCGGTGGTGTGATTATGGAACTATGTTCAGCTGCACAGTTACAAAGACAGATTTAAATGAAATCCAGACTAAAATTTTAGTCCAGTTTGGTGAGAAAATGATAAATGGAATAACAGGTTTTTCATGATAGCAGCTTGGTAAATTATAGGTTGCTGGGTATTGTTAAGATGAGCAAACATTTCCGTCTCCTCCATGCTGATAATTATGCAGAATCGGTGTCTCTTCTCAAATATCTGTACATATAAATCCTTATTTTTGCATTTCACAGGTGTTAATTTGTATATCTTTCATAGTCTGAAATTAACAAAGTGAGATGATGTTACTGCAAACCTTTTCTTCAATACCATATGGTGGGTTGCTAATTCAATTTAAAATTAGTGATATCTAATACACAAAATCATTATTTTATATAAATTTATTTTGTATAAATGTGGTTTTGCATTTCAGTTGACAGCAGTTATGCACAAATTGAAAAATAATTTGTGATTAGTGCAGGAATAGATTGGCACAGCAGTGGTAACCTAGACAGTGCTTTACCGCTTCTGGGCAGATGGACTTCTTATCTGCTGCCTTCCGGCATCTTTTCTCTTGAACCCTTTGCCCTCCCTTCTTGTACTCTCATCCTGCTCCTTTGTTTGCTGTTCAGATTTCCCACACCCTATTTGTGCCATTACTACTGTATTTAATTAAATGTTTTGCCTTTGCAAAATTATCCAAATGCAGTGCTTCATTGAACAACATGCTATGAAATGCCTTTCATAGGAAGGAAAGTCTTCTTGGCAAGAGTCAGCTGGAGAGACCCACACCCCCCTTCCGTCTCTCCCAGCAGTGGGGAGACATTAGATGTTATCTGTAGCTTTTATTATGACTCCACTTTGTGCTTGTTAAAGCTCATCCACATCTTTTATTAGGTACAGTCTCTTGCTGTATTTATGTAATAACAATGTGAAACCCGTGAATCTGGTTCCCCTGTTCAGTTGTGCATGCTCAAGCAGTAACCTTCTCCTTTACCTTGGGGAAATGCTTGCTCCATTTGGACAAGGCTTGCCTGGGTGGAGAGAGCAAGTGCTGGTCCTAACCTAGGATTTACTTGGTATGTTCATTAGATATTACAAGCAGAATGTCTTTTAATGTAAGCTTTGAAGAGTAAGTGCCTTTGCTAAATACTGTATATTTACTGTGTATATATAATTTATGTGTGTAAAACAAAAGACTTGCGGTGAGAACTGCTTTCAACATGAGATGGTAAAGAGAAGTATCAACGGTAAAGGGAGTAAACTTCTTCCATGTTAGTTTTGAGCTTGGACAGTGCTGGCATTGAGCCTGAGGAGATGGGATTCTTCATTGGTTAATTACTGATAATTTACTAAAGTTACACTTTTCAGATGTAGCGTGGCTGCCAGTGGGATCTGAATGTATGGTTTCATGCAGGTGTCTCCTGTGCACCAGTGATTTTTTTGAAAGGAAATGTTTTGGGCCTTGTTAGCAAAGATTTAGGTTATATCCTGTAATATCATAGTAGGTCAAACTCAATTAAATTATAATTTTAATAAAGTTTGCAAATTACTGTAAAGAAAAGTGATATTTCTTTCCAAATAAATAAACTCCTAACCCAAACACAAAAGTCCTACTGGATAACTAAATAAGGGAGAGCACTTTCTGTGCACAGTTCATTATATTCTGGTTCTGGTTTTTTTTTTGGTTTTTTTTTGTTTTTTTTTTTTTACTTGAAGCTAAATGTAGAGCAGCTTGGAAGCAGAGAAACTGCTGTCTATTATATAGTTAGGTTGTACTGTAATCTTTTTTTTTTTTTTTTTTTTTAAACAAGGTTGTAGTCAGTCAGAAAAAGAAATAATCTAAAATATGGATATGAAGCATGAAAATTACTGTAATTTAAAAAATGTGAAAGTATGAGTGGACATTACATTCTTGAGCAAATTCTATTGAGTAGTGTCACTAATGTATTATTGTCGTGTTTCTTTAGTTGAAAACTTTGATACTTGTTTAAAGGAAAAATCTCCTCCTGTCTTGTAGAACTTGGTTCCTGTCATAGTGATTTGCCCTATCAGTGATGCTTAGAAAAGAAATCAGAACTTTACTACTACTGATTTTTTTTTTTCCCAAGTATTAAATAGGTAGCTGGATATCTGACAATTTAAGTTAGAAGGGTTAAGGGTTTCTTTTGCATCAAATGTTAGCTGACTTGAATAGCACTATATGTAAACTTTGTTAATTGTTATAATGTATTAGTGCTTGCTTTTCCTGGAGAAGATTTGAAGTGACATTGGATTAGCTCAGATAAAGTCTGGGGTATACGATATTCTAGAATGTCTGCTTGTCTCTTTATTTTGGAAGTGAAAGCCCTGCTGTCAGGCGCAGCTTTGCCGGCGGTTCTTGTCTGTTTGATGAAGGCTGTTTGCAGTGCTGGCGAGGCGGCTGCAGTGCCGGGGAGTTGCCAGGACCTCGTTAAGGGCAGCTTGGACCCGAGCCAGGCATTCAGGGCAGGGGAGCCTCAGCATTTTCTCTCCCAGCGAAGAGAAGCAGTTCAAAAAGGGAGGGGAAGAAAGAAAAGACCACTTCACCCGTCAACTGCTGTGTTTTATTGTGCTAAAGGGGTTAGCTAAGTTCTTGGAAATAAACTCAGGCCGTAACTTCTGCTAGCTGTTGTGAAAGTTGAATGTGTTCCCTCCTGTCCCTCGCCTTTTTCCTTTGCGTTAGTGAGACGCAATAACCGTAACAGGACGTTCAAAGGTCTTCCCGTACTCTTAGTAAATTGACTTCTCTGGTGCTCTATTCTAAACCGAACGAGAAATAACATATCTTAAAGATGTAAACATCACCACCTTAGAAAAATATGGCCTAGTTTTCACAGTTCCCATTCTTTGCAAGCTGTAAATTATTTCTTAAAAATACATATTTCAATCCATTCCTTTTCTTAAACAATAAATGATTGAAATAATCATTTCTATAAGACACAAAGCTATTTTTTTGCTAATATTGAAAGTAAGTTGTCTGTAGCAGTTATGGGGAAAACGAAGTAATTTTATAACTTTTTGGAAATATTAAGAAACTGAGGCAACTGTGTTTTAAGAGATCAAAAAGAACACTTTCTGAAATGAAGTTCTGCTAGACAGAAGAATCTTCACCTCTGATGCCACTTTTTTCCTTATGTATTGAACTTATGATTTTGATCTGGGTAACAAGGCTTTCTAAAAAACACAGTAGCTCTGAGCAGCACCAATATGAAAAGCTTTTCATTTAAGTGCTACCCTGCTGAATGTTTTGAACAACTAAGATGCAAAACTGTGCCCTCAGATACCTGTGCAAAGACAACACGATAATTTAGTGTAGTTGAGCCATTGTAATGTGAATTGGTTTTAGCAATGGATTGGATGAGTGTGTTACATGTATGTGTCTGGATCTGTCTCTTCTGTCTTTCTCTTGCATTTTTATCCAAAAGTGCCCAAAAAGATTTCGGGGAGGGGAGGGGGAAGCATGAAAATAAGTTACAACCTGCGGCCAGCCAGGGCTGTCGGCTGTGAGAGGTACTATTTGCTCATGTTAGCTGACTTGTTTTGCAAATTTGCAAAAACAACTTTTTTCCAGACTTTTCTTTAGAAATTACAGTCTCCTCATCAGTTTAATAGTTTATTTAGGAAAACGATGGCATTCTTAGCACAGCTGGGGAAACCTCTTCTACCTGAAGAAATAAATGGTGGCTTTTGTTGATGGTTGTACTGGGTATATGGCAAAATTTATGCAGTGCTGTTTTGTGTTTTGAGAACAGAACCTGATAATGAGTCAGAATATTCATAAAACTAACACATGGCCCCTCAGACTCCTCAGGACTCATGATTTCAGCAAAACCCTTTTGTGGAGATGCGGTAGACAGACTGTCATGCAATTTACTGTTTGAGACGTAGTTATTTTTTTGTAACGCAGGGAGCATGTCTTCAAGGTATGTATTTGTTACAATTCTTCAGATGCTGGGCTTATTTAAGCTCAAGGAAGTGCTGCTGAAGGAGATACAGTGTAGTGAAGGAGACTGTATGCTGGTGAAACACTGCTGTTTGTACAGCTGCAGATCAGTTGATAGAGACATAAAGAAGCAGGCCAGAATGGGGATCTGAATACTCCTATATTGTGTGAAAACTGTACACATCCTTAGTTAGCTGGGTTGACTATGAAGGAGAGAAGCAGCCTGTCCCATGCTATGTTGTTAATCATTTTCTGGGAGTGGGGCAATGCAAGCAGCAGTGCTGCTGAGGGGTTACAGTTAGCTTTTGAAACAACATTTGTTTTACAGTGCAGATAAATTGTCTGTGGTGTCTGAAAGAAAACGTGCTGCTTATTTGCAAAGGGATTTAGAATTGCTGTAAGGATTGCACAGATTGATGTTGAGTCAGTGCAATGGTACTGTCTTTTGATAGTAAATCTTAGAAATACCGGGAGAAATAAGAGTAGAGGGATGAACACTTAAGTAGTCAGCTGGCACATCAACATATAGCTGATATTTGAGGTAGAGGGAGTTGATTACAATTTCTTGTAGAATATTGGTTTAATTTTTAGAGGGTGCTAGCCTCAGAGAGGGGAGCATGTACTGATGGCTGTTACTCTCTGTAGATTTCTTTTCAAGAAATGGTAGTTCTGCAAGTATTTAAAGCAACATAGTCAAAAGATAAAAATTGGATATATTGCTGACCAAGCTGCAAACCTCAGATTTTTCCCTCCAGTCTAAAAAGGTAAGTTGCTTTGAATATTTAGTATGTTAATACTAAAGCTATTCAACGATTATTGATAATAGTATGTAGGAGAAGTATCACTGACCACTGCAGCTTATTTGTTTAGTAATGGCAAAATGGGTCAAGTACAAAATATTAAAAATCATCACAGAAGCTTTTGTTGTTGACTTTTTTCCCTAAGCTTGAAAATGACATATATCTTTCATGTTTATCTCAAAATATTTGTTTGATAGTTTAGAAGGTTGTGGCTTTGCTTGAAATAATCTAAATCATGCTGCAGGTCCTTAGAGCCATATTTTGTGACCTGGAAAGTCTACAGCCATGGGTTCTGCATGCCATCATTATACCTAAAAGTAGCTGAGATAGTTAGAAGGAAGTAATTTTATTAAAGTTTTGCTTTTATCACAAAATATCCATAAATGAGAAGTGATTTCCTTGAACTTTTTTAGATTCTGCCCCCCCCCCCCCCCCCCCCAAAAAAAAAAGTTTTAAAGATTCTGAATCATTGAGCTGAATCATCTCCAGCTAAAGTTAGGCAGACTAGTATGTGTGGCATATTTCTTTGCCTTGATGGCATGCCAGAAATGTGCAATCAAATTTGCATGTCTGGATTTGCATTTAGTAACTAAAGCTCCATGTATATAATTTAGAAAATAATTTTTGTTTAGATATTTAAGAATTTAGACAACAATTTAAGAAATGTTTCTGGTTGTTATTGCTGTTGATGCTAGTCTCTCAATTGCTTGCAGGTTAGATACTGATACTGCTTGAACTTTTTCTCAGACCTGAACCTCCTATCATAGGACATCTATCAGAAATTGCAGACACTCCCTCACAATGTTTAAAAATGAAAATTACTATTCAAGAAGAATAATTAAAATTACTTCTTACTCATTTGTCAAATGATGATGGCAACTTAAACCTTTTCATTGCACTTTCCCCACTAGTGACTGTCAGATTCCTCACTGCAATAGATGGACATTATAGGGACTCCAGATAACTGGCAGCCGAGGATATTTTGAATGTTAAGGCCCAGGGCTCTAGAAGGGAAATACAGATGTGCATTCTATGTAGTATTTTTCAAATATGGCCTGGACAATACTAATTAATTACTTGCCCAGTATGTTTCCCTACATTATTTATTTTCTTTTCAGAAAGAGAATTCATACTGTCTCCATTTTCCTATTCTTGAGTTCTTTGAGAGGTGTGCCAAGGAAGCCCGAGCATTTGGGGTCAGCTAGGAAATGGCTTTTCTTCCACTCATAAGAGCTGAGCCATCTGTCAACTATAGCAGAAATTTGCGATAAAAACTAGAGACAGTATTCTCTGATGTATTGGTACTTGTTTTCATTTATGTGAACTGGAGGACAAAGGGTTGAATCTCCAGGGCATAATGATGCTACTAGTACATAACCATATTGCTATCTGAAAATCAAGGCTTGCAGGAATCCTGTAAATGCTGGCATCTGTGCCTGCCATAAGCAATGGTAAATTGCTTGTCTTTTCTTGCACTCCTGCCGCTTCATTCAGGCCAGGAAGGTGCAATAAATATCAGAAGTTCACCTTGGAACTAAGGGATGGCTTCTGCAAACTCAAAAAGGGATTAGACAAGAGCTAGATGAATGTCGTCCTAATTATTTTTCAGATTAGGGCCCAAACCAGAGAATCTATCAGGAATTTTAATTGTTTTTTCTTCCATGTGCTTTTGGCAATGGGAATACAATGGAGAACTGATGGATTTTGACGGAGTGTTAATTTTTACTTGAATATTATAATGGTGGTTATAGTGGCACCCAAAACGATCTTTTGGTTGTTCTTGCTTCCGTAATGATGAATTTCTTGCAGAACAGTGGAACCAATGAATAAAATTCAGAATGATATGTCATTCATCCCTGGATGGTTGTATAAAAATATAAGCCACTGGTGCCTTTATGTCAGTCTTCTGTCTTTTCCTAGAGGTAAAACAACCCTGGATTAGTTTACAATCTTCACAGTACTTTCCACTCCCCCCCCCCCCCCCCCCCCCCCGCCCCTTAATTATTACTATTTTCCAAGATTTTGATTCAAGGATCAAATTGAATCTAGGTGGTTAGGCAGATTTGATAGGCAGCAGGTATAGTGAAACATTACAAAACACTCTGGACGCAGTGTAGTGAGTCAAAGAGCTGGGCTACTAGAGAAATCTCCTGTGAAGAGTGGAATTCTGTCTCTGCTGAAATATGTGTCAAAACTGCCGCTGACTTTAATGAGGTCAACCCTTGGGTTGTAAAGGGACTTGAATAAATACCTTGTGTAATTCTTTTCTTGTTCCAGTGACGTTTCACATAGGCATTTGGGTACAGATGTCATGATATTGATTGGTTTATTTGTTTTCAGAACTGCGAAAATAAGTGGATTTATCTGAGTCTGTGTGGTCTTTGCAAAAGCAAATTCTGAGGCAGATGTCCCTGCTAGTCTTTGGAGGCTTTGTAGGAGAGAGAGGAACCTTATAAAAAGCAAGATAGACATGGCATTTTGTTCCATCTGGAATCTGAGTGTGTTACATCAAGGAAGCTTCAAGAACTGCAGTTGCTATAGTGATGCTTGCAGTGATGTTTTTCAGTTCTTATTTTCTTTGAACACATATAAAAAGTGAAGCTTAAGAAAATAAAAATTGACAGCCTCAGACTCATTTAGTTTTAAATGGTGGCTTGTGTAGAATCTTTTAAATCAATTTATGCATATCAAGAAAATGGTATAAAATGAAAAGAATGTCTGTTCTGTTCATCCTACTGCCAAGAGTAAGTTTTGGTTTTTAATAGACAAAATTCTTGATTCTTTTAAGATACTGCTTGTGCCAGTGTAAGGTTAGTGTTAGTGTATGCTTCAGCAGAAGGTGATGGGGGTGTGCTTGCATAGATCCCATAAGATTCAATTGTTCGTAATGCTTTATAAACAGACACTGCTGTGAGGAGCTTATGTCTGATTTTAGATTAAAACACAGCAATACACTGCATGTTGCACTTATTCCATTTCCTCCCCTGTTCCATTGCAACTGGTCTTGGCTGGGAAGCCCATCAGCTCTGCTGAAGAGCAGCAGAGAGACCTCCGCAGTGTTTCTCAGCTTCTGCCCTGACATCATCTCTGACTCTTAACACTGCTATTTGGCGCTTGACTGGAATTTAACAACTTTAGTACAATTCAGGTAAAGTGTAAATGGTTACATGTGTATACTAAAAGTTATAGAAGTGAGAAATGTGAATTAGATCTGGTGATGGGACAAGCTCTGGCAGATTTGGGAGTGTTGTGCTTGCCAGAGGTCCTCTGAGAGCCGCTATGCTGGTATTAAGTAGGAGGTACTTTTAAGTAATCTTTCTTTTGGCTGTAAAATCTCTCGTGTCTAATAAGCACTTTTTCTTTCCATTCTGCTGTCTCTCACCTCTACCCAGTGAGCTTTCATTGAACTTTTAAGAAATTAGTATCCATGAGGTCTTTACTTTTCTGTCAAATTTGATTGAAAATAGCAAGAAGGCAGTGTTTTATGATGGGCGGGAGAGGTGGACAGAGCCTAAAAAAAGAAATTTTGCTCTCTTACCGTTTCATGTCTCTGAGTTACAGAGCAGACCTGGTTAAGGAGGGAACAAACCAATATGGGAGAAACCTCCACTGCCGTCATTCTGACTGCAGCCCCGTGCCTGTCAGTTGATGAATGCGTATAGGTCTGAGCTCTTACTGTTCTGTTTGTGAGTTTGGTAAGTGGGCTCACCAGGGGTCACCAACAGGGTACTTCTACAGGGGGTGCTCATGCCAGTCGCATTACTGTAGCCCTGAGAGGTCTCTAGAATGTGCTCACCTTCCTTCCCCCTAATTCTGGAGTTACACAAGTGTTAGCCCATGAAATGACAGAACAAATTATTTCCCCTGAATAGGGACTTTGATAAGCACTTTGTAGTAATAGGCAACATGACAGTAACTAAGACAGTTTTGATCTTTCTTATTTTAATATTTTTGATACATTTTTGGATGAAGGCATGAGCTGGTTCCTGTCTCAGTTTATTTGTAGTCAGAATAAAGACACAGTGTAATGACTCAGGGCAAAAAATGCCAAAGTGTGAAGGTCAGGTCACAGGCTGAAGAATGCCAAAGACAGACACAATGCAGCCGCGTAGTGTGTCAACTTAATGCATGGGGGGCGGGTTGGGGGTGTTGTTGGTACTTTTTTAATGGTTAAAAAAAGGGGAACTCATTTCTTCATTGTGGACTTAACATTGTGATAGAAATTAATTTCAGCACAAGCTTGGATTAAAAGAAGAGAGTGACTTGGCAGCTGCTCATAGGAATTGTGCTGTATATATAGAGAGTGACCTAGAAAAGGTGTATTGGTGCTTATGGGAGAAACTGGCATCTGCTATCAAATGCATCTCGGGGGGTGCAGGCAAGGAATAAGCAGATTGAAAAACTCAGTGAGAGACTGAATGCTGTAGGACTTCGAAAGGTAAGACAGGAAGTACAATGAGGTTAAGCATTAAGGGGGGAAATAGCAAGACAGAGAACCTTACCGCCTGAAGGGTGTGAAAGGGACATCGAAGGGAGCATAATAATGAACTCTGTGCTGGGGAAAACCTACCTCTGGCTTTAAACGTTGTGGGAAAGATTCTGCACTCACTGTTTCAGTAGCCCTTAAAGTCCAAATACTACTATTATAATGGTGGTATTTTATGAGTAAGCTCTTCAGTGTATTCAGAGATTACTGAATTTCCTCATACTTACATTGTCTGTATTTTTCAGTTGCAAGTTACTAATTCTGCAAAGCCTGTGAACTGTCAGGTCTTGTTAACATTCTTCTGTAATATTGAAAATACCCTCAAACTTGATTTCGTATAGAAAAAGCAATTCTTTTTGTTTAGAACTTTTATTTACATTTTTCCTTTGCTTCCTTATTTGGTTTTGTATTGAATTGAAAGAGCTTCAGCTGAAGGGAATGGTGGCTTTCTGCTGAAAGACTTACTTCTATAGTTTATGTACTCATTCATTGGGTAGAGAAAGCTTAGTCACGACTGAATTAAATTCCTCTTTTTTTCATCCATGGAGTGCTCCTTTCCCTCCGTGACTGCTGGTCCACTGGCTCGCTGTCACTGATGGAAGCAGTTGCACATTTCCTCTGTTGGACTTTCTTAATTTTCCTTTGCTATTACCCTACAAATATAATCTTGGCCTGGATTTCTGTTTTCTTGTTTTGAGTTCTGTTCTCCTCTTCACATAGAAGAGACTTAACATATCTGCCAACATTTTCATTATTTTCTTCTAATTTTGCATCGATACCCGTGTTGTACGTCCTTATGGTCCAGTGTTCTCAGAGAGCACTTATGTCATACTAATTAGAGAGGGGGAAAGGATTAATGGAGCTGAGCATGAGCTGCTTTTTTTTCCTCCATGATTCTGTTGTTGGGAGCTTCTTTAATTTCTGTTAGTGTTTTCTGGTCCCTGAATAATAGTGACTGGGTAATGTTAAAACCCACATCAATCAAAGTATTTCCTGTTTTGTCATCCTCATTGTCCTCAGTGACGTGCAACTATGATTTAGAAAAAATAAGATGTAGTGGAAAATACAGCTTTTAAATAGAAAGAAGCCAAAGGTGGTGTGAGTGAACTTGTGTGTAGACCCTCTTAGCAATCTTTACTTGTGTGGATGGATAGGGAGGAGGATTTCAAGAGCTTTTATATAAGAGTGAAAAAAGCTTGCAAACCTGAGAGGTTTACCTTTCAGTATTATGGGATACAGACAGCAAGCAAGATTTGGAGAGTAACCACATGGTAAACAATCTGAGGATAAAACTGTGGTAACCTTATTTTCTTTTAACTACTCTGCCTCCTTCAGACAGAGCATTTGAAAACTGTGAATGGGTGTTGTTTCAGCTCCTGCAGAGGATGTTCAAAGACCTTTAAGTCCCCAGAAGGTGAGGAAGAGAATACAAACTAGAGAAGCAGCAAGTAGGGGAGGAATAATCTCTTTAAAAGCTTTCTGAAAAGCCATGCTTTGATTAACTGGTGCATATTTATATTTCTGTAGCTACCCCTAGGCAGTCAGTCCTCTCTTGACTGACTGTGAAATTCTGACTTTGGCTTTTAATTCTGAAATACAGAGGCCATATCAATAGCTAGAAACTGCTATCAAGATGATCCTGTTTTTCTTCCCGTACAGGAATCCTAGGATTCAATATGTAATTCCAAATGACATACACTGAGTTGGTGTTAGTCAAAGTAAACCATATGGAGCAAAAAATGCCATGTCCATACTTCTGATAACAAGATACAGCTCCACTCCGTCTGGTAAAATTACGATTTTTACCAACTACCAGAGAAATGAACTCACTTGGTCACTAGTCTTGGGTTTCCTTCAGTGTCATCTGAAAGGAGTGGTTTTACCAGATGAATGAATCACTACTGTAATTTCCTTCCACATCTGAATTTTGTTTATAGTTAATAAATCTTGAATTTCCGTTATAGTTGTATCAAGCTGGAGTGATGCAGACATTCTCCCATTACCAGTAGTGCAACTCATAAAGATGTTGGAAGAACATGATGCTGAAGTGTTAGTAAGATGTTAGTAGAAAACAAAAGGCATTTCCTGTTTTTTGGTAAGCAAAGCTGTAAACACTTCAGTATGCTGGGTTCCACTGCTTTCCTGTTTAGTGCTCAGTCTCCCGTCAGAATAATAATTCTTTCTCATAGCCTTAAGGAGGAAAGTGTTTGGGTATAACAAACTATTTGAAAACTCTTTAAGTAAACAAAGACACTATATTTATTGAGGGCTATTGGAAGTTTGTATTTTGCTAATTTTTCTCCATGTGAACTGAAAAGCTGTTTGTAAACGTTTTGAAGATAAACCTGTAACTTCCAAATTGTTCAAGTTTTCTCTTGCCATGATTTTATCCTAGCATCTGATAAGACATGAATTTTGGCAGTAAGGTTTGGGGAGACTGAAAAGTCAAGCCTTCGCTGCACAGCATCCTCAGCTCTGAATGGCAGCGTTTTGTAATTCACTTCTTCATTTTGTCAGGTTTTACTGTAAATGTAATTTGTAACTTAAGATTTTTTAAACCAGCATGCAATTTATATTCCATAAATTCCATTTTTTGTGTGTAATAAATAAAATAATGAGTTAGTATCACATTATCCTGCTATGCCCTTCTCTCTGGCAGCAATGGAGTATTCCTGAAAGTGCTTTCCAAGCAAGCTAGCTGCCTACAGTCTGTGATAATCAGCTGTAATGGCACATAGGCAGCTGGTTTGCTAATCCTTTGATTGCAGTATTAATTCATCTCAGAGATTCTGAAAACCTGTCTGATCCTGTAAATGTGTTTAGTGAATATTGTAGAATAAATTAATTCTTGCCTTAAGACTCTAAAACACATATTCAGGTTATGAGTTGTGTATTTTCATTGTGCTTCTGGGATTTTCCCTTTTTTGATAGTTGTTTATGTTAGAAGAAAAAGAAGTTCTAAAACTGTATCGCAGAAAAGTTGCACTTAATTTAACATTGGAAGGATTTGTATTTTAATCACCAGAAATTGTTCTTATCTGGCTTATCACCATGTCAAGTAATTCTGGCTCGGATCAGGATCTTTTACTTAGAGATTGCAAATAAGATTTCCATTATACAAATCTATTAAAAAGAATGGGAAACCTACTTTGTATGTATGTATGGCTTATTTAGAATCCAGTATTCTGTACAACACTGTATTTTTGATAAAGAAACATAACTTTAATAATGCACGTGCAAACAGGAGTGTTTTTCCATGTTATACTTTAATTTTTATAAAATGGAGCCAGTTTGTAGAAAACAAGTACATGAATTAATAAATCTGATCTGAATTTCTGTAAAGCTGCTATTTAAATGTTTACTGCAAGTTATATTGCTTTCTACTGTTTCTAGTTCAAATTAAAGAGAAAAACTTAGTCTGTTCATAAACTATAACATTCTCAGTAGTGCCTGTCATAGTGCTTGATCATAGCTTTTTTTTCTAGAGACATCTAAACCAACTAACTAATAGTTGTTCAGTGTCCCTATAATAAATGTATGTACCACTTTGTGTAAACTCTTTCAAAAAAAGTAAAAATGTAGAGGAAGAAAGCTCTTTACTGGTAAATTCTGCCATTGTGAAGCCTCTAAATTTTTTTTCTTTGTTAGATGAGATTTGTCTTTGTCTTTGTTCATTCCTTATTAGTCCTGATGCCAAGATATATTTGTGCTTATTTCCTGCCCTTAAAGCATGTCTGATTCAGAACAAGTATGAACTCTAAAAATCGTGGACTGAAGCGCTTATTGTATCTGTGTCTGTGATAGAGAGCTGCCAGTGTGCATGGGGAAGCCCCTGTGCAGTCTGGCTCTGTGCTTACCCCTGGAACAGCTGGTTGGTGGGTTAGGCTCACTAGTGACCCAAAGAACCTGATGTTTTCTGCTCACACTGCCTGTTGTGTCTTGTGAGATGTTTTAACCTGTGCTACCTGCGGTATATATATAGGGCGAGGAGTTAAGCATAATTGTAGTCATCGTCCTTAGGTGTGTAATGCAAAATGTTAAACAAGTTGATGACAGTCTTTCCTTTGAGTGTCTATATTTTGGGAGTGTCCTTTTCCATGTTTCCTGTCATTAGCATCAACAAAGATCATTAAAAACAATCTTCTACTGTTTAAAATGATTTTTTTTTTTTTTTGTTGTTTCCTTGGCCCCAGAAGTTTTCCTTTGGTGTGATGTACTGTACTTCAGTATGTGGAAGCCAGTCCTTGAAACAAAAGTGTGTTCAGTAATCTGGGCATGTCTGCATGTACCAACCATACCCTTTTTAACCAGAAGTCAATGAAGATCTTGTCTTGACTAGACTCTGATTTTTCTGACTATACAAAGTTTGTAAAAGTTAGCTTGTATCACCCTTAGCTGGTAAAGTTGTTATTGGTACAACAAAGATTTAAATGGGAAAGAATAAATGCATAATGAAAATGTATGAATTGATTTTAAACAGTGTAGTGCTGTGCCCATAAATTTCTAACAATTTACTGTAACACCAAGAAATATATGAACAGTGACCTCTGTTCAATGGGCTGATAACTCTGAAGTCTCCAGAAGCAAAAGTCAGTATCTGGTTTTGCCCAGTTCAACAAACACCCATAAATACCTTTAGCTCACAATTCTTTCCATACCTTCTCTCAGTTAAGGAACACATAGTCGGAGTGTTTGAAGTAGGTCCCAAGTTCCTGCAGCAGCCCTCAATCTCTTACTAGTCCTTGATAATACTCCATCCTCTGCATGAATTGGCTTTTACCTTGCATTGGCTAAATTAAGGTGCTGTCATGTTGACCATGCTCTTCACTCAAGGTGTGACGATGGTTTGTGGGATATTCTGTGGCATACCATTAAATGCCTTGAAGATAAAAACTTGAGATGTTTTTGAACTTAAATTCTTTGAGGAATTCTGAAAAGGTGAGAGGCTTGATACCCTCATAAAGCATATCAGAGTGGAAGCTAGTTTCTGCCTTTTGCTCCTCTTGTCATTTTTTTCAGAGTTTTAATATTTCAGAGCCAAATAGATTACGCTTCAGTAGTCAGTCAAAAGATAATGTCTATTACTGAGGGCAAAATATGATTGCAGTTTTGGAACGCAGTTTCCTTGTAGCTTCAGATCACAGAACATCTGCCAGTTTTCAAATGTTTCAGCACACACCAGTAGTGTAAGCTCCCTAAAAATGTTTATAGGAAGAATTTTTGTAATATACTGTAAGAGACAGGCTGTATGGGTTCTATCTTTCTCCAAATTTAAATTACTGAAAAGTTTTCAAGAAAATGTTTTAGTAATATACGCAATAGAAATGGCATCCCTGCTTGCTAGAAAAGTGAGTATATTACATGTGTTACGGGAATATCCAGTAACAGACACTTTTTCAAGGGAATCTAAAGTAGACTACAATAATTGATTTTGCTCTGGAAAGTTTCTTAGATCTGAGTTTGGGGGAGAAATACCACATCATTAGTTTGCTTTACTGTTGCTTTTGCTGGAGTTTCCTGTGTTATTCCACGCAGATACTTCACTTTGACAGCCCAGATAAACAAAAGCCAGACACTCATACCCAGAAGAAAATCCCTGAACTCCAGTCTAAAGCAAAGATAAAGAATTTGGGCTTTTTCAGTTCTGTGAATAGACACTGGCCACTGGAAAAGATTATGTGTGACTAAGGCTGTGATGATTTCTGTTCTGGCATAATTGCTAAACAGTAACATGAACGTACTTATTTTTCTCTGCATGGAGACATAGTCGTTTAGGAAGTGAATAATATTTAAAAAAATAAATTGGAAAAATGCTGGGATTGTTTAAATCCTGTAATATACATATTCATGCTCTTAGAAGATTAAATGTAGGCTGGGATTTTTCCAGGACACCTGGAGATGTTGGATGTCCAAAATCCAGTCAAGTCAGTGAAAGCCAGCTACTTACTTCCCTATGATTTTCCAGAAATATCGGCCTAAATGACCTTTAGCTTGAGTTGGAGTAATACTTAAATAAAGTGGAAGGTATACATTAAAGCTGGCTTGCAAAATACTTTTTGTTGAAAACGTATCATTTTCTTTTGCCCAACATCATGAGTCTGTGAGTAGATTCTTTCTGAGTTGATTCAGCTATGTGTAAATACTGGAATTCCTGTTTGCTCATGGGGTAAAATAAGCAATCATTTCATCTTGAGAGAAGAAGATGGTGTAAACCAGACAATGTGACTTGAAGCCACAGAGATACTTTCTGCCATGTGAACTGCCACAGAAAATCATCATCTTCAACTTTATTAAAATTGTGGAGGCTCTAAGATTATTGGAAAACCCAAGCGTTTGGAGTCAAGACTCCCTTAAATGAGTGTTAAATATACTCTCTGATTTGACACTTAAATTAAAATTGTGGAAGCTCTAAGATTGTTGCGAAAAACAAACATTTGGAGTCAACACTCCCTTAAGTGAGTGTTAAACATACTCCATGATTTGACACTTCTATGGAATTTGATGGTTTACTTGTATAAGTTTTGTGCTGATTTACTTCTGCTTTCCAGTATGTGAGCTTGACAGCTTTTTTCACAAGGCTTTTTCAGTATGCTTGGACCCCTACATTTCCACATAGGATCCGCTGACTGAATTTTGCATTAATATGGAATGTGAAGTTTTTGGAAATGGCTGTAAGTTAAGTCTGATGACAAAGATTAGTATTTTAAAGCTAACAAAGTGAATGCTAAAATGCCAAGACATTTTACTATTTTTACATTAAAAAAACTCCAAACCTGCTGTAATCTCTTGCTGCAAAGCCTTTAACTGTTTCTTAAATGAAAAGTTGTGCGATAAAATGTCGTCAGTCCTGTGTAATTGTTGAACTAAGATAATGTTATCATTTTTTTAATGTACCAGAGTGGGTTTTTCACTGCTAGCAGGTGATATATTTAGAAATTTCATACTGGACAGATTGATAACCTTCCTCCACTATCTGTTTGTTACGTACATTCCATTTTAATTCTGTCTTGTTAAAAATCAATGGTAATTTAGCATAGGGGAGAAAGACGGAAGAAACCTGCTGAACTAGACAAACTTCTACAATAAAAACAAATGTCCTACCAGCTGAACATGTCTATAAAACGATATTAACAAAAATGCTGACTCACTGAAGAAGGTAGATTCTTTTTCTGGTTTAGATGTATACATTCTAGAGGAAAGCTTGGAAGGTGCAGGAAGCTCCGATTACTGGCCAAAGTAGAGGTAGTCAAAGGTCAACTTGTTAAGGCTTTAGTTGAGACTTCTTAATTCTGTAGTTTGTCCTTCTCTGACCCAGGCTGAGTCAATGAGATACATCCTCATCACAGATTCAGCTTGAATCTCTTCCCATATCAGCTGAAAAGTGCCTCAGCCTCTTGATGTAAACCCATGAACCAGTATTAACTCTGTTGGTTCAAATTTGTAATTCTTGAATTTTGTCCTAATGGATTTTATGCCAGAACACAGGTGTTGCTAGCTGTCTTGCCACTGTATCTTGTGCTCTTACTAGATAGTTAAAATTTTGATTCTGTGGTAATGCCTGATTTGGTTGAGGTTTGCACAGCGAGGTGGTCTGGTTGTCGTCAGAAACGTTTAGAAGGTTGTGGAAATAAGGCAGTGACACAGTTTGTGGGCAGTAAGCTCAGGTATTTCTGCATAAAATCTGGCAGCGTTTGGGGACTACATAATTTGTCAGCTGCTAGCAATAAATCTCCGCCATCCTGTTGCTCTCCTGCATGGCTCTTGCTTAAGCTGGGTACTTCTAAAGTAACACATTTTTTTGAGAGTAAATTTGGGGGAAAGAAGAACAAGGCCTTCACTAAAGAACTTGAATTGACTATTTGTTGTTTAGCCACTCCATACCTCTATATTTACATTAATTTCAATTCATGAAATTCCTGGTATTGTGGGTGCATCTGGGCAGAGGCATGTAACACTAGCGGGCTACAAGGGAGGTATGTGTTGGTGGCCCTCTGGCAGTGAGGCTGTGCTAAGAGGGTCAGCACATGCCACAGTGGTGCAAGACAGCAGTGCCTGGGTGGGAAATGAAGCGTGAACCTCATGCAAGATACAACACAGCTGCCACATGATCTAGTTCTGTTTTATTCATTTAGTGCTACCAGACCACTGGTACTTCAGAATGAAGCTGAAACACCAACATACCCAAGTACTATTGAAGAATACACAACAGGAAAAGATTGGTGTGTCTGTCACTGTTGGCAGGGTTTATCAGCAGACAACACTGTTAGAAAGGGAGTAAGGAGAGAAAAGAGATTTAAAATTTGCATGCTTCTTTAAAAGTTAGATTGAGGAGAAGGAAAGACTGAAGTATATTCATGTACAGAAAAAAAGAGACTTGAATTTTCTAGCCCCATGCTGTTTTGATGAAAAAGGGTCTTGTAACGAACATAAATGATTTAGTCATCTGCATATGCAGTCACTTAATCACTTTGAAATGAATATCAGTACTAGCAATCATGTTAGTTTTGGCACTAGTTCTCAATCAAAGCCTGGCTTTGTGTAATTGCCAGCATTTGAAACTGTGATGTTATACAGCAAAAGCAGACAAAACCAAAATAATTTTCATCAATGAAGGCTAAGGACATGCAGTACTGTGAACAGATTATTCCAGATTTTAACACTGAGTATAAACTATAAGGGGTTTATTGTCAAAATATATTTTGCAGTATATCTTGAGGTACATAATATGTCCCGTAAAATATAGGGGGAGCTTTAATAATTGTGATGTTTATTTCCTCTCTTTTTGTTAGAAGAAGAGGAAAGCTTATGATCATAGATGTAAGTTTCTGAAGCATTTTTCTTTACTTTTCTACTTCCCTTCTGGAAGTTCCTACTATATTCTTTTGTACTTTTCTATTTCCATTCTTTCTTAGTCATGTCTTTAAAATATTAGCATAGCAGTTGCACTTGTGGAGCCCACCTAGAGAACTTCCAGCATAGAAGTTTGCTGTAAAGCAATAGGTTGTGCTGTCTGCCCAACCAAGCGCTCCCTGGCTGTGTGTTGCACTGTGTTGCTCCTGACCTCTTGCTCAAAAAGTCCCCGGGCCATTTCTGGTTGGTTTAGACCTTCATGCTCTCATGCCTAATCCTTAAGCAGTCAATTTATTTCTCTTCCTGACCAGTCAGTGCAGATCTCTGCTGTGCAGTTGGTCAAACACATTACAAAGCAGAGTACTGGAAGTGTAAATATATGGAAGATTACCATCACTTTAACTTTTTTCCTCCCACTCTTAAGTTAGTGTTAAGGATGGTCTGTCTGTAGAAGAATGACTTCTTTCAAAAGACGTCTGCTTGTGATATATTTTTATATAAGTGTATACACATTTAGAAATATTTGTAATTAAAACCTCTGAGGAGAAAAAGATGAAAAAAATGGCAGTAGGGTGCTTGCTAAGTGATGATTTCTTCAAGATTCCGTTTCTCTGTACATCATGCCAGAATTCAGCTATCAGTAGTTGAAAGGATTTACCCAAAGGAGCCTCCTGATGTACATTACTTTAATCGCCTTCCTTTTAATAGTTTGCATTATGAAGGCACGTGCTATCTCATAACCCTGCCTCAAGGGCGATGATGTTTCCCTGTATTGTGTAAATAAAAGAACTCCCTAGAGAGCTGACAGGGCCAAAAGAAAACAGGTTTTGTGTCTATGGCTGTTCTGATGAAAATCTCACTAATTCAAAGGACAAGTTACAGAAAAAAAACCTCGATCTTTTAAAAAAATCTGTTGCAGCTTAATGAGGTTCCCGGTTGAATGTATGGTGGCCTGTGTTTAAAGAAATCCCATTACAGGCAAACAAATGCTCAGAAACGTTTTTCATTTTTTGTCTTTTTTCAGGCCTTCACCTATGTGGTCATGAAGGCGGTTGGACATAATTACCAACATGGTACCCATGTATGTGGTCTGTGATGCTAGCAAGTCTATTCTTGTAGGTTACATGCAAATTAGTCTTCTGACTGTTATCTCGGATTCTTAGTTGTGACTGTTGCATCACAAAATGTATTGCCTGGCATTAATCGTAAAGCGGCAACTGTTTATTTATTTTTAATCCTTGCAATTAGAACATGGAGTAGAACAATTCTTTGTAGCATTTGACTAACATTTGAGTCCTTTTTCCTTCCTTTCCCCCTCCCTTTGTACTTGATGCAAATTCCATGTACTTCATTGAATAGATGTAAGGTCAGGAAGTGTCGATTAAGTCGTAATGGAACTGACTTCCTATGCTATTAATGAGAACATGACTCACGTTCTAAGGATTTGCAGTTGGGTTCCTGTAACTTCTGGTATTTCTGTTGTAATTGTTTTCATTAATTATGTTTTCCTAGAACACAAAATGATCATGAAAGTATTAGTATATTAGAAGCAATAACAGTAAAAGCAACAAAATAAATAAACAAATATTAATTCGTTTAAACTCATCCTAGTATGGATAAATTGTGTATTCATAGCACACAGGATTTCTGACACAGACAGTAGATGCACTCGTAATTTTCTTTTGATCTTTGCTGTCCAGAAATATCTTTAGTGGGGCATGAAGGCAGATATTCAAATAGTAAACATATCTCAGGGTTTTTGTAGCAAACCACTACAAACATCCAGAATTCACATATTTGTGTGAATCACTTCTCTGTTCCTGAGCAGCTGGAAATAGCAGTATAGTTAGAGGGAGAAAATACTGAAGACGTCAATATAGTATTTTTCCTATAACAGCTTGCTTTTTTTCAGCTTTTTTTTGTTGATGGTAGAACTGATAAATGCTAAGACTCTAATTGTATCAAAAACTGAGCCATATGCCAAAAGGAAATTCCTGAAGCCCTTGAGGCTGTACAGTGACATGGGGATTGAACTCCATGCCCTGCAGAGCACTGGCAGTAAGAGTGAGCCACAGGATGGACTTGGGAAACTATGGGCAATTCCCAGTTCCTTTATGATTTCAGGAAAGTAATTTAATGTAGTCTGTTTCCCTATTCTCCTTTTGGAACACGACAATCAACTTTCTCAATCTGCTTCAAGTTAAGTCTGCTAATGCGCGTGTGGTCATCAAACGCACCAGTAATGGCAGCCAAGCAGGAAAGCTAAGAACATTTAATGTTTCTTGGATTACTTCTTGAAGCACCCATACTCAATTGTAATGCCACTCATATTTTAAGCATGTTTGTGAAACTGGACAGTAAAGTGTATTTTTATATAAATGTAGGTGTAAAATGGGCTGGAATGCAATAGAACTCATTTTGGTTTTTTTCTGGTTTATGATAGGGAAGTGGAGAGCTTGCCCCACTCTTGCTGGTTTTTCCCTTGGTAGGACTTCTGGGAATGGTGCCTTTCCTTCTTGTCTTTGTTGGAAATCTCTGCTGGATGAGAGAACGGAAGTTTGAGTTCATTTTACTATTTTTATTGAATCATTTTGACATAGTTTGTTTAGTACACAAGTTCAAGATGAATTGAAAGTAAGCATTTCATTATAAATCCTTCACAATTTGTTGTTCAGTTTTTACTTTTCGTCCTTTTCAATGTCAGCCTATCTGTTGCTGCGGTTGTCTGTTGTAGCACATTTCTTAGTGGCATATGACATGTAAGCATTCAATTGCCATTTGTTTGTTTCAAAATCTGTCTCATAGTCCTGCATTAAAGGTGAATTAGAAAAGACCTGAATGTATAATGAGTTCTATGTGATGAACAAATATAGTTTACTATGAAATTTACCATATAAAGAGAATGAAAGTACCAAAAGTCCTTCTCTTACTTCTTATATATTGTGAAATAAATAATAAATAGATGATTTCCAGTTCTGGAGGTAGACTTTAATGTGACTTTCTCCTAGTCATAATTTCCGTATTTCTTATTTTTTTTTTGTCATTTCCCGATTTAATCCAATAATTGAGTAAGTACAGTGAGTTCTCCAGAGCTGTCCCCCACCCCCCCACCAAAACCAGAAGTTGCTCTTTTGATTCGGTAGATTTATAATCTTTGGGGGAATACATGCATTTTCGGCAGTTTTTTCTGTTTGTTGTGCTTTAGACCTAATGATGAAAGAGTTATTATAGACTTATACATTTATAGAGAAACTGCAATCCAAATTAATTTTAATGATTTTACTGCATTTATCTTTGTGATGCTTAACTTGTGCAGGAGTAATGAGATGGATGGCTTGAAAGGGCCTGTAAAAGAATTGAAGCAACATGATTCCTTTTAGTAAGGGCAAGGCTCTGAAAGATGACTTCAGATGATGCAGCAGATGTCCTGTGAAACCTGTGCTGCCACTTACTTTGGTGTTAGGTCTTGGTTTTCTTTGTATGCTGTGACTTTTCATGTCTGGGCAATTATAACGTATAGCTTGATCTGTAAACGGCTTCTGAATTTTGCCGATTTGAGGATACGTTGCTGGTGCGTCTTGTGTCAGTGAAATCTGTAACGAGAGGAGCATCTGCTTGCAGGGGCTTTGCCCTTCATTTTTCTGACATAGGTAGCAAATGAACTGGATATATCAAATGGGATCAGTTCAAGAGCCGCAGTCTTCATAGCATAAGTTGTTTTAATTGCTCTTGTTTAATAAAGATCCTAACATTTAGGTATTTCCTTGTGTTTGGATCTATTTGAAGACAAACAAGAGAATCCAGTATTTCTAGTCTTAATCCTACCATTTTGCCTGCTTTGGAGACAAAAAATAGCAGGTAGCCCAGCTGAGGAATATTGTTTTTCTGTCTGGTTCCTGCGCACTGAGTACCTTGAGACCTCTGTCCTGTGAAAATCACAGAACAGTTGAGGTTGGAAGGGACCTCAGGAGGTTATCTTGTCCAACCCTCTGTGCTAAAGGGTCACCTAGAGCTGGTTGTCCAGGACCATGTCCAGATGACTTTTGCATATCTCCAAGGATGGAGTTTTGGAAGAAGCAGCTCTGGAATTGTTTCTAGCTAAGCTGCTGTGGAGAGAGTTGGTGGCTGCCCTGTACATTGCAGGTGCAGGGCTCCCAAGGGATGAGTAGATGTGTTTCAGCTCTGAATGCACCATGCATAGCTGGTGGCTCCCATGATGACTGAAAACTGACATAAAAGGTCATCCATGAGGAACACATGTAAATCCAAATGAACAACGGTATTTTATCTTGAAAGGTAAGATTTCTGTTGAAATAGGTAAAGCTTAGAAGAGGTAGCCCAGCACTTCTGTGTGTTTTTGTAGTAGTATCTCTATTTCTTCCAGGGAAGGTTTAAGATGTACTCAGCTAGGCTGCAGTTTGCTTTCAAGGCCTAACTTAGAAGTCTTCCAGTACTGAAAGTTTTTAGAACTGACTAGTTTCCACTACCTGGAAGAAGGAAACCTTTCTGCCAAATTCCCAGAGCCTGCATGTGCTGAAATCATGCAAAGGAATTGAAGCAGCTCATCTATTCTGTTGTTCTTCAAGATGATTTCTGAACATCTGAATGCCCTACCCAATTTTCTTCGGCATTACAGCTTCAACAATGAACCTACAGAGGCCACAGAGAAAAATAAAGTAGCTTTTGTTATGTGTCCCCTATTCTCCAGATGTTCCATGCCATCAGGGAAGGGGCAGGGGTCAGCAGAGTATTGCAGTGGGTACTGCTCCCACAGGGGTTGTACTACTCTAAGTTATAATCGAAGCAGGAATGTGCAGTGATCAGCATGAAAACTCTAGTTGTTGGGTGAGTAACCTTTACTTTTTGTTGGAAAAGTTTCCCACTGAGATCATCTGACATTAAATTGTGGCAAGTTAACTTGCATTTTTATTAGTTTGCTAGAAAACTGATAGACAGTTAGATTGCTGGCAGTGGATGTTGTACTTTCTCATGCTTGCCCCTTCCTACCCTCTGCAGGTATTCTTATAGGGCAATACATTTTTTAAATCAGAAAAGCCTTTGGTAGCAACTGTTATTTTCTGTAGTTTATGGTTGGACAGCATCTAACATGATGTTAACATGTTAAAAGTTAACAACTTTTCTTTTTTCAAGTATGTTCTGCATGTTCTTGCCTCTCAAGCTTCATCTTAAGAGATTTATAGGAAGTGAAGAGACCAGAAAACTAGGCAATTAAAGCTGTTTATGTCTCTGGAGTACAGACATATGATACATGTAACTGTATTTCTGAGTAGAAGACAAAAACAAAAGGGTGTTTTTCTTTTTCTTCCATTAGTTCAGAGGTTAAAAGATTTTTTTTTTTTTTAAACCTATTGAGGTATTATGAAAGTGGACTTTCTTAGAATGACTTTTTTTTTTTTTTAACCAGAGGTTTTTGATAATTAAACCAAATCTGTGTGGCTGTTTTATAAATTCTGTTCTTTCTATTTTTCGTAATAAAGACAAATTATGAAAGGGCTTATCTTGCAGTCATTTGAGCATTCTGTAAACAACCAACATCTCAGATGACCTTACTCCCACTCAGCTATCACACACAACTGATTTTAAAACCTTCATAGTGTCCCTAGGAGCAGATGTATTGTGTTTCGCAAGGACATATAATTCTGTCCCATTCTCTCTTGAAAATTATAGTTCCATGATCATTTTTTCCTCTTTTGATTTTCAAAAAGTTAGTTAGCTCCAGTTCTCTTATGGCAGTGGAGTACTGTCCTTTCATACATTGTTTCTTGGGCAGTCCCATGTCATGGAGCAGAGAATGCAGGACAGATGCTTCACGCCTGGCATACTCAGCTGTTCCTGAGAATAAAACTACTACGTGCGACTGGCAAGTACTGTTTGCAGCAGCATATGCTAGCTGTTAATGTGTGACCTTTTAGCCCTCAGTAACTCGACTAACTACTCATTTGGAAAGAATAAAAATTAGATGTGAAATTCAGGTAACTGAGTTTCTGAGTATCAAGCTACTGCTTTATAATAAATGTATTTATCACTTTAAAACCCTAGTTCCAGATGTAAAATGTTAATTGTACACAGATCAGTGTACAGAGAGGTGGGTGAGTAGCATGGACTGCCAGCCAGGTTATTGGAGTGCACGGAGCTGCAAGTGATTGAATTACAGTGGCTTAAGAAGTTCCTGTCTCCTCAGCTGAGACTTTTACCGCCACACAGCTCAACTTATCATAGACGCCCTACCAGGCCACTAAAAAATAAGCTAAGTTGTGCTATTTTAACTCTGCTGCCACAGAATAAACTGGGAGTCACTGACAGATTGCTTTTCTGGATGGTGCAGCTATTTATGGTTGTCTCAGTGTAAGAGATTCATGAATTTTGACTTTCAATGAATAGTAACAGCCATAGAAGTGAGACACATATCTGAGTCTCTTGGTTTGTCTTTCTATTACCCAATCATCTGTACTGGTGACACAATGAAGCAGCATTTTTGCAGTAAGTCTGCCTTGGTGAAACATGGCTTCTTTGGGGCCAGTGCTGCAGAATGATCAAATAAACAAATCCTCAGTGAGTAGACATTTTATACATATAAAGTACCTTTAATGATTTACGATTACATATGCTGTGATTTTACTTAAAGTTCAAAATCTGTTTTCTGAAAATACCAATCTATTCCACCTTCCATCTGTCTGCTACCAGTGCTTTCATGGGAGTTAAAGAACTGGATGAAATCTAGTTGTTGAGGTACATAGTACAAGTTCTTACTGTGATTGGATGTTTGCTGAGCTGTACTACTGAATAATACTTAAGTACCTTGTAATTGCACATCTAGCTTTCCATGCATTTTATAAAATCATTCAAGTGATGAATGAAAATATTCTAAATATCATATTTACTACAAATGTAGGATTTATTTATCTTGGACTTAATGCCTTTCTGAAGAATTTATTGTATGAATGTGTTTACTTTTCCTCAAGAAAAGATGACAGCGGCATATCAGCATGGTTTAGTCCTTTCATTGAGGTGATATAAACAAAAAAGCAGTAATCATATGGGTAAAACATATGAGTTCTTGAGATGCTAAATTTTTGAAGTTCGTTGATTAAATATTCTTGTAAAAATCAGTATGCTTTTTGTGGGTGGTTTTGGTTTTGTTTTAACAAAAAACCCCATAGATTTTTCAGGTGATCACGGGTATTTATTTTTGCTCTCACTATGTATGTTTTATAGTGTTCCTGCTGGCCATTCCACAGAGAGACTTCACACGCGGTGTTGCTCCTGTTTACAGGCAGTGTTTCCCAGAACTGCTGGTCAATCATATGGGTTTTACTGTGCCATTAGTATTTCTGTTGGCTGTCATTAATGAAGTTGTGTGAAAGAGCCCAAACTGATTGGTCGCTGAGCAAAAAGAAGTAAATGTCAATGTCATGGCTGGATAGCACGTAGAAAAGAGATAGATCAAAAAAAAAGAGAGTGGAAAACACCCTCTGAATTAGGTAGGCACTGGCTTGGATGGCAGTCTGGAAAAGATAATCTTGGTTTAGGATCTGGAAACAGTAAAGAAATGCATCCAGGTACTGAAGAAACCAGCTAACAGTTGCATAACTTATGCTTGAGGACAAATGATGCAGATGATGCAGACTATGCAGTGAAATTTTTATTCTGCACCTGTGAACTTCAAACATTTGCACATTCATTTTGAAATATCTGCTGAGGTTTTTTTGTCCTCTTTATGAAAGTAACTTTGGGATAGACCTCATTTTTATTTCTGACTGTTGGAGTACAGTTTAAATAATGGATAAGTATAATTCAGGATGATTTTGAATGTAGGTTAATCATCCTTTTATTAAAGTTAATATTTTATGCATAAAATCACTGACAAAAATTATTTTTCTTTCTTTGTCTAAAGCTGCCCAGAGTGAGGAGCGGCTGTGTGCATTTAAGGACCCATATCAGCAGGACCATGGAATCAGTGAGAGCCGAATCTCCCAGGAGAATGGCACAATTTTGTGCATGAAAGGTAGTACCTGCTATGGACTTTGGGAAAAAACACGAGAAGGAGACATACATCTTGTAAAACAAGGTACGTAACGTTTCAGTGTAAGTGCGGCAGTTTTGCTACTCTTTTCACTTTTTTTGTGATCTAGGCAGCCAATACAAAGATGCACAGCTGCAAAACTAGGCCTTTTGTTTGTGTTGTACGAATGCATAATTTTAAACTTCCCATTTAGTAATTTTAAATATGAACAGAAGGTTTGTTTGAAATAAATGACTTTTACAAGAGATCAAAGAGATAAATGCACAGCTGAAGGAAAAAGCACTCAAATTGTTTGTTACTTAGGATGTCCAGAGGAAGATGACTTTCTTGAATATGTCTCAGTATATAGGCCAGCTTGGATGGGACTTTGAGCAACCTAGTATACTGGAAAGTGTCCCCGCCCATGGCAGGGGTGGTGGAACTAGATGATCTTTAAGGTCCCTTCCAACCCAAACCATTCCATGATTTTATGTTTCTACATCTATTGATGTAATGATAAATTTAAAGTAAGTGTCTCATTAAGTAAAAATGTGTATTCATATTGATTGGATGTTTACAAAGGAAATTGCAGCTGTAGCACAAAACTGTCACTAACTGTCAATTTGCTGCTATTCTACAGGGAGAGTGATGGTAGGGAGGCGTGAAGGGTCTTGCAGTTGATGGAGATGTGGTTTGATTACCATTCTCAGGGACTCTGCGCTTGGTTACTTGGATACAAGTAGATGTAGTATAGGGCTGAATGAAAACTGGTATTTACAAACATCCTGTGCAGTTGTACTCAATGTTATTGTTTCATGTTTGATCTGGTAATCTGCTGAAAGGAGGAGTCTGACTGCTCACCTCTGCCCCCATACTGCCTCTTTCTCTCCCAGGCATTTGTTCCTAAATGTTGTTTCACTGCAATCAACCATACTTGGGAAGGAACAGTTGCTGCAGGGAGAAGGGGCCTGCGTTAGCCAAGAAATAAGTTGTGATCCTGTAGAAGAGCCCAGTGATCTTGACAGTGAGGAAGGACAAAATTTTTAGAAATTGTGTAGAAAGCACCAAGCCATAGATACAGTCTTATGGCCTAGGTCTAAGGAGGGGACTAGGTCCCACTTTCATCTAGACTGTGGGCCAGAGGGTGGTAATATTGTCTGTGGTATCAGAGAAATGGGGAATGGCATACTTCTGCATAGAAGGCTCAAGAATTCAGGTTTTGTCTTACTGAGTTTAACAGCTGGACACCTCTGATGTTGGTCTTCATTGCTGCCCCTATTTCTTCTCCTTGTCTGTGGTAAATTCTGGAAGAAATTTTTCAGTTTTTGGTTTAAAAAGTGGTAGTGGAGTCAGACAAGCAAATTGTGATAACTGTTTTCACGCCACTCTGTAACATTTATTTAGGTTATGTATGGATTTTAATAGGTGTGTTTAATTGTCCATGCAATATAATTAATTTTATGCCTCCTTTAAAAAGAATTTTTTAATTCATCTCTTTTTACAGGTTGCTGGTCTCATATAGGAGACCCACAAGAGTGTCATTTTGAGGAGTGTATAGTTACAACCACCCCTTCCTTGATTCAGAATGGAACATACCGCTTCTGCTGCTGTAGTACAGACTTGTGTAATGTCAACTTCACAGAAAATTTTCCACCTCCTGACCCTACTGATACAACACCTTACAGTAAGTCAGATGTTTCCATCTCTTGTCATTTCATGGTTTAAGTAATTTAGAGCAAGACCCTTCTTTCATGATGTGGTGGGTTGACCGTGGCAGGATGCCAGGTGCCCACCAAGCTGCTCTGTCATTCCCCTCCTCAGCAGGATGGGGGTGGGAAAGAAAATAAGATGGCAAAAAACTCATGGATCAAGATAGAGGCAGTTGAATAAAAAAATGAAAGGCCACATGCAGAAGCAAAGGAAAATAAAAGATTTATTCTCTACTTCTGATCAGCAGGTGATGTCCAGCCACTTTCTGGGAATTAGGTCTTCAGTACACGTAGAGGTTGCTCTGAAAGACAAATGTTATAATAACGAATGCCCCACCCCCTTTCTCTTAGTTTCTATTGCTGAGCAGACAGCTCAGTTTTGGTCAGTTTGGGTCAGCTGTCCTGGCTATGTCCCCTCCAAAGATCTTTCCCCCCACCCCCCCCACCTGCTGGTGAGGGGGGAGTGTTGGAGAGACAGCCTTGATGCTGTGCCAGCACTGCTTAGCAGTAGCCATCACACTGGTGCATTATCAACACCTTTCTAGCTACCAATACAAACCAAAGCACTATGAGGGCTGCTATGGGGAAAATTAACTCCATCTCACACAGACCCAATACACGTGGTAGCGTAAAATGCAAAACTTGTGACCTTTCTATTTATATGCAACAGAAATGGCAAACAGAACATGAGTTTTTCCAGATGAAGTTTATCACATTTATATATTCCACAGTGCTCTGCAAAGAACAAGTTAAATGCTTACAAGAGAATTGTTTCTATAGGCAGCTGCCAGGTGCAGATTACATTTTCCAAAATGGTCTCTAATCTTGGGTGCTTTGGTATTTGGATGCTCAACTTCAGAAGCCCGTGGGGATATTCAAGGATTCAGACTTCTGTTAAAAACAGGCCAGTAAGTTCATTAAGATTATGGTACATTTGAAATGTCTGGCCTGTCTGTTCAGTCAGTGTTCAGATAGCTTTGAGGGGTAGAACTGGTTTTATATCAAGCTGTTGGGATTCTCTCCAACAGTCTTACAGTGCTTTGAAATCTGACTTCTTTCTATTGCATTTTTCTGCTAGAGATTAATTTAGGCATAATGTTCAAAGAGTAATACTTTGAGCAATGTCGTTTTCTTTCAGATTAGATTATCTGTTAAATTATTTATTATAATATCAATATAGCATATGGATTCAAGTCAAGGGATCAGACCCCTTAAACTCCTATTACAGAAGCAAGATCATAACTATCAGACCACACTGTTATGCTGTGTTCCAAGAATTAAGAACATGTAAAGAAGCTGAGTTAGTGCCCTTATCTAAACATTTGGACAGGCTTTTCTAAATAAGAATTGTGAAAGAGAAATTGAATAGAGGCAGGTATGTAAATGGAGGTACAGCTGTTTCTGTATGTCAGGAGTTCTTTATCAATGAAAAGTGTTTTGTGAAATGAAGATGTCTTCAGTTGGATAGTATTTACAGCTCTAGAATGCAAAAAGAATGGTTTGTGTTTAGGAATGATATTATTTGGATTAAACTCTTAAGTTAGTGAAGATACTGATGCTTTCACAAGTAGCTGTAGGATGAAGTCTTTGTAAGCAATTTCGGTCAAAATGTGGGCTTGGCATGCTAAAAAAAAAAAGCAACCTTTTACTGGGAAAGTGCATGTAGTATAAATGGGTAAAGAGAGTTGATGAGACACGGTGCCTTTTGGCTGATAATACTATTTGTAGAACCAGTAGAATCACCATTTGGAATCAGTGTCTGAGCTCAGCACTGTGCAATACAGAACAGACTCTACTTGGCTGTGGTAATAGTCATCTGATTGGGCTCCCCAGATGTGACTCGAGTTAGTGCTGTGCAGGGGATTTAGACAGGAGGGAAAGAAGGCATAAAGATAACTCCTTGTCCCTTTCTATCCCCCCCAAAATAGGAAGACAAGGTTCCTACAAATGACTTGTACTCATTCTTCTCCAAGGGTAGAACTTACAAGCTGAATTAATTCAGTTATTGGGTGATAAGATCTTCAAGTAATTTTTAAGTGGAATTTTTAATACTGAAAGGTCTAGCTTGACTTGCAAAGTGGTGGTGGTGGTATATTAAATTTGTAACACAGTCCTTAATTCACCCAGCTGTAATTGAGTGCTTGCAGCGTACATTTCTACTGACTCAAACTGTTTTGTGTTATTGTGTCACCTTCCATTTTCATAATACGCAAATTTGGCTTTAGGCATAAGCATAAGCAAAGTAGGTTGCCTAGCACAGTTGTCTGTCTGCTTTGACTAGGTTAAGAGATGGAAATTGGCCATTCCAGCAGCAAGGATGGCCTCATTTGCCCCTCCAGTGTTTTCTTTGTAAAGCTCTACTACTGCTGCATCCAACAGAGATGGGACTGCTCCTGGCAGTGTAAATCCCATACACCTGCAGCACTGTGGAGGTAAAGGATGTTCCAGGAAGCTGGAAGAGTGAAAAAACAGGAAGGCTGTGGCACACAGGCCCTTGCAACGTTACTGACCCCCGTTTCAGGCACTAGAGTCTCCACAGTCCCTTTCCCAGCCCTCTTGACTGCTTCTAGAACACATTTTGGTGCTGTAAGATTTAGTTCTGCCACCTCGACATTGAGGACAGAATTCTTGCTTTAGCAAAGTTCAATTTTTATGGAATTGTTGGGAAGCTTTGAATTACCTACTGGACACCTTACTTGGGCACTCTTTCAGCCTTTTCTATTAAAGAATGCTTTAAGGACATTAATAAGCTTAGCTGTACAGACTGTGGCAATCTGTATTACTATAGATTTTAGATTATTAAATTGAACAGGTCACAGTCACATGGGAAATCTCCTGCAGAAGGTTATTTCAGTATAGCCCATGAACTGTAAGAGCACTATTTCATCTATATTTTTGATAAGGCATTAAAAATGTTGTACATTAAATAGTTCTTGAATGACAGAAAGTAAGGTATGTGGCCTCCTAGAGCTGTATTTATGATCCTGTAAATTTCAAAGCAGGTATGACTAGTGTATGGTTAATATGTGAAGCCCGATCAATTCAGCCAACAGTTAACTAAGTATTTGTAAATGTTTTTCTGCTGATTTCCAGTAAAATCACCCAGAATAAAAAGTTCCTGGAATAACAAGTGGAAATTCAGCTATAGTTTAAAAACTAACAGAATCTGAAAACACTACTGATTAACTTAGTCAATTTAAAACTTCATTATTAAGGAAAATTGTAGGTGTTCTTTTAAAAGTGTTTCCTTGCAGCTATCTGGAAACAGCAGAATACTGTTAGGCTCTTGAGCAAAATCCATCCAGAAAAATAATGGGAGATAAAAAAATTACTTTATACGATCTTTTGGTTCCAGTTTTTTGTAGGACAATTAACAGTGATGTATTGAAAGATGTAGGTAGACTATAAATGATTCAAGAAGACTGAAAGTAGCTAATTTAGATCTTAACACATGTTGGATATAACAAATCATTGTTGTCATAAAATGTAGCAAATCTCTTAAAATATTTCACTTAATTTTTATGTCATTGTCTTTTAGGATGTCAAACAGTGTTTATCTCTCAACCATATCTGTGTAGAATGGAATAGGGGTTTTTTTGGTTTATATTTGGTCAGGGCATAAATATAAGAATTATAAGTATAAATATAAGTAAACAAAATAATATATAAGTAACAAAATGTAAGTAACAAAACTTCTATAAAAATCAAAAATAAGATTAAGGACAAACAGGTTCTTGAAGCCTTAAATTTAATCCTTACTGCTTCTTAATGTGCAGCTGGTAATTTAAAACAATCATACATCTGAGTAGTCATAATAGTCTTCTCTTCTATCTTACAGATAATCCAAGCAGATTTGAGTAGTTGTTGGTAGTTAGTCCCTCCAGCTAGAATTCTGCAAATGCTGTAGGATGGGGTGTAGTCTAGAGCCCACAGTCTGGAGGTATTAAAAATGCAAAGATTCAGATGGCTGTTTCCTGATGCCAGGGGAAGTAGAGGTTGGAGAATGGTGTTTATTTCAGATCTGAAGATTTGCCTGTGGAGTTTGGAGCTACTGAAATGCAGAAGTTCAAAAACAACCTCCCATCCTCAATCTAAGCTTGCACTTTTGGGGAAAAATATACTTTCTTAAGCTTTGCTAAATCAGTCATGGATAGATTAATTACTCTTCCATCTTCTATTCTCACAAAAAACTGACAAAACAAAAGTCCATCTTAACTTCAGCCGGTATGCGTATATACCCCTTAACCTGACCTGAAAAGGGCCAACTATGGCTTCCTGAGTAAATGTTTTGAGATGTGTGTTTACTCTGTTGGCTTTGTCAAATATTTATTTTGAAACCTGTTAAATATCTGCCTCTTATGTCTACAAAATGCTTCCTAAATTCTGAGAATGTTTTGAAGACAAATTCATTAGTTCTACAATCATTCATAGTGGCCATTTAAATAGAATTTAAGTAGCTGAAGAGGTAAATGAAATGATCTCCCTCATTGGTCATAGATATATTACTGTAATGAAACTTTCATGTTAAAATAACATCAAGATGAAAGCAACAAAGCCATTTTTAATTATTTTTTCCTCAAGGCTGCATTCCTGGCACTGCAAATAAATTAATCTTACAGCAACTGATTGTTAACATCATATTCTTGTATGACAAGTGATGTATTTGCATGATATATGGAAAAAATCCCTGGCAGCAACAGCTGAACATTACTGGTACATATTATTGTTGAAGTGATGTAGGGTTTTCTCCTCATAGCAACAAACGGTGGCTGCAATTTTTAGAGGAGTTAGAAACTTATGTTAAATAAGAGCACTGAGATTTGGATATAAAGAAACCGCCTCACACAGCAAAGGAAGTTGATGTTTCTTTATTCTAAACCACTGATAGATGGATTTATCTTTCCAGTGTATCATCCTGGCCTTTCTTTGCCAGCCTTCTTGCTACGTATATAAAAGTCTGTCTTTAAGTGCTCACAGAATTCTGTGGAGACTTTGAGGAAAGCTACCATTAAAAAAAAAAGTAATTATTAACATATGTGGCTGGGTCAGGTTAATTAAGGTAGTAATAGGCAGTTTTCATTTTAACTATTGCTTTTGCGAGGCAGCAGTTAGACTCATGTTGCTGTGTTCACATGGCCCAATCTAACTCCCACTGAAAGATGGAGGTGGGACTGATCCACACAAGCATTAAAACTTGTACCCTTGAAAAGATAGGGAGTCAGTCAGGCACATCTTCCCTTCAGTGAAGAGACAATGCGTTACATGTTGTTAATGTATCTTCACTATATTATAAAGCAGGGGAGAAAATCTTAAGACATTAAGGGCTTTAATATCTCTTTAAAAAAAACCAGTTTACTTTGAGACAGCTAAGTATTTGGTGCAAGAGGATGATAACTGTGCCTCCCAGGAAGTTATTTTAGGGCACTGCAGAAAATGAAGATGCTGAACTGCTGGAGGAGATATACAGATGAATGCACACGGAGGTTTCTAAATACGTATCTCTGTTAAAAGAGATTATATGTGGAGCAGCTAATAAGAGGGGAAAAACAAAAAGTGGGTTTTTCTTGGGAATAATTCTTCAAGATACTGACATAATGATGAAATATTTTGGACTTTTGGCTAGCTTCTTGAACCTTCAGTTGCCTTTCTGTCTGAAATTTAATGCATATTTAAAAGAAATTCTTGTACTATTTGGGGTTTTTTCTGTTTATTTGGTTACAGGAAATGTAACTGGAGGGGGTTGTGACAGGGTGCACATTGATACAAATAGTGGTAACATTTTGGAAATGTGTGCTAATTAAGGCTGTTTATTGTGGTGGCTGCAGCTGAGGGAAAGGTGATAGTATTGTGGATTAATGTAGGGGAGAAAAAGTAGAAGTGAAAGTTGTTGCAGGGAGCAAACAAAGTATTAAAGCAATTACTATAGAAGGTTATATAGAAATTCAAGTGAAAGCCTTAGTTTCTGTAGAATCAGTGGAAGGTTTTGCAAGTCACCCAGAATAACTGGTAATGCTTGTTGAGTAACATCAGTTCAGTGATTCTCATTAGAAATGGATATATCAAAAGCAGAATCTCTTAAAGATTGTTGGTAGCAGCACTCAATGTTTTAACTTCTAAGACATCATAGTCTCCTGAGATTACACTTGCATCTTTACTGAATTTAAAAGTAAAGCTTTGATGTGCAATTGGAGTTTGAATATGAAATGGTAGCTGTGAAGGCCAAGCCTACTTAGACAGAAAACTGTACATGTAAATTTTTTCTCTTACAGAAATGTTTAATCAGGAAGATGGAATTGTAGTGTTTTACTTGCACTGAGATTGAAATGTTTGGAAATGTGGTTTGGTGCATAACAGAAATTTTAAAACAAAATGCTGAAAACTGTGTTAAATAAAATAAGAACAAACATATTTATCTGAAAAAGGAGAAACATTTCAAATATTATTTTTACCAAAGAAACACCCTTCTTTTTTTATGAGTACATTCCCTATTGCTTTGTCAAACTGCTGTTTGGAGCATACTTGATAGGAGAGCTGTACAAGGTAACTGCAGAGCTGTGCCAGCAGAAATTAGTACTGTATTATGACCTGGAGGTCTGTGAATAAGGACTTTTGCAAAGGTCTTTTAAAGATCTGTTGGAATCTTACAAAACACCTTTTTGGATGCAAGGTGGGATTTTAATCTTTATCTTGACATTGCAATAATGTGTTTGTGAAGTGCTAGAGCTGTAACTGCTCTTTGTTTCTGAGGGCTAAAAGTATTTTACTTTAGAGTCCTTGGAGATCTCAATTATTCAAGTAGATGTGAACATAACTTTTAGCTTATTAGTTTGATATAATTGTCTGATCTGCATGTTTGTCATCTTTGAAGTGTCCTGCCTGTTCCTAGTACTACACAGCAAATATTTTATTCAAGTTTCAGGTCTAGAATGAAGAAAGGAAACATCCGTTTTCTGAAATATAATCAGTAACTTTTGCTGCCTTCAATAATAGTGTAAATGTACATTTTAAGCCAATTACTATCTGTAAATAGGGGATTCACAGTTCTTGTATCATGTGCAGTTCTTGAGGCACTAATTTACATCTCTGCTGGAAATGATTTGCTTATAGTTAGTATGTTTTATGCACTTCTAAGAGTTTAAAGATCTGCAAATATCTTTGGGTAATACAAATATAGTAAATATGTTTTTTCCATTTACTAGGAATTCTGAGTATTGTCTGACTTTGATACCGCTGTATGCTATATTCAACATCATAATTAGCAGATCTCTGTTGTGACAATGCACATTGGAGCTTTATTGTGAATGCCTTAGACACAAGGCAAAAGTAGATAAGGCTCGTAAGAGTGGGACTCTTTTAGAATGCATTAGTGGAAAATTGGACTGTAAATAAAAAAGGTAGTAGATAAGGAATTGTTTTGCCTCATCTCAAGGCAAAATGAAGAACAGACAAGGATGCTATACTTTTTATTTCTTTATTCAGATGCTGCAATATGCAATATAATGCATGTATAAGGTGTATACAATATCAACATTATTCTAAACAAATCCTACACTGCTATTTACAACCCAGATAATTTGAGAAATAGGTAGAAGTTCTCTGGAAGGCAGACTGACGTATCAGTACGCTTTTTGGGGTTGTCCTAGATCAACAGGCTTTCTGATGTAGTAGTAGTAATAGTCTTCTAATAACTATTTCACCCACCCCAAAAATTTTAAGACTGGGTGCTGTAAATCTTAAGACTACAACACCATGGAAGCATTTCTCCTTTGAAGACTTGTGAATGTGATTAGGTAACTCTCCTCAACAAAATATACTGACTGAATTAGCCAAGAAACTGTACATTGTAGTCATTACCAAGCAAAATTAAAACACTATTTATGTTTTGTGAATATTCTACTTGTCTATGTCCCTGTGCTTTTTCAAACAACATTTATTTGCTCATCAGCTTTGTTGATATCCCCCTCTCCCTGTCATGTCATGCTAAAGGCTTCTTGCAGTGAGTGGGAGTGGCAGAAATGGCTGCACGCAGGCTTCTCGGCTGCTGCAGCTCCTGACAGAGGGCATTAGCTTCAAAATGCTCAGCTGTATCTCCCTGGGCAGGCTGGAGCTACTGGGCTTGCTGAGAACATCGCTCCTCGTAATTCCCTTTCTCCTGCGATGTTACCCTCATAGCGTTCCTCATATTTGATTTTTAGCATGGCTCTACTCTGGTTTTCTTTACAATGTTGAAATGAATGAAGAATAAAAGGAGCAAGAACACTGCAAAGTTTGGTTATAAAGCACTGCTAGGTGCTGCCAGCTGCTAGTAAAAAATTCCCATGCCCACTCTGTCACCGGTTTTGTCTGTCCCCAGTACAGTAATGGTGAGAAGGGTCTTTGTCTGCAGACTACTGACAGAGTAAGAGGCAGACTTAGGACTGGAACTGTTGAGAGCAAAACAGATCACTTATAAATATTGGGTCTGTTATTGGCTGTTCAGTACTATTAAGCTCATCTGTGCAGAATAGTGTTTAGATCGTGGAAAACCTTTCATGTCTTTATCTTACTCCTTAATTGGGCATTTTCAATAAGCCTCAAATGTTTAAAGCTTGCTGACAAAAATCTGATCCTATACCATGGTTTTGTCCAATACATTGTATCCCCTTGATTTTGGAACTGATCCAATTTAGAAAGCAAGCTATAGGTTTTTGGTGTTTGACATACACTTAGAATAGCCCCCTGTTAGCCCAGCTGCTTTGCAGTCTTACCTGAGTTGCCTCCATAGCTCAGCATGATGGAACTCAGCCTCCTCAGAGGAGACTGAAAGTCCAGACAGACGATTAAAAGATGTTGGCTTTTCAGAGTCGGTCATTAATCACTGTTCCGTTTTGAGCCTTTTTCAGTAAAATTTTTTTCTTTATCTGGAAAGTATGGTGATCCTGAAAATCCAGTACATTACTTAACTTTGATTTCTGGCTCCTTTCTTTATGATCTAGCATACAACGCATCTTCAGAGAGGACACTATCTGGAGGTAAAACACTAATGGTATTTCAGTCTGGCACAATCTTAGGAGCTGTAATGTATCACATTTGTAAATTATGTACACATAATGTAAAATGTATCACATTTTAACAATGTGATAAGTTGTTTCTAAGAACACTTGAATTACTTTAGACAAAGCATTTAAAACGGCTGAGATATATATCAGTTAGATGTTAGGTGGCTCCCGCAGAGGCTGGTGCAGAGCAGGCTGTGGGCAGAGATAGTTGCACGCCCCCAACCCAGGGAGCGCCGTGCTGGCCCATCTGCTGGGCTGGGTCTGGCTTGCAGGTGCTGCAGTCAAAGCCTGAACTCAGGACTGTCTGTACTTATCTTTGTATATATGCACTAAATGATCCTTATGTGATTTGATTTCTTTTTGTTGCTTTTACAACTGTGCTCTTGGAGCGTCTTCTGTTGAGAGTATAAAAAAGGTTAGGAGCTGTATGTGATACAAGCTATAGTTTGTCTCTTTCCCTCCATCATATCAGACAGAATCTCTCCATGTAGATGGATACTGGTGATCAGGGTTTTAAATTTGTTTTCCTTACAAAGAAAGGCTTATGTCCTTTTTATTAATAAAGTGAATGGCAAATTCAGGTACATGCCTCAGGTGTTTGAATTATGAACCTGTGACTAACTCTGTAATTCTGAATGTGATGTTTTGTAACTGGGCATCTAGCTCCTGTCATGTGTCATCCTGGCTATAGATGTCTCCATTATTTCTGAAGAACTGAGCTGCCAGGGCTGTTTTGAAGTTGCAGAGATCTGAGGTGATCTTTTGGCTTTCTGGCTAACAGAAACCATGTGCTTGAAAAATGAAGGGTTCACAGAACATTCAGGGGAACCAGTGCAGACAGGAAAGCATCGCATCAGTGTGCTCCTGGTCATGTTACTCCTGATTATACACCGATTGCAGGTTTTTTCAAAGCCATTGTTTTCAAAACCAAATAACTCCTATTGTTGCTGTCCAAACAGGAGATGATGACAGCACATTCACTAAAATCTTGATGAAGATTCCCATCTAGTCAGGGATGTCAAGGGCTACAAAAAAAGCTTTTACAGGTATGTTGGTGGTAAAAGGAAGACTAGGGAAAATGTGGGCCCTCTCTGGAAGGGAAAGGGAGAATGGAGGGATATGGAGAAGGCTGAGGTACTCAACAGCTTTTTTGCTTCAGTCTTCATTGGCAAGGGCTCCAGCCACACTGTCCAAAACACACAGGTAAAGGTGGTGACTGAGAGAAGGAAGAACTGTCCACTATGGGAGAACATCAGGTTCGAGATCATCTAAGGAACCCAAGGTGCCCAAGTCCATGGGACCTGATGAGATGCATCTGTGGGTCCTGAGGAAATTGGCGTATGAAGTGGCTAAGCCACTATCCATCATATTTGAGAAGTTGTGGCAGTCCAGTGAAGTTCCCACTGACTGGAAAAGGGGAAACAACCCCCATTTTTATAAAGGAAAAAAGGAAGACCCAGAGGACTACAGGCCAGTCAGTGTCACCTCTGTGCCCAGCAAGATCATGGAGCAGATCTTCCTGGAAGCTATGCAAGGGCACACTGAAAATAAATAGGTGATTGGTGACACCTAACATGGCTTCAGTAAGGGCAAATTGTGCCTGACAAATTTGGTGGCCTTCTATGACAGGGTTACAGCACTGGTAGATAAGGGAAGAGCAGCTGACATCATTTGCCTGGACTTGTGCAAAGCTTTTGACACTGTCTTGCATGACATCCTTATCTCTAAATTGGAGAGACTTGAATTTGACGGATGGACCACTTGGTGGATAAGGAGTTGGCTGGATGGTCGCACTCAAAGAGCTCAATGGCTCAATGTCCAAGTGGAGAGCGGTGATGAGAGACGTTCCTCAGGGGTCAGTGTTGGGACCGGTGCTGTTTAACATTTTTGTTGCTGACACAGACAGTGGGATTGAGTGCACCCTCAGCAAGCTTGTTGATGACACCAAGCTGTGTGGTGCAGTTGACGCTCTGGAGGGAAGGGATGTGCCAGCCAGAGGGACCTGGACAGGCTGGAGAGGTGGAACCATGCAAACCTCATGAAGTTCAGAAAGGCCAAGGGCAAGGTCCTGCACATGGGTCAGGGCAATCCCTGACAGGCTGGGCCATGAGTGGGTTGAGAGCAGCCCTTTGGAGAAGGACTTGGGGGTACTAGTGGATGGAAAACTGCTGTGAGCCAGCAATGTGTGCTCACAGCCCAGAAAGCCAAGCGTGTCCTGGGCTGCATCAAGAGAAGTGTGGACAGCAGGTCAAGGGAGGGGATTCCCCTCCTCTACTCTGCTGTCATGAGACCCCAACCTAGAGTACTGTGTCCAGCTCTGGTGGCCCCAATACAAGAAGGACATGGACCTGCTCAAGCAGGTCCAGAGGAGGCCACAAAAGTGATCAGGGGGCTGGAGCACCTCCCCTGTGAGGACAGGCTGAGAGAGTTGGGGTTGTTCAGCCCAGAGAAGAGAAGGCTCCAGGGAGACCTTATACTGGCCTTCCAGTACTTAAAGGGGGCTACAGGAAAGCTGGGGAGGGACTCTGCATCAGGGGGTGTAGGGATAGGATGAGGGATAACGGTTTTAAACTGAAAGAGGGCAGGTTTAGATTAGATGTAAGGAAGAAATTCTTTCCTGTGAGGGTGGTGAGACACTGGCACAGGTTGCCCAGAGAAGCTGTGGCTGCCCCCTCCCTGGCAGTGTTCAAGGCCAGGTTGGACGGGGCTTTGAGCAACCTGGTCTAGTGGAAGGTGTCCCTGCCCATGGCAGGGGGGTTGGAACTAGATGATCTTTAAGGTCCCTTCCAACCCAAACTGTTCTATTCGATGATATGATTCGATGTATGTAATTGTACTATTGAAAGGCCTTCAAGCAAACAGAGATTCAAGTTGATACCAAAAGTCTATTTACATTTGTGTTGATTATATAACCAAGAAAACACTGTTGTTAATAGAGCAGATTAGGGTGAGAGGAATTCCTGAAAATGTTGTAAGGAAACTTATATGGATTAGAAAGAGTAGAGAGTTCCTCAATCCATAACTACTTCTGTATACCTGTACTGAGTCTTTCTTTGTGTCTTTTCATTTTAGCTTGAAGTTTTTGTGGTATTGCTCTTCCCAGTCACATTGCAATTTTGATCTCTTTCCATGATAGGTTTGGGAATATTCCTTCCTTATGTATCGAAATACCTGTTGTTGATGTATACCATTCATTATTACTATTTTTACTGTTTTTTATTTAATAAATAAAATGAACAGTGCTGTGTTGCTATGGACACTAATATATAAACACTGGAGTTGGGAGATGGAGTGTTTTGTCTGTTTTTGTGTGTGACAGACTTTCTCTTGTTGCAGTTCTCATTAGGACTGAATTTGTGATAGGAAATCTGACTTTTAGTGACAGCTGTTAGAAATCTGCAGAATATTTTCTTTTCTTTTTTTTAAGCTTTTATGCTTTCAGTATCAAGAACAGGTACGGATCTTTCTAAATCATGAACGTCATCAGATTTATGTTTACAGTCTATACGTTTCTTTCTCAGAAGTCTGTTTTGATTATCAGTATTTTATTTTGGGATACTGAGATATCTATTCTGTAACACAGTTGATAATTTGAACGAATTCAGTATATTCATTAGTCTTAACATCTTAACTTATACGAGTTTTACTTTATTTCAGTTAATTTGTGTAGTATGCTTCCATACAAAATTGATTCATGGAAAAGGATTTGCTATACAGGTATGTCTAGAGGGGAGAAGTTAGAAATTCAGTCTCTTAAGAGCAAGGAGAGATATTGAAAGAGGGAAGTATGAAGACTTTCTACTGTCTTAACTTTTTTTCTTGTGCCTTAGCTTTTTTTTTTCTTGTTTTAGAGTAAAAAGAGAGATTTGACGTTTTCTGAGAGGTCTGAGGAAGGACTGTATATGAGTTTGTGATCCAGTTCTTTTAAATTCCTTTGAAGGTTCCAGTGAGGTGGATTCAGTGTTTCAGCACTACAGTTTTATGCATTTATTTTAAAGTTTCAGCCTACAAAATATTGCATATATGTTTCTTGGCATTAGGCCAATTATTTCCTAAAAGTTTCTGAAGTATCTGTAGATGACATTAAACAGCTTTTGACTTTGGCCTGGATTTTTGCCTTCCTTTAAACTGGCAGCATGAGGCTCATTTAGAAACTGCTTGCAGGCCTGTAAATATTTTCCTAGACTAGCAAAAATTTCCTTGTTACAGACATTCATATTGACTTCAAAACTATATATATGTTGAGCAAGAATAAGGTATCCTTGCGTTCTGTATAAAAGCATTTCTCACTTTTGTAACACTTGGACAGGAAATATGAGTGTTGGAGCTGTAGCAGTGAAAGTGATTTTTTTTCCTATGCCATATCAAAATATTTCCATTTATCTTTGAGTGATGGTTCAGAGCCCTGTCTCTTGATCTGTTCACAAACTGCATTCATGTATCTGAAGGAAAATATGGCCGATACATGCTCTAGACAGCTGGACCATCTGTATGGAGCCACTAGGATCATTGTTGGTTGGTCATAGCTCTGTTGTTCCCACTAAAGCATTAAGTCACTCTAAAAGTAGTGATGTGGGATGCAGAAATAGAACTTTAAACCCTGACAAATGAGTACAAATGTTATAAAACACAATTACAGTTTTTATATATATGTCCCTTTGACATGGGAGGTTTTACGGTTAAAAAAAAAAAAAAACAAACCAAAACACCACACACACAAAAACCCCAAAACCTAAAACCACCTTCCCAACAAAAAAAACCAGACAAAATAACACCCAGGGGTGGAGAAAATACCCACATTCACACCAACATGAACTCCTAAAAGGTCGACCTCTAAACTGCAGCAAATACAAATTGGTTATATTATAACTGCTGTTCTGTTTTTGTCCATTTCTATTCTCTCTGAGAATAATTGCAGTGAGTAAGGCAAAATGGATGATGCTAACTGAACCATGGTGAATTACCTTATCAATGTTCTTCCTTTGAATGTAGGTCCAGATACTGCTGCTCCGCAATGCTGTGGGAAAGCAGAGAAAACCTGGTGAAAACTTATTGTGATATAAAGCACGGAAAACCACCAGAAGTCAGTGATACATGAACATACAGAAAATATTTAAACTGTTTTTTGAAAAAGTTTTTTAATGACCCTGAAGAGTAGCTCGAGCTTTTCTGCCATCATCAGCACTGTCAGCAGATCAATCGTGCACTTGTTAGCTGTGCAGATGAAGCTGGGAAGTGTCCACCACCACACGTAGGCTGGGGTGTGTGGAACATGTACACACCTATGTTAGACACTCCCAGCTGCAGAGCCATTCATAGCATCTTCGGAGTAAACCAAAAATGTGTGTGGGTGAAATAAATATAGGCTGTAAACCAAAAGCATTACACATCTCCTGAGCGCTGTGCCAGGAGCTCTGGGAGGGATGCTGTCCACAGGCCTCGCAGCTTTTGCAGACAGTGCTTGTACAGGCACACTTGCAATGAGAGAGTGGCAAGGAAGGTGTAGTCTAACCCTGCTCAGCTTTGAAGGGTTAAATAAGAGACTTCTTCCGTCCAGGCCTAAAAGAATAGTTAGTGTGTAATGGCAGTGGGAGAGAGTACATCAAGGGAGAGGTTTTAAACTAATTTGAGATTTCAACTGTATAGCTCAGGTATGCTAACATAATTTTTTCCTGTCTTTATACAGATCGGTTAAATGGAATTTTTTTTAAAAACCTTATTATTATTTTAATTAAAACAGAAAACATCAAGCACTACTGTTGGGAGAAAGTTTTCCTAATAGTCTTAGGGTGTTAGATATCTGTTATGAAGACAATAATAATTAAATTTTGCTAATGGGGAAAACTCATAAATTGTGAATTCATAATTTCACTGAATATTCCAGAATAGACCAAGTCAAATAAGGTACCAAAAATATCAGTCTGAATATTTTCCCAACTCTGCTGAACTTGATCCTAGACTGAGCTAGTGTGTAGTATTATAATCTATAGTAGACTACACAGAGCAGGGAGTGGAGGTGAGCACAGTCCAGCATTTAATTTAGTAAGAGTCTGTCTGTGTGGTCACCATGTTATGTGTGCTGTGGAACAGGAATTTTCTACAGTGTGGTGGAGTGTAGCACGAAACATTTAACTAGCTGAGTTCATACGTCACCTAAATGTTCATCAAAGACATGTTCATTTTATGCCTGCACACTTACGTGCTAACACCAGTGAGTTGGTAGGTAAGCATAAACTGGTAAATTTGGAGATTTTTCTAACAGCCTGTATAAGAATTGAAGTAATCACTTTTAGTCATTAACAGTTTCTGCTTAAGCAGGACCTGATGAATAGCCTATCACGTTCACTGTCACAGTGATGCCAGAAGCATGTCATTAATTTCTTCACTGCATTACTGTATTTGTAATCATTGCAATGGGTTATGTCAGTAGCAGTGTCTTATTCCCACAAGTGCCATTGGCATGATGATGGCCTGTGTTATGATGGAGGCTTTTCCATTCATTCTAGATTATTATAAAATGAAGTAGTTAGCAGGTAGGTGCTCTTAGCTGCAAATTTTTTCTTCTGGAGAAGCAAATATGTACTTGCAAGTGCCTTTTGAAGTTTGAATATCAGCTTACCATGATAAAGGAACCATATTTTAATTGTTTGGAAGAAATGTGCTCAAGTACTTAACAATTTGCTACATTATTGAAGTGAACTGGGCTCCTGACAGACCTTTCCTGTATTTGAAATCTTACAGCAAAGGGAAATTTAGGAGGAAAAATAGAAAGTGTATTTTGTAAGCATCATAGAAATCATAGAACACTTGGATTTCCTTTTTGAAAGGATAGACTAGGAAACAGAACTTGTCTAAAACACTAATAGGCAACACCTGCTCAGAGGCGTAACTGATGTGATTACCTGTGAATTGTTAGATGGGATAAGCAAGGAAAACAAACAAAAAACCCCAACCACCAAAACATAGTGCAGTCTGAAAGGGTAGAGTTCATTGAAGTCTTCCATTTCGATTGGTAATCATAAATCCTCATTTTTGTCCTGGTTAGGTATTTTCACTTCAGTGGAACTTATAGGATTGCATATTCCTAAACCTGATTTGTTTTAAGAGTAGTGTGAGAATGATGGGCAAAAAATTAGGGGTGTCTTAAATTTTGGGCGACCAAACAATTATGTATTAAAAGTGGGCAAGTTTCACAGTGTCTTTGCTGGAATCTAGAAATGCTTTGATGGTGTCGAGTTGGGAACCAGAAGAGTAATTTGAAAACCTTGGCTACAACTGCTTGTATTTTGTGATGTGTTTAAGCAGGAACACTTGTCAGGAAGGAGTTGGTCTCAAGTTTAATTTTATTCTGTTGTTTCACAGAAAAGGTTTCTATTTTTTTAATGGGACTTGAAGTTTTTGGCATTCATTTAACAGGATTTCATGGTACACTCAGGATTTGAGTAAATCAGATTGACAGAAACCTTCTTTATATTCATTTTTTAAAAGGCTGCTTTCCCCATTCTAATTTCTACAGTATTTGTGTAAATAAGTGTCTTGTGAAGGCATCAATTTCAGTCTTACAATTTAATTGTACAGTGTCATTAAAATAGCTGAGACCAATACTCAGGGCCATGACAACTTCTGGGAGTGATTTAAGAAAATTTATAATTACATTGAAAGTATGTTTAAAGTAGAACAGTTAGAGAATCTGTATCATTCAATATGTAAAATTTTTGTTCAATCTGTGAAATTAATCTAGCAACCACACAGATTCCAACATCATTAGCAAATTGGTTCTATAGGATTATGAAATGTCTCCCTGTGACCTATTCAGATTTGTGTTGAAATATTTATTCCCAGTTTGAAACAAGTTTGTTACTGTAGGGCAGACCGAACGTGTTATACAAGTGAAGTCAGCTATATTTCTCATATACCCACGGTGTAACACAAATAGATAGCTTTGATACCAGCCTTGATTGATGTATATTTGTTTTGGCAGGGGTGTTGCCTTAGATACCGTTCTTCCTCCCCTCCCATGGTCTTCCCTGTTGGCTTTTGTACCCAGTTCCCTGCTCAGCATAACCACAGTTGTACAGCACAGCTGTCGGGGCACCGCTGGGCTGGAACAGGCACCTGGGAGTAGGAGGCAAGGGATGCTTGAGCTGGCACTTGTGCTGCGAGGAATGAACATCAAACGATGTCTGTATTTCATCTGAAATCAAGTACTTAGATCTGTAGAAGGATTTTGCATATGTGCAAACTAAGGATTACTATTTATCATTATTGCCTTTTTCATCTTCATGTTATTTTGAAATAATCAGAATAACCTTTGAAGTTAGGGAACGTTCTGTTTTCCCCATTATATACATTATATAACTGGCTAACATAAAGCACAAAGAAACAAAGTAACCTGCCTAAGATGAGGCTATTCTATACCAGAGCCAGAAACAGAACCTGAATTTCTCTTTGCTTTATATTTAAAGTTCTGGAAAATTTTTCTTTCCTTTAGGAAAAAAAATGCATTTACACATATCTAACGTGCATTTGTGTGCCCTCATACAAGATGCAGTTATCTGTTTGAAGAAGGTTACTCCAGCTGATGCCTTGGAAACAGAAGCTGTGTGTCAGTGGAGACTATTGATCTTGCTGGGGTCCTCCTGAGGTTAAAGCTTTTCTCTTCACTGGGCCATTCTCACTGTTTCAGCTTCCGCCCTTCTGGCCATGCCTCTGTCTCCTCCTGACTGCTTTGTTGGGCTTGTCAGGTTTCCATGGCTTTTTCTGTCCTTAATTTCCTTCTGCTTAAGGATGTCCCCAAATAGCTGTGTATCATATCTGTGAAGCATCTTTGAGAAGGAGGTTCTTCCTGCCCAGAAGCCAGCTGAATCTCCATTTAAGCAAGGCTAGGGATAGAGGAAAACAGCTGTTGCCAAGGCCTCGCAGCTGAGGAGGAGAAATGGCTTTCAGCAGGAACCAGAAGTAGTTCAGCTGCGCCGCTGGCCTCCTCCGCTCACTGGCGTGGACACAGGGGATTGCAGCAGAGGGAGAGCAGTGTCTTCAGTGATGGTGCTGTGCTGGATGGGAGCTGAACGAGGAATAGGAGCGAGAGAGAGAGAGAGATACCAAGAGTCACTGATGCTGACTGAATGAGAGTGCCTAAGATCTCGAGGAAAAGAAGGGAAGATACTGCTCACTGTGTTCCTCAGGGACCCTGGAGCGAGATAGGAGGGGGATTTTTGGCTGGCCGCAGCTTCCCACTTTCAGCTTCATCACTCAGTTCCTTCTACCAGTAATTTCATATGGGAAATACCTGGTAAGATCAACCAGTATGATGTTAGAGGGTGGAGAAATGTAATGATTATTGTGATCTTAAAGTTATAAAGATTTTAAAATACTTTTTAAGTCCTAAAAAGAGAATCTGATAAAAGTTAGAATTATATGGCTGTGTAGAAAAGATGACTGGGAAAAACAGGAGAGTATGAGGGGGGATTAATGGGAAAATGAGACATGTACTTTCATGTTAGACTTTGTCCTTCTAAACCATGACAGGAAGAGCTGGAGCAGATGCATACCTTTTGGAATACCACAGGTGTTATGTGAATTGGCATTAGCCAGACAAACACGATCTTTAATAACCATGAATGTTTCTAAAATGTCAGACAGGTTTAACTCACAGCTCTGTAGCACATGCCTTCAAATGTAAAATTACAATCCCTTATACGTACGAGAATGTATGCTATACTGAGTTGTACTGAAAGTATAGAAAATGTTCTTGAATTAAAGTAGGAAGAGGTAAGTTTTAGTAATAAAATACTTGCTACACTGGAAGATTACAGTATTAAGCTGATTTAGGACATTAGATCCAAAGTACTAGGACATAAACTAGAAGTGTAGTGAAAGGTTTTGTCAGAACTCATTCCCACCCTATCTGTTTGTATCAATATTGGGTTTTTACTTGAGGACGTTAGTTGACTAAAGCTGCGCTATAATTCAGATTTCATTGCATGTTAAGGGAAAAGATTTTGGAATAAACGCCCCGTACAATCATGTCCATTAAATCGGTTTGTTTATCATCGCCTGTTGCTAAGGTTGACAGGAAAAAAATATTCCTGAACCTCGGTCAGAGGTGTGCAGCTTTACTGACAGGACATTAGTCCTCCGTGTACCTGCCTGTACAGGAGCACCAGAGCGGGCAGCGCAGAGCTGGCAGCGGGCAGACGCAGCATCACGCCTCTGTGCCGCGGCTGGCTCTGCTGGCCATAAACAGAGACACCCGGCGCTCCCCTGGGGTGCACCCAGGGAGCACCTGCTTGGGCAGGCCCAGCTGCCCCACACTGCTTGGGCTTGGCTCAGCCTTCCCACTGAGGAAACTGCTGGCAGAGGAGGGCACGACCAATTGATAGACAGCGTTTGTGGGCTTTGGAGTTCTTGAAGACAGGAAAAATGCAGGCACATGGGATCAGAGTTGCCTTTTCTAAGAGATTTTAGGGGTTTGAGGGGTTTTGTTTGTTTGCTCACTCATGTGTTTTGATGTCGTTTTTTGAGCTCTTCTATAGTGCCTGGGAACATTACAAACATTAAATATTTAGCTGTTGAGCCTGTTGGATTTAAAATAACTTGAAATAGCTTTAAAGAGGCATTCTGAAGTACTCTTTTTTTTTTTTTTTTTTTTTTTTTTTTCCCCCCCATTGCAGCACATCCATTTTTTGGTCCAATGTTTTTACAGAGGCTGAAAGAGTGCCATTATGTTAAAGTCAGCGTTACCATTTGGTTTGATGAGGAAGTCCCATTGGTCCAAGATCAATATAAGGGGATAATGTAAATGTTTTTTTCAGCCTTTTTATTAAAAAACATTTTTCTGACTATTTTATTTCAATATAGAAGATGTCCCCAGTATGTGGTTAAGTGCCCAAACTACCTTTCCATTAAGCTTGAAGGCAAGGTTGCGGTGTACTCAAATGCAGTTTACCTATAGAAGCAAGGTATTTCTTTTATCTCTGTAGTAAACAAATATTTATTGATATATAGGGAACTTCAGAAATATAATCTAGATTTGGTTTTATTTTTGAATTGCTATTTATTTTACATACATCATGATTATAGGGGTCTATTCAGTAGTGTTAGAAATTACACTGAAGATGCCTGAACTCACAGAAGAAAAGGCAGAAAGAGAAGTAGTGTTGGGTTTTTATCAGCTCAGGAATTACTTCTGTACAAACGTGACAAGCTGCTAATTCACCTCTCTGTATCTAGTCATCAAAGAAAGAGCTATTAGGGATTGCATAACCCACTTCTCTGCCAAAGAAATTACCACACATGCCTAATTTTTAAGTTTCATGTGTCAGTGCAGCCTTCAGTTGTCAAAACAAGGTGAATCTAATACCCACAGCCTGGCGCTGGATCAGGTGCTTGGTGGCAGCCTACCCTAGAGGAGGACAGAGGCGCTGGGAGCAATTCCACCTCTTGGACTGCCTGGCTGCAGGAGCAGCGAGGGAGCCCTCCTCCTCCAGACAAAGCCCAGAAAGCTCAAATCCAGAGTGTATCTTCTGACAGCAGATTTTTAAAGAGAGATCTGCCCACTGAAACTCTGCCATCATGAATGACTGACTTGTAGCTGTAGCAGTATTCCTCTGGAGCATGTTACGGAAAACAAATTTTACAGCCCAAGCTGTATGATGTTTTGAGGCGTTCTCTGAGGAGACAGATGGGATCTGTGATGCATTGTTGCCAGGTTGTGATGTTACTGCAAGTCTCATGAGAGTCTGGTGCTTTCTTACAGCCCAGGTTCCATACAGCAATGTGATTGTGTGAAAAATAAGTTAAAATTTTAGCTCTCCTGATGTGGAGAAAAACATGAGAAGATGCACCTTAAAGGACACTTCATTACAATAATTATATAAGATTATATATAAAAAGTTAAAATCAGTCAGATATAATGATGCAAAGTGGAAACATATTGGTGACTATTTAAATTTTTTCTTCAAATAATGGAATGATTGGAACTAAGTGCAAATTTTCTGCTTCATCTAAGCCAGTAGACTAGAAACCAGGGATTTACTCTTAAGTCCAGGGAAAACAGTCATTTTCAGTTATGAAAGAAAATTGCTTAGTGTTACTGGTTGGTGGGATTGTTTTATTAAAGAATGTTGTGCCATCTCCCACAAAAAATACTGTTCTTGTGCTTTTCATCTGCGTGAGCACTGAATGCTCAGTCCTCTCCCATAGAAGTTTTCTTGTTAACTTCATTGTGCATTCCGGTACCTCCAAAAATTGTATCTGAAAGAGTGTTCCTTACCTTAACTTTGGTTTAAGTACTGAAGGTAGTCATGTTGATAGGTATCAGATATTTACATTTTATACTATCTAATTACAACATTTGGGCATGGATTTTAATTTTATTAATAATTTGTCAGGAGCTTACAGAAGGATGCAGCCTCACTTCAAATGTACAGGCTCATAAATCAAAATTAGGATAATAATTGTTTTAAAACATGCACCTATAAAAGCTTAGGCAAACAGCAAAAGTTGTTTACGAAATGCTATTTTTTGCCTTTCATCCTTCTCAGCTATGCATGGGTTTAATGGAAAACTGGCAATAGCTCCTGCTGGAGTCCATTGTAAAGGTCTGTAGAATATAACTTTAAGCTATTCCAACCTTGTATTTCCGGTTTATCTAAAAATGTGGATTTAACTGCATTTAGTTAAATTGACGTAGAAGGCTATGTGATTGGGATTCTTGTTTGCATATATGAAAGTCTGACCTATGTCCATGGTATCTAAAAGGCTACTAACCTATTTCTTTGTTACAAGTTCTCTGCATTTTTTTTTCATTCACATTTTCTTCCCTGCACTGATGAATTTAAGATTCACTTAAAATAGCTTGAGTCGTTTTGGTATAGTGTTTATATTGAAGGCTTTCTTGTAATTTGCTCTAGCGTGATGAAGACAACTTTCTTGCTGTGGGACAGTGGATCAGGAATGAGGTAGTGGTCAGTTGGTTGGAAAAAAATGCTGATTACTGTCCAGACAAGAGGAGAAAAAAAGACCTGATGAGGTGTTTTTGTTTGGTTGGAATGCACTGCTAGAATCCAGTGAGGGATGAGGGCTTATTTTACACTTCCTAGGGCATGTTTGATATAAGCTATGTGTAGACAGAACAGATAAACAGATTGTGATTGAGAACTGTGGGCCTTTGGAAAAGATTGCTAATTTTATGTTTTTTCAAAGGACTGAGATCTTATTGCTGTCATGAAAGTTGTGCAGGGTCACTGTGAAAAGAAATGTGACTTTAAAAGCAAGTAGAATTAATTATACTTGAAAAGTCTCTTTTCCAATCTGCAGAGCATATTTGCAGTCATCTGCAGCTGAAGGCCGTATTGCCCCCACACTTCAGCCTTCCATCTTGCACTGTGTTGGTGACTGAACCGTAAGGTTTCCCTCATGCTTCTGATCTCATCCTCAGTATCATTCAGATTCCTTAATGGAAAAGCAACTTCTGCAACAGATCGGCAGTGAACATATTGAATCTATCACATCAAAGAAATAGTTGTAGGATGGCGTGAAGACTCTGCTTCTTTTAAAGTGATCTGTATGGGCAGATCTTTGAGTCCCTGTGTAATTTTACTGACTTTGATCAGAGTCCGTACAGCTATAGTTGTTTTGAAGAATCAGATGTTACTGTTGTGCTGTGAAGGTTAAAGGATGGTGTTTTCATTATTTGTGGGAGACTAACATTGCTACTTACTTGGTCATATGGCAATTTAAATAAATATTAATATTTTGGTACCTATCAGCTGTAAGACCACTTGGCTTCTAATATACTGATACTAGCAATTCTGTGGGAACATAGGTAATTATTTTTAAAACTAATTTTCATTATATAGAATAATTGTATGTTTCTCTAAAATGTTTTTATACAATGCTTATCTAAACTTAAATACACACATTTTCTAGAATTATTTACTACTGTGTGACAGATACACAGCTGTGAGTCATTTAGATGAAGAGTAGGCAGTTTTCTAAAAATGGAATGAAAAGCTTTAATAGCAATATAGAGATCTGGTGGAAATTTATGTGCAAATGTCCTTTATTACATGATCACCCCCATATAAATATATAGCATTGAAACAACATTTCAGAGCCAAAGGTTTCATATTCAGCCATTTAAAGATTAGAAGGAAACTGTCATTGCTTGCACAGTTTTAAGGCCATCTCCTTGCATGCGTTTGTGTTGTGATACAGCCTTTAATTATACAATCAAATTTTTCCCCATGGGATTCCTAGGTTTTCAACATGGCTAACACTCACTGCCTTTTCTCATGGCTGTCTCATCACAACAGTGATCTCTACAGTGTCCCAGGGAGCTCTTTGGCCATCATGGTGTAGCACCTTTTGGTATAGTGGTACAGAGGAGTTTTCAGGACAGCTTTCAGCGGCTATAAGGAGGAGACTATCCTTCCTTCTCTTCATTTCCCATGCCATTCACTTCACACCTTGTAATTTTAGTAATAATATCGGGGGCAACAATCTGCTGAACAGTGAAGTAGGAAATGTGAAAACTCTGCATGAGTTCCTCATAGTTCATCAACCAGGCTGGAATATTTAACCTTCACAGCACAGAGTTTGGTGCTTGAACTGACCCAGTAACGTTGGTAGTGGTGGGTTAGTTGACACTTTATCTGGAGCAGCCACAGAGGGAGGATATATTGGGATGGGGGGAACTAAAGGGATAGCTGTCTGCAGTTTTCTCAGTATTTGCTGATGGAAAAGGAAGATACAGGAATTGCACATCTTCTTTCTGGCTCCCAGGGAAGAGTTCTGTATGTTTACAGACTCTTTCGCCATTGGCTGCTGTTACCTGGTTTTGTCTCAGTTTTCTCTGATGTCTCAAAATGTTCTTTGGTAATAGGATAAATGCTAATTTTAAAGTATGGAAACAGGAAGCATATGAGAGAGGCTTTCATTTTTGAAAGTTAAATTACAGAGAAACAAAGAAGCAGCTTTTTTGGGCATAGGTACAGATTGGAATACTTTTGCATTAGTTAATATTACAAGCTTATGTTTAAGGTGGAAAAAGTAATTTGAAAGAAAAATATTTCTTCTGATGCCATTGGCACTGTCAGCATTCTTCATTCTGTGTCATTCCTAGGGAAGGTTAGGAAGACAGCAGTGACAACCTCCATGTGCGGCAATATGGAAGCTTAATTCTAAAAAATTAATTTACCAAAGATATTGTATAAGTGTTTGGAAACTATTATGGCAGTGATGCCTGAGAGAAGAGAGAGAAATCCCTGATGTGGTAGAAGTGCCTGCAGGGAGTATCTGAAGTTCATGGCTGGGTTCAGCCAGATGACTCACTTCTAACCAAGTACTAGAAGCATTCCCCCTTCACAGTTTGCTCTGAAATACATTCACAATTATTTGTGTGTACCTTTGACAAAATTCTCTCCGTACACAGGAGCTGTTGTACTCAGAGTTTTGGAACCCAAAAACAAGCCCTTTATTGATGGTGAGGTCAGGACGCTTCTGGGAACAGTGGCTTGTTGGTTACCAGCTGCTCCCCAGCCAGAAGGAGGTTGTCTCTGTTTTAATGAGTCGTGCTTTGTTTCTTTTTCTTACTTAAAAAAACAACAACAAAAAAAAAACCAAACAAAAAAAAGACATACTATTTGCTGTGATATTTCTTTATGACGGGGTTGGTGGCCTTCAGAAAAATGTTGACTAGTATCAGACTGGCAGAAATGTTTCAAGATAGAAGTATGTATGTGCTTGGTGCTTTCTAAATGGCATCCTCACGCTGCTGCTTGAAGAGTCTGTAGCCCTGTGAACAGTGCTCTCCTTTTCCCATCCAAGTGGGATAAGAAGTTGGCTCTTAAGGTGTTTTGGGCCTTACAACAGTTTCTGTTGGTTTTAATTTTTTGTTTTGGCAGATTTTGTTTTAGATCAGGGAGCCTATGTGGAAGTTAGAAATAAAAAACTCACATATAAATAGCAGTGAAACAAGCAACTACACTAACCTCTGCTTTCAGTTACAGTAACATAAACCTGAGGAAGCTTTGGCAATACCTTCTGTGTACAAGTATAAGTAAAATTTGGCTCCACAGTCATCTCCTTAATCATTGGATTTTCTACAGTCTGCAGTTAATTCTGCTTAGCATATGCTATTGCTTTTTTAATGCTATACATTGGTTTGGGAATAATATTGAGATACCAGTGTTCCCAGTCTGAAATTTGAAGCCAGTATTGGACAGTTTGGTTTTTGTTCAGTTTGTATTTGTCACTAAAGAAATACCCAAATATTGGTAATGATCCCAAAAACTCAAATTAGATTGTTGAATAGTAGTTATGCATGTTTAAAGTCAGTTCATACTATGACATGACAGAAAAATACTGAAGCTGTAAGGCAGGTCTCTTGTCATTTTGTAAATAAACTTTAAAATCCCCACTGATTTGGGAATGGGATTGTTAACAGTTTCAGACCAACAAAGTCTTGCTTCAGAAAATTTTGTTTGCGCTGTGTGATCCATCTGGAGCTACTGATAGGAGGCATAATATCAAATAAACTTTCATATCGAATTTCCTAATCTTAAGAAGTCGTGGTTGTTTCAGACAGGACCAGTAAATTCATGGAAGAAAACATGAAAAGAAGTTTGTATGCATATGTATTTTACATTCTTATTTAAAAAGTACCTTGCTTAAATGTCATCAATTACTTTTATTGACCCACTATGATGTGCCTTTTGGTTAGTTAGTTAAAATGCATCTCCAAATAATACCAAGAGAATTATGGCTTCTCTGCATATATACATATGAATTATGTATCATTTTACTTAAAATTAGATGAAAGAGGAAATGTGAACCTCTGCAAATGCCTTGAGAGCTCCTATCTAGTTTTGGCTTTGCTAGCATTTCTCATCTAGGCATTTAAAGGCAAGTCAGCAGCTGGTATAAAAGGCTAAAAATGAAATATATCCAACGAAAGAGATGGATTGAAAAAATGAATTAGGTAATAAGAGTTTTGTTAAGCTTTGGGAGGTTTTAAAACTGGGTCGATACGTGACATCCTTTTTGTTCTATTTAAGAAAGACTGATAATCTGACAACATCAAAAGTTATTAGTCATACAAAGCAGATAGAGGGCAGATAGAAATAATACGTTTTATGGGGCTTTGGGGGCCATCTGGGCTTTTTGTCATTGTGTTTGTTTTGCACTTTTCTTTTTATGTAGATTTACAGGTAAAAGATCATAAAATTGTCCTTGCTGGGAAATGACTGGCAGTCATTTGTAGCGTTTTACCCACTCATATTGTTTTGAGCTGCACGTTACCACTCCATTGAGATGTCCAGTCACCCTTATTAAGAAATTTGTATTTATTTTTTAATTTATAAATGTTGCTCAACAACCTGACAGTAGTAAGTCACACTGTACACTGTAGGACTGACTTGGCAGCTGGAATGTTGACAACGTTATTTTAAAATGTTTATAAGAAATAAAAATTGGCTCAAGATAAGCCAATCTCTAAGATTTGTTAAGAAACAACTCTGTTTAAAAAAAAATTAAAACATCCTTTCCTGTTGAAGGCCAAGTAAGTTCTTTGAGGTTACCTGGGGCTGCACAGCTACCCACTAAAGAGAAAAAGCCCCCAGACGGGATGGTCCATCAAGGAACAAGAAAGCAACAATCTTTTTTTCTCTGCATGTTTTTCTGCTGCTGATCGGCACAAAACCTTGTTATTTGGAGATTTTCTAGTAGCTCTCCAGCCTGCATAATGCCACCATTCACAAGCTTCTAATGGGAGAAAGAGCAAGTGTGCCAGTGCAGCCAGAGCTGCTAAATAACCCTTACTCAGGTTGCCCTTGCCCTGGGCCATGCTTGAGGTGGAGGAACAGCAAAATCCTGTTCCAGGGTAGAGGAGGGCCCTCATGATTACTGTATATTTAGCAACGGGAAGGTTGTAAATGGCTGCACCCTAGTTGTGTGGTCAAAGAAAATACAGCTGAGATTATAGCAAAAAGTTCAGCCCCTGAAAACCTGTATTTTCTTAGTACATGCTAGGCACTGTCTTGAACTGATGCAAAACCTACCACATTTAATATATATTTTAAAAGATAAGCCAATAAAAAGTAAATTCCATTCATAAAAATCTGAAAGTCAAAATTATGATTTCCCTGCCAGCAATTATTCAGCTTCTTAGACTTGTGTAATATTTCATATAGCTTTGTGTGATGTAACAGTTTCCTTTATGATATTGTGGGTTTTAATATACATGTATGTATGTATATGTTTTGAATTCATAATTTAGATGAGAATTGTAACATGTATCTTTTAATCTCGCCATGGAAGTCACCACTCCTATTCCACAGTACTGTGCTCTGTGACAATAGCTTATTTTCTTAGTGAAACTTATTTTACCAAAGCCAGTAGTGATGGTATTGCTTTTGATGGAACAAATTTGAGTTTGATGGTGTCATGATTACCATGAGCTCCCTCTTATTTAAAAGGCTTATCAGATATGAGCTGCATGTTACTTTTTGTGGGTGATTTTTTCATGTGCTTCTGTCACAGCTGAAACTTTCTCTAGTATTTTGTTTTACCAGCGTTTTATTATTTCCTCTTGCCATTATGGTTATGTGAAAATGGAAGTAGTTGTCTTTTAAATTTGCTTTCTCTTCTTATCTGGTTCTCTTGTGTCTGTCCACACTGGGAATTGGAATAAGTGAATCAAGTTTAATTTCTGTTAAATGCAGTTCAAGCAAAGTGAATTTGTCAGTTTATGCAGCTAATGTAGACTGGGATAAATTGTATTTCAGTCTCACCTAAAAATTTACCCAATGATTAAGCCTTGTGTGCATTTTATATTTTGTGGTTTTTAGGATAGTTAGGTCTCATTACAGTCTTTTAAGGAGTGCTTTTAGCAATATTTAAGACAAGTTTAGACATAGTTCCCAAACTTGGTTTTGAAGCCAAGGTAAATGAGGTCTTGTAGTGCTACATTCCAGTGATTCTGACATCAGAAGAATATCTGCAGTAATAAATTTTTATATAAAAGTGGCTGAATTTTTATATGCCTGCAAGAAGCAAGAGTGGGGTCTGATGTGGAGAAGAATTAAGCTAACCATTCAAGACACTAACAAATTTTTTCATGAAAACTTCCACCCCGCACTGTCGCCCCCCACCCCCCCTAAGAAAAAGCAAGATACTTACATTTTGTCAAAATTCAAATGTTAGTGTTTCATTGTTGTTTCAGGTTTCTTGATACTCTGCTGCAGTCTGTAGAGATATCTGTGAATTAGAGAGTGAGAATTATGCTAAAAATTATCTGAGTGCTGACACGAAGCAAACCAAAACCCCAAAGTATTTCAAAATACTTGCACAAATGGATTTGTATCTAATGTAAGTTGTAGATATTTGAATACAAAACATTCAATATTTATCACACTTGCAGCATTATTAGCAAACTTTTTTGAGATTTTCATTCTGGGAAAAATAGTAAAAAACCAAACTTGTAAAGGTTACAAACCTGATTCATACCAGGAAACTGGATTAAAGCACAGATAGCAGAGCAGGACTGCATCAACTTGGCCTTGTATAGCTGGGCTGAACTTTGCCAGCTAGAAAGAGCCAACTTTTTGCTGTTGGTGCCTCCCTCTGTGGTGACAAGGGAGGACTGGGAAAAGCTGCCCATGAATGTGCTCTCAGCTGTGTTTGGGCTAATCAGCTCTTTTGCCATCCCTAGATTTTAAGAGGAAAAAGAGTTTAGTGCAATGTCTTACTATCCAGAGTGCAACTTTTTTTCCTCGTAACAACAATTACACGGTTTTTAGTGCTGATTCTTTCAAATTTACAATTAAAGAGTTTTCATCTTGTTTTTTTTCAGATTCTTCTCATTCTTTTCATCGAGATGAGACTATAGTTATTGCCCTTGCGTCTGTGTCTGTACTGGCTGTTTTGATTGCTGCTCTGTTCTTTGGATACAGGATGCTTGCAGGTAGTGTTTGATGATACCTTTTTTTTTTTAGTTGTTCTTTTGACTATTTCTCAAAGTTATACTTGTGTCTTATGTTCTCCCCAGTCCCTATTATATGTTTGTACATAATGCTCCCCTTTCTCCTCTCTGACACTTTATGGTGATATCCCTTTCATAACAGTCTAGAGAGATTTATGATTTCTCCAAGCTGGCATTTTGGGACTCATTTTCCTTCAGCAAATCTTCTGCTCAAAGCAGCTTAAGTGAGGTTGTGAACATGCTTTATAGTTATTGTCAGTGACACTCAATTATCACAATAGTCGTGTAGCACATAGCCTTAAGTTTGTAGCTATCAGCACCTTCACTGCTGATTTTTACTGACTCCAAGAAGATTTTACAGGATTCCTTTTTACTTGTTATGTCCTTGCCTATAATGTGTATTTCTGCCAAGTCCCAGGTAAGTTGTGTTGTTTTCACTTGTAGCATGGCAAAAAAAACCCCCAACAGTTTGATTCCCTTCCCACCCCTTCCACAGGAGACCGTAAACAAGGTTTGCACAGTATGAACATGATGGAGGCAGCAGCATCAGAGCCCTCATTGGATCTGGATAATCTAAAGTTGTTGGAGGTAAGTGTTCAACTCAGTTTCTTAATCTTCATTTTTATTTATTGTAACGCTTGTGGTCATATCACGTCCCAGATATAGTTACAGAAAGAAATGTATCAGTGCTCCTGTAATGTTTTCTTCTAAATCACAGTTTAAAGAAGAAATTAAAAGGAGAAAAAAAAAAAAAAAAAGGTTGCCACAGTTACTTTTTGCCTGGTTTTGTTAGTAATATTGTTGGTATTAGCTCAAACATGTTCTACCTTGAGAAGAAGATACTAAACACTGGGAGGTAATGGGGAAAATTGGAATACACTGTATTTCAGCATTGCTTCAAAAGATCCATCTTTTTGCTTGACACTGCAGTGTCAAGTATCTAAGTATCCTACTGTAGTAATTTGAAATGCTTTAGTAACACTATTGGGATATAGAATTTACTGCAGATAGGGCAGTATATTTCAGTAGTGGTGCATTTATGTATAGTCATTCTTCACAGTGGGGTACTCTCTATCTCCATGGCAACTAAAGGCCAACCAGAACTTTCTACTCAGCTTGGTATTAGATGTGTGATCAGAAAGCTGCAAAATGTTATGCTTTCAATTGGTATGCTTGAGAGAATTTACAGAATTTTTAAAAGCTTTTAGCCAGAAAGCAATCAGTAGAATGACTGAGAGAGATTCAGAGAGTAGTACTTTTCTTCTTTTTGCCCATTAGAAATCACTCCTAGAGATGCAGACTGCCGACATGCAGCATGGTCTGGGCTAATGGTGACAGTAGACTAATCAGCAAAGCAACTTGGGTGCCTTCTGCCAACAGAAAAGTACTTGAGGCAGAGTAAGAATATGTATTGTAACAGTGTGCAAAGGCCCAGATTAAATTACTCATACTGATATGCAGTCTTGGAAAAAGCAGCAACTGTGTTGGTGGAGAAATCTGCTATGAGGTCTTCTGTCCTCTTTCTTAAATCCTAAGGAGCTGACTCCTCGCCCCCAATCACAGGGTGTTGCAGAACAAATTGTCGTAACCTGTGCTCGCCTTTCACATCTCTGTGGGTAGAATACATTCCAGGTTTGTACCTTGAAGTGACTCTGCTGCTTTGCAGTCCACTGACATGGGAGGACTGAGAAATGGAAAGTCTGTCTATTAAAGCATATTTTAGTGTTGAAAACTTTTCTGTTAGACAGTTTTATCATCTTTAGAAACATTACTTTTGTAATCCCTTCCACTTTCCACTCCTCTTCCATGTGTAAGTATTTAAAAAGTAAAAAGATACTGGTCCATGAATTCTTTACAGTTTCATGTCTAGGTCTTTCTGAAAATTATTTGAATTAAATAGATATTTAAATTTTTATGTAGGTAAGACTTTTTTGAGCTTTAGAAACTAGGACTCTTCCTGAAGGTGGTCCTACATTTTGGTTTAGAGCAGAGATTACATCTTTTTTCACTTGCCATGGATGTATGAAGGGCCATTCTGTGAAGACTGTCTAACATAGTGTGAGCTAGAATAAAGATTGGCAAGTAGTAAGGAATTTATTCCTTTCTGTTAAAATCTGTTTACCTCTTTTGGTATCTGTTTTGCACTACAAATGCATATATTGTTATTACTAACCTAAAAGGTACAGCTTTTAAAGCTATCCTAAACCTGAAATGTTTTGCTTAATGTTTGTGATCTCTGGAGTTAATTAAAATTGGTCACATAAAAGCTATAAATGTTTAGTAGGCAAAAGTTTAATAAGAGAATGAGCAGCATAAAACACATGAATTTTGTTGATTCTGTTTATAAAACTGCTGATTTATGATTTATTTACTGGGCATTCAGATCAATTTAGTAAAATCTAAGTTGGCCTGTGCTGAGGTTTCCAGCTCCAAAATCGCTTTTATGACAGCATTCTAATTCTAGTTTCAATACAAAATATTCACCCTATTCATTATTTTTTATAGTGGAAGTCAGTATAAAAGATGGTATACAATCTTTGTAGGGTGAAAACTTGGATTTTGTCTTCATTTATTATTTAGCGAACTAATTATTTACATTTTTTTCCAGTTGATTGGCCGGGGACGATATGGAGCAGTGTATAAAGGCTCCCTAGATGAACGTCCAGTTGCTGTGAAAGTATTTTCTTTTGCTAATCGTCAGAACTTTGTCAATGAGAGGAACATTTACAGGATTCCACTGATGGAACATGACAACATCGCCCGCTTCATTGTGGGGGATGAGAGATTCACTGCAGACGGCCGTATGGAATATTTATTGGTGATGGAATATTACCCCAATGTAAGTGCTTCAAAGAAATCAATCGGATTGGTTTGGATTCCTAAGAATAGCCACGTAAAAGGGATGTACTTTATTATTTGCCAATGTTTTTCATTGCTTCTTCTTGCACAGTAATGTAAAAATAATCCATATAAATTACAGTTTTAATGAACCTTAGCATGGTTTACTGTAATACCCTTTAAGATTTCCCAGTTAGTGCTACCAAATGTAGTGTTACAAATTCTTAGTATTTGTAGTATTCTGTAGTATTTGCTCTTGGTTATGGTACAGGTTTTTTTAGTTAACTGCAACATTCAAGGACAGAATTTGAAGAGTTGTTTTTACTTCAAAATAATTTAATTTAAAACTTCTTAGTGTTAAGACATTGTATCTCTGTTATGGTAGTTATGACCTCACCCACTAGCTGTAAATGGTGGGGTATATTACAATGAAACATAATAGATTCAATATTGTTGTCAAACTAGTTTGTGGTACTATAAATCACGTTGGCTTTTTATCCTGTTACCTTCTTTAAAGCTTTCTGTGGCATACCTTATTTATTTTGCTGCAAGATATATTGATGATGTAGGACAAGTCTTAAGAAGGCACTGACTTTCCAGAACCATGTCTTCAAATCTCTTTAGCTAATGAATGCTTACATCCCTCAACTTAATTGATTTGAGATCCTAATGCTCTGTGTGTCTCTGTACGCACATATAGAAACAAAAATGTTTTTAAAATACACAGCATAAATGTGAATTGCTTTCATGAAAAATCATAAAATGTAATTTACAATACAATTTATTTTGGGGCTTTTTTGCTTGTGTATGGGAAAGAACTTCAATTGTTCAGTTAAATAATTTTTTTAATGAGCTTTTTGGTCTCAAGTAAGTGAACTCGTATTTCGCCCAGTGTGTAAAGGTGATGGCTGAAGTCTGATTTGTTACGGGGCCAGTAGGACAAAAGCTGCTTATTCAAGTAGCAAAAAGAAACAGAACAGTAATAAATAGCAGTAATGTTGGCTTGTCTTAGCGTGGTTCTGTCTATATGCTTGTGTTGAAAGTTAAATGCATACTTGTATATAAATATCTAAATATATATGCAAATTTAAGTCAACATAGCACTTTACTTGATCATGTCGGCTTATAAAAGATGGGCATCTAAGAAGAGATTGCAGAGGCTGGAAATGACCATAGAAAAAGCTCATTCGTGCCCGCACCAGATGGACAGTGGCAAAGCACGTCAGCTCTGGCCTGCTCTGAAAGAGTAGGTTTATTTTCAAATAATTAAGTGAAATCAAGCGAGTATTCTGCTCCTGGGAGGGCATAGCATAACTGTCTTAACAGGTAATCTGGTTTTGCTGTTTTCTTGAATGAAGGGATTTTCAGTTGAAATGTAATTTGATTGAAAATTGTGTCTTGTTGCTTATATAAACAGGATCTGTTAATGATCTGATTAAATGCACAGATGAGACTTATGACATCATATTATCAGATTCTTTTTCAATATGGTATTAAGAGCAGCAAGATTAGTCTAAAATCAATCCACTGGTGGTTTGGAAGTCATTGGAAAAAGTGCACAGCAGGTGTAATTAATGCACAGCGTGATCCTTGATTCAGTGAGCAGATGTTCTGCTGTGTGTGGAGCTAACAGCAGAGAAGGACGCCTGCTGTGGCAGCCCTACTAAAAGGGAATTGCACCATTCAAACTGGAGCCATAAATCTTATTTCAATAAGGAGTAACCCGTACAAGATGTGCAGGTGAAATACTCCCCATCCAAAATATCCTTCTCCCTCAAAATACTTTCCTTCCTGGAAATAAGAACGCACAAATGAGAACATTTGCACACAGAAAATTGTTCTTGATGTTGCCTAGGTGAAAGCAAGACAGATAGGTTTGACCCAAATTGTTTTGTTATCCAAACATGCCTTCAGACCAAAGAAAGTAGGTGAGCAAGTAATAAAAGGAAAGATAGGTGTATTTATCAATCAACATGCTGTTCTGGTAGTACTCTGAGGTGTGGCAGGTGAATAAGCAGTGAGTAAGTTGCAAGGGATGACATAGTAGGAAATACATAATAGTCACTGAATTGTCCTCCCAGTAGTCAGACATTCATGTCTTTTTAGAATAGAAAAATTGTTGTAAAACACATACAAAATCTTTTCATTGTTAAAACAAAACTATCAATTGTATCAAAAGTTACAATCAGAACAAATGTCCTTAATTTAACATGTAACTCATGACTCTTGATGAGAATAATCTTAGTTACAAAGACATATCTAAATCTTGACTAAAACTTTTCCTGGTTGTCATTTATATTGAACTTCACTAGACGTATAAAATCACAACTCTCAGCTAGCTTAAAAAGTATCTGGTGGCTAGCAAGCTCTGCAGCAGAAAGATCTTGAAGTTGGTTTGAGGTCTTTATATAGTGAGTGTTTTCCAGTCACACCATGACAACAGTCCTGTGGCCTCTGTTAGAATGGGCTGCAATCTTAACCCACTAAGCCAAGAAAACCTGTTACCGTGCCCAAGTTGCTGGCAGGTGGAGGCTGATAAAGAGTGTTTGTATTTCTTGAAAAGCTTTAAACAATAAGAAAAAAGTGTAAAATTATTTAACTTGTTTCTATGTGGATTCTCAGCTTTTTTATTTATTATCAAAATATTTTTGAAGTTCATATAACAGCATTTAAACAATGAAAAAAAACTGCTCATGTAAACCTGTATGAGTGACATTTGGTCTGTGTTTTCACCAAGGAGGTTATCTGTTACGGCTTCCTTGTTCTGCACAGGCTAAGTCTGAAAAGCTGTAAGACTTTTGTAATTCTGTTAAGGAGTGTCAAGAACTTGGTTTTAGTTTTAGCATTGGGCTAAAAAAAATCTAATGCTTCAGTCACTTTAAATTCTGGTATCTGTGTGTCTCCATCTGAACTCTGCATGTGTTACATACCTGAATGTTGACTCCAAATGGACTCAAGTGGCACATACCAGATTTTTTTGAACCAAATGTTACATAAGCAATTTTGCAATAAAATGTTTTATTGTGTGGCTATGATAAGATGTTACACATTGGTGCATCTTTAAGATTACAGATTTAAATAGGCAAAACCAGGGCGGTTTGTAGTCATAAATATATTGTAATATGTATGCCAAGACAACAGGACAACTTGTTCTTCATGCGTGGGGTTTCAGTTTGTTTAAACTGAGTATATTGTCACTGGGGACTATGTGCATAAAAACTGCTCAAAGGTGTCACAGTTTGCAGGATCTGGCTCTTGTTTCAGACAGCAGTGTCAGTTTCTAGAATATCTCAGTATCATAATTGCCACCCTTCCTTCTGGCTTTCTTGGAGATTCCACCACAAATTACTAAAAAATCCCCCATTTTTCACATTTAACTTCTCTTGAAAGAAAAGGGGGACATGACATTCTTTTTTCCTGTTTCTTCAGTGTGTGTGGACTTGCTCCTATTCTGAATTGCATTTGGGTTTTTTTGTTTCGATATATGAATAGATTATAGCAGGGAGATAGATGCCAGTGAGAGTTGATGAGTGTTCTTCTGTAAGTGCTAATGGTTTAAAGACCACTATTTAGTAACCCAGGCTGTTATGTCTGCAGTTACCTTTCTTCTGTTGTTCAACAAGACTTTTTCAGAAGAATAAATCAAGTGTATGCTTTGCTTTTGTTTTATAATTAATATCATTTTTCCTAAAGGCAATCTGTGTTATTTTGTGATAAATTTTCTGTTCCGCTTCTTTAGATAAACCAAATGGTAGCACTAGAAATTAATGAAACTTTGGTCCAATCTTGTATTTTAGAACATCTGGATAAACACAGAAGCAGCTGCAGGATTACACCTTTCAGGAGCAATGGATAAAACTGACTCTCCTAAAGATTTTGGGTTATTCAATTGGACTATGATTTTAATCCAGTATTTATTTCTTTTTTTAGGGTTCTTTGTGCAAATATTTGAGTCTCCACACAAGTGACTGGGTGAGCTCTTGTCGTTTGGCACACTCTATAACTAGGGGCTTGGCGTACCTGCACACGGAGCTACCTCGAGGAGGTAAGGCCAGGAAGGCATGCCAGGATGTTCAAGGTACTCTTATTTATCAGGTAGTAGATTCCTGCATTTCTTGTTTTTCTTTGTGACAGTACGGTGAGTAGAAATGGTGAATGCAAATAGAGATTACTCAGAACTTCTGGTACGTTCTTTCCTTCAGAACGATCCCGTGTTGCGGACTGTGTCTGTGATGCTTGTATGAAAACATGGAGTGAGAGCCAGCAGAGCCCCAGAGAAAGGCAAAAGGAGGAGGCAGAGTTGTGCAGTGCTGCTGTATCATGGCAACAGATTACTGAAGACCTGAAGCACTGGATGTCTGTCTAGCAGAGAGCAAACAGATGGGGTGTTCTCTTTGTTTTTGCAGTTCAGACACAAATCACCAAAGCAATTTTTAGTTTGTGTGTGAGCTGTATACACAAAGAGAAATAACTAAATCTTCTAACTCTACTGTAGCTTTATTTATTGTGTCTCTTGATTTTTGTCTAAGGGTGTGGGCCTAGTCTTCACTGTGTACAAACAATACTGCTGGACTTTTACTGTTTTATGAGAGCACTGGATGTGACAACATATTGATTTGTATCTTTGTATTGCTGCTTGTGTGCTTCAGCCAGCATTTCAGCAGCTGAAGTATCATGTTTATAAAGATGATATTCTGAGATCTGTGATGTATCAGCCTGAAGAACATGGCCTGGCACTGAAGCATTAGCTTTTTGGCAGTAAATAAAAGAATGGTATCATTAATTCTATGTTAAGGTGCTAATGTTTGGATTAAAATTCCAAACTATGTATCTCAAATGTTAGGCATCAACTCTAGCAAAGAATGACAGCTGAAGATGCTGTTAAAAGTACAAGGTTGAAAATACCTAAATCAGTATTCCTATGTGCCATTGAAACTGCAGCTATCATCTTAATTTCATCATTTCGAAATGTGCAGACAGGTGTGTCCATTAGCAGCCAGAAAATGTGTAAACCTTCCATCATAGAGAAGAGACAGCCATAGGCTGATCTACGAATGCTAGGAAGAAACTCGTGAGTTAGAGTGAATTCCACAGTAAAACTGGTTCTATAGTGCTGGCTGCTTTACTAACAAAATAAATTGCATGTAAACTGAGATTATTCTTTGGAAAAGATCAGATCCCTTGCAAGATGAACATGTTCAGACTCTCTGGAATAATATTGTCTACATATCTTCTGAATAGGTGCCAATTCCAATCATAACCTAAATAGTTGGTGCTGTATTTGACACAGGAGTGTGGATATGAGAGAGACCATTTGGAATGACTGTCAGGGTGGTGGCAGCAGGTCTGTGCTTAAGTACACAAATAGTCTCTCCTGCTAAAATCATGCTGAAATATCCCTTGGAAAGAAGCTTACTGGCAAACACAAACTGTGTATAGCAGTAGCCTAATATATTATATAGATAAAGTGAAACTCTGAATGTCAGTCACTTTTCTATAGATCACATACTGTGGAGCTCATTATAAAGAAGCAAAAATGTTAGCTTTCTCAAAGATAAGTTGATTTTCTGTTTATAATAGCTGAACAGACATAATGAGGTTCTCTCATTTTGCCTAGCAGTAGAACTGCTCAAATAGTAACAAGCATTTCCATATGTCCAAACAGACCATTACAAACCTGCAATATCCCATCGTGACTTGAACAGCCGCAACGTACTGGTAAAGAATGATGGAACATGTGTAATTAGTGATTTTGGACTCTCCATGAAGTTAACTGGAAACAGACTGGTACGCCCAGGTGAGGAAGATAATGCAGCCATTAGTGAGGTAAGTACAAATGAAGATAAACCAGTGTATAAAGGAAGACAAATTAGTATGGAAGTAACACTGAGAAATAGTTGTTTCTGTGGTTACAAGGTGAATGTTAAGGTGGTACAATTCCTCTAAGGGGGAATTGCTGCAGTAGGGGTGAGAAGTGGCTGAAAACCGTGATAGGAAGAAACTGGTTTTATTCTCTAAACACTCAAAACCAAACCTAGCATTTTGAAAGGTGATAGATTGGCAGCTCTGGAGACTGAAGTTTTCTGTGTGAGATGTGAGAAGATGCAGGGTAGGTTTGGTTGCCATGTTGTCTGTGATGATGTGGTACAGATCCCTTTGGTCCTGCGCTGCAATTATTAACTAAAGACCAAACATTCTTTGGTGGTTTTGGTGTTAATTTTTCTGAAATGGTGACACACCGCGCTCTGTATACTACAACCATTTCTCTGTGTGTCACCTGCAATTTTCTGGACTTTAAATGAGTACATCTGGAGAGTAAGTGCATGTAGAAAGAAATGGACCAACTGAAAAAGAACAGGGACAAAATAACAGGAGATGCTTGAAAGAGTACCTTATGGGAAAAGATGAAAGAATGAGAGTTGTTTAGAGAAGTAAAGACGGAGACAGGTCTTCAGATATGTAAACAGCTGCTACAAAGAGAAATAATAAACTGTTTGCATTCAGTCTGGATAGGACGAGGTAATGGGATTACGTTGTAGGAGGGAAAATTTAGGTTAGTTACGAAGAAATCTTGTAGAAGGCAGCAAAGGTCTGGAATGGACTGCTGAGGAAGGCTGTAGAGAATATGCATTGTTTTATGAACTTAAGGAACAGATCAGGAAAACGTCTGCTAGGAGTGGGTTAGAATGGATTCTGGGCAGAAAGAAGAAACTGGTTTCTTAAACTTTCTTTTTTATGATGCTGTGATTCAGAGAGTGGTTTTTTCGTCGTTGTTTTCTTTTTGTGTAAGTATAAATACACTGACACCTGAATATAGGCTACTGAAATACAGTGAGACTATTTTAAACAAAGTTAAAGTCCCTGATGGTTCAGTATATTTGTCATCTTTGTGCTTTTTACAGAAAGCCTTTACATTTCATTCAAAGAATGTGTTTTGCAGTGCTAATCACCTTCCCTTAAAAAGCAAGTGCTACATTAATAATACCTACTGCACAGGTCCTCTTTTCAGATCTCCCCTTACTGAACAAAGAAACAGGGAAACCATTGTTTAAAATGCAGGGATATGGAATAGTCCTGTGACAAAATACTGTCCTACATGTACTGATGAGTGATTGCTCTGATTTAACATATTTCCTAGTGGAAATTAGTAGATATCTTCCAAGACTGTTAATAACCTTTGACCATGGAAGATGGTGGGGAGAGCCTTGCTGACAATCCAGGAATAAAGAGAACAAGTTCCTTTTACAGCAGCATCCTCTTCCTTTATGATACATACCCTGGTGTTTAACAGAGTAGTTTCAGGAAGAAGAAATATTTCTGCTATATTGTATTGCATACGAGACCATTGAGTAAGGGACAAAATTATTTTGTTTTGGTACATACAAAAAAGTGACAGAGTAGGGGAAGGGTTTAATTGTGACTAGGCTCCTGATAAGAGTCTAGAAGCAGAGGGCATTGATTAGAAGAGAACTGAATTTTTCTTAACTGTAGAAAATATCAAACAACAACAACAACAGTATTAAATTTTTTGTTAATTTTATTATTAAATATAATACATAACAAATATAATCATTAATTATTAGAGTATTTAAAAATAAATCTCCATAATAAATTGAATTTAGAAGTTGCTTCCTGATTTGAAGCTTTGATTTTATGTTTTTCCAGGTCGGCACGATCCGCTATATGGCCCCAGAAGTGCTTGAAGGAGCAGTGAATTTGAGGGACTGTGAATCTGCTTTGAAACAAGTAGATATGTATGCGCTAGGCCTTATCTACTGGGAGATATTTATGAGATGTACAGACCTCTTCCCAGGTATCTAAAAGAACTGGAAAAAACATAATAGTAGAAAGTGGTAGCAGCAACCAAAGCTACTCCCTAGCTATAGCTTTTTTAAGTGAAGAAGAGAAATAATTTTCTTAATTGGTTTTGCCATTAAGTCGGTGCCATCTAGTGTTCAAGATGATTGTTGTCAATATAGTGTGTTTGAGTGTGAAGCATGGTTCATGCTGAGAGACTTTTAAATTACCTGGTTAAGCAGTTTGCAGGCCTCATAGTAAGTGCATTTTGGGCATTATTATTATTATTATTTTCCCGAGTTTACAAACATTGAGAGTTTGGCTGATGGCAAAGGCAGTGCTTTCAGTTCTTAGAGCTGGTAAAAGTGCCTGAAGTGTCTTGCAGACTTTCCTCATGAAAGAATAGATGGGAAGGTGCTGTGATTTAATATAGCCTTTACTGAGTCGTACTTTTATTTATGCTAGTGACATGGAAAATTCAGGGAAATCCTTCATACCTGTAACATAAAACAAGAGGAAGTGGACTTTTAAAATTTAACACGTGAGATTGTGTCACAACCATCATCTTCACAAAATATAGCATATAGAGTTAATCTGACATGCATCGTTCTCTCTGTAGTCAAATAGCTGCATTTCATGTGCAGAGTCTTGTAATCTCGCTGGGCTTCTTCTGAAATGAAGTACATAAATATATTCAGCCAGCAACATTTCACAGAAATTATATGTCATCCTCAGACATTCTGAATGTGCCACTCAACCAGCAAAGTCTGAAGATGCTATCCTTTGAGAGGTTGCTGAACAACACTTCATTCATTTTAAGTTAATTCATCTTTTTTTGTGAGGTTAGACTTTGGGGGAAAGTGGAGAACATCTCGATAGACAGCAACTTTGATACTACCTTTCAGCACCTGAAGGCCCTTGCTCTCTGCCTTTTAATCTGTGATTTTTTTTTTTTTTCTTTCTTTCTTTTGCTAACAGGGGAGTCTGTGCCAGAGTACCAGATGGCTTTCCAGACAGAAGTCGGAAACCATCCCACTTTTGAAGATATGCAAGTCTTGGTGTCTAGAGAGAAGCAAAGACCAAAATTCCCAGAAGCATGGAAGGAGAACAGCCTGGTGAGATAGAATATTTTCAAAGAAACAATCATTTAACCAGCTATAGGGTGTACTTACTTCTTAATGCAATTTTTGAATATATTCTTTTTAAATTTTGTTAGTATTTAAGGATTGGGAGCTGCTTCTGTCTGGACTTCTTAAATATTGCATTCAGTTTTCAAAAAGACATTGACATGAGAGCTAGATTTCTTTTAAGGGAAAATACTATGATTATTATCGGATGCTGAAGTGTGATACACAGAACATAACTTGTTATATTAATTGTTAGACAACATCTGTAGTATTATATGGGAAGTGCCCATATGTTCTCTGTATGCTGGATGAGAAATACAAAGGCATTTTCTGCCTTTTGACATCTTATAAACTAATAACACCCTAAAATAGTTGGCAAGAATTTAAATATACTCTTCCAAACCTAAAATCTATAAACACTGTAATAAACTTTTTCTGAAGTTGTATAGTCCTCAAAATTTGCAGAGGCTACAGCTTCCAGCAATCATTTCATTATAACTACATTAGAAATTTTATATGGCTTCATTTGATCTGCAATTTTTATTTTCAAGACTATAAACATAGTAATGTTGTTTGTTGTTTTGAATTAATATAGCTTAGAGTTTTCCTTGCTGCTGCAGGCCAACAAGTTATGGCAAGTGAGCTGAACTCTGGTAAGAGTCTGTGTGCTTGCTTTCATCTGCAGCAAAGGGGTGAGGTAACGTGAATCCCCTTAGCTTAGCTGGGGTTGTTTGTCTTTTATTACAAAGTGAAATGCAAACAGTTACTGGGTTCCCCCTGATACATGGTAACTTGTTTAAGCTAAAGTACCTTGATAGTGAATATGAAAATGACATGTTTGACTTTCCTTAAAAAGATACTTCTCCTTATTCCCTTATTGAAATTATGCTCTTCAATCTTCAGAGACTTTGCTAGCTGATAAGTATGTAGCTACTGTTCAGATAATGGGGTGCCTAAGGCCTCATCTATGCTGGTACTTGTAAATATGTATGAAACCATTTTCAGAGGAACATAGCCTCCAGTATTAACACTGTTGTAAAACATGTTGTAACTGAGTTGAGAGCTTCACAGAGAGGTTCTTTTATTACACAGTTTTGGCCAGCCATTCTTTGGGGGTGGGAAGAGAAAAAAAAATCCACGCCCAAACTATACAGGAAATCAAGCAGCAACTGTTTTAACTGTAAACATATTGACAAATACAGTGTTGGAAGAATCAAGCTTGACAGTTGTTTTTGAAGACAGTTTAGTTATAACTAAAAGAGTTCAAGAAGGTTTGTTTTGTTTTGCAGAGTACCATTTTAAATGTTAATTACTTTCTAACAAGCTGATAGACATCAGCATTATTAGACACTGAGCTAGTAATGATCCCTGTATTTAAACTGCCTAACACATTCTTTGTGTTGTCACTCTTTTTTTTACAAAAATTCAAACTAATAATAATGGTGGTGATAAGTCCAACTTTAAGGATGGAGCTACACCATTTCTTTAACAGAAAAGAAGAATAAATAAACAATCTGTAGTTCTCTCATGGGTATCAAACGACCAATTTCACCCTCTGCCAGTCCAGGATAACATCTGACTGAGCACTCTAGGGGAGATGATGTAGAAAACTAAGCTCCAGATAACCTCACCCTGGACCCAGATCCTAACCTTCTGTATCTAAAGCATGGGATAAAAGACTTTTGTCCATTATTTAAAGCTATGCTGACAAGGTTGGGTTATAACACTTTCATGCAAATTCATCTATCAGAGAAATGTATTTGCCCTTTTCATTTGAGAAATACAAATAAAAAGCAATGTCATATTTTTTAGGTCACGTAATTAAGGCATTCAAAAGACGTGAAATCCTAAATTTATGATTACCTATGCAGTCTCAGTCTGCTTCTTGAACATACGTGTTGTGATACAGACCTTGATTAGCAGTATTGTTTTTCACAGTATAAATCAACAATCTGAGCAGATGATGTGCATAAAGTAATTCAAGGCCTATAAACTGTGCTGAGATGATAGCAGCATTCTTGTCTTATTTGCCAAAGCAGGGCCCAAGCTTGACTTCAAAGGTCAGGACTGAAGGATATTAAGAGAATAACAGAATAATGCAGATTTCCTGTTCCTTCTATTTTTTTATGACTGCTAGAACTTCTAAATAGTGCATTTTAGTATAGATTTCTTTGAACCTGAAGTTAATAGAAAACATGTTACTATGGTAAATATGAAGCCCTAGAAATTCAGTTTTGTTAACGGTCTATACAGTCCTTGCTGTGCTGCTTTCGTGATCCTTAAAACATCAGAAGGAAAGGATCTGCTGGAAGAGAGACAATATTAAACACTGGTTAAATTTACTGCTGGTGAAACCTGTAGGAGAGTCTTACAAAGGGGCAAGACAAGATTAGGATGTCCACTGACTTAGATATATCCAAACTGTGACTAAATCAAGTCCTAAAAGTCGAATGAAGGCTTTTTATTCTGGGAGAGAAAACGAATCCAGTATACTATCATGTCATTTTTCCTGAGGGTGTTTTAGACTTATGTCCCTCAGCTTAAGAGGGGTGTAGTTGCTTAGGCCCCTCTTCGATCTACTGTGGGAAGGGAGATAAAAGGTTTACTTGTGTGGGAGCTCATCCCCACCTGTGCAGCCATAGCTGCATCACTAAGCAGCAGTGACTTGCCAGATGCAAGCGATGCCAGGAGCCCGCTCTGTGGGTGAGGAGCTCTTGGCCAGCATGCAGAGCTAGTCCTGGCTTTCACTGCCAGAAGTGAACAAGGCAGTTCTGGCACGGAGGCAGTCAGCAGGACCCACTGAATGCCTCAGTGCCCAGCTGGGACTATGCACAATCATTGGTGCTGGAGAGGTTAAAGCTGGGCTGTAGATGTGAGATGTTCTGGCAAACCACATCCTATCCATGGGCCATGGATTGGCAGCACGGGCCAATAAATGTCTGCCTGGTTTTTGTACTTCGGATGCAGTGGAAGCAGAAGTGTTCAGTGCTCATCATTTCAGCTGTCTCCTCTCCAGGTCTCTGACCATATGGCAGCACATTTTGGAGGTCTTGAGCTCTAATCCTGGCTGCACCATTCACCCCACAGTGTGATCCCAGGAAAGTGTGTCTGTTTCTGTTTCTCCATCTGTAAAACAAGGGCAGCAATAATCTTCTCCTATAGTGCAGACAAATTCACTGGTATCTGTGAGGCATTTGGATGTTACAGTAGTGAACGGAGGAAGAAAAGCATGATGAAATGAGCAAGGCTGTGTTATTTGCATACAGTGCAGGAAAGCAAGGCAGGGACCTCTAGCTGAATTGTGAGGATAACAATGACAGCATTTCCAGAATATCATCAATCCTTAGTACGCAGCTTTCATAAGGCAGGGAGAGTGAGCTGAGTGTGTGTACGTCAGAGAGGGCTGGCTGAAGGTTGTATGGGCATTGGCGAATGTAGCTTGTCCTAAGTAATTGTCTTCCCAGTGGGGTGTGCATGAGTTATAACATTAGTCCTGCATATTGCTGTATTAGGGTAAACTAGCTTTGAATGAAATTGTGTATCTTCTGTTTCTCTTCCTCACTAGCCTTGTGACTATTTTCATGCATACAGAATGCTGTTACAAAACAGTAAATTAGAAGCACAACATAAAGGGAAAATAAGATAAAGGGGTTGGTTTGTCTCCTGGCAGGCTGTGAGGTCACTTAAAGAAACAATTGAAGACTGTTGGGATCAAGATGCTGAAGCTCGACTGACAGCACAGTGTGCTGAAGAGAGGATGGCAGAACTCATGATGATTTGGGAGAGAAACAAATCAGTCAGTCCAACAGTCAACCCTATGTCAACTGCCATGCAAAATGAGCGGTAAGAAGAGAAAACATTTGGTTTCAGTCAGCAGCAAATGCCCAATGCAGTGCTCAGCTCACTCCAGGAAGGAAGCTAGAGCACTCTGCTAGCTTAATGTTTCTGCACCTGTGAAGTGGGTGTGTGTTACATGAGCTAGTCTGCATATGGGTATTGTATGACATGATCCTGACTGCTTGTGTTCTGAAGACCTCCTATGCATCCCCAGAACTGAGGCACCTTTTATGTAAACAACTGTGCTTCTCACAGAGGGGCCTTTTAAACTGAACTTAGGCAAACTGTCTAAACAGGCTTGCAAAGGTATGAAGTGACTATGAATTGTCTTTAAGGACTCTTGCTAAATGATTCATAAACCTTCTGTTTAAAATATTCTGCTAGAAACTGTGAATTTGCAGGCAATATGAGTCCAGGAAATCACTGAGTCTCAAACCTGTAGCTTTTCAGTTAAAGAACTGCAGGGCCATCGTTTAAGTCATCATTATTCTGGCCCCAGGGAGAGAAGTGCTGCGCATTCTCTGCTTATATATGATCCAGAGGGAGAGAGAATATGCAGAACTGACATTAGTGCTTAATAGTATACGCTAGAGATCTGGATTTGAGAGAAGGGTAATGTTGCTGTATATGGCAGTGTTTATTGTAATGAAAAAATCTATGTTCAAATTGTAAAATACCTAAATTGTTAAAATAATAGATTTTTCATGGTTTGGGACCTTGTGACTTTTTCCCAGCATAGCTTTCTCCATCTTGTGTGTTGAGTTCTTGTTGCACTCCTTCAGCATCACTTCTCTGAAACGAGACCAGTACCTTAGCAGTGAACTTGACAAACAGCGTATTGGACAAATAGAAGAAAATTACTGTTATCCGACTTAGTTGTATAAATAACATCCATGACAAAATTGCTGTCCTAGTAAAACCAATTTTCTGATACCCAGGATTTTTCAAGGAACTTACTGAAAGATCTCAGTTTGTACTGTATCTGTCCTTAGTTTATGCATGAAAAGAAGCAGAAAGACATTCAGCTCTCTTAAATGAGAGGCTTTATAATATGAGGTGATTTTTACATATATGATCTTAATATCGCTTATTTTTTCTTAAAGGAATCTGTCGCATCATAGGCGTGTATCAAAGATAAGGCCGTATCCAGATTACTCTTCCTCTTCCTACATTGAAGATTCAATCCACCACACTGACAGCATAGTGAAGAACATTTCTTCTGAACATTCAATGTCCACTACACCATTGACTTCAGGGGAGAAGAATAGAAACTCCATTAACTATGAGCGGCAACAAGCGCAAGCTCGCATCCCTAGTCCTGAGACAAGTGTCACCAGTTTGTCCACCAATACTACCACCACCAATACAACTGGCCTCACTCCTAGCACTGGCATGACCACCATATCCGAAATGCCTTATTCGGATGAAACAAACTTACATACTACAAATGTCATGCAGCCAGGTGGGCCCACCCCTGTTTGTCTGCAGCTGACAGAGGAGGACTTAGAGACAAATAAATTGGATCCAAAAGAAGTGGATAAGAACCTGAAAGAAAGCTCTGATGAGAATCTGATGGAACACTCACTTAAGCAGTTTAGCGGGCCAGATCCACTCAGCAGCACTAGTTCCAGCTTGCTTTATCCACTGATAAAACTTGCAGTAGAGGTGACAGGACAACAGGATTTCACGCAAGCTGGCAATGGTCAAGCCTGTCTGATTCCGGATGTCCCATCTGCTCAGGTCTATCCTCTACCCAAGCAACAGAACCTTCCGAAGAGGCCTACTAGCCTCCCCCTAAATACCAAAAATTCAACAAAGGAGCCACGGTTAAAATTTGGTGGCAAGCACAAATCAAACTTGAAGCAAGTGGAAACAGGTGTTGCCAAGATGAACACTATCAATGCTGCAGAACCTCATGTCGTGACAGTTACCATGAATGGAGTGGCTGGGAGAAGTCACAGCATAAACTCTCATGCTGGCACAACCCAATATGCCAATGGCACAGTGCCGTCTGGCCAGACAACCAGTTCGGTAGCACAGAGGGCCCAGGAAATGCTTCAGAACCAGTTCAGTGGAGAGGATAGTCGGCTGAATATTAATTCAAGCCCTGATGAGCATGAACCCTTGTTGAGGCGGGAGCAGCAAGTTGGCCATGATGAAGGTGTTCTGGACCGCCTAGTAGACAGGAGAGAGCGACCACTGGATAACAGCCGAACAAATGCCAATAACAACAACAGTAATCCATGTCCAGTGCAAGACACAGCTACAGTCAGTATCCAGAATGTAGTGAGAAATCCTGGGCAGACCCAGACTAGAAGAGCACAGAGGCCTAATTCGCTGGATCTATCAGCCACAAATACTTTGGATAGCAGTAGTATGCAGTGTAAGTGCCTGCAAGACTTGAACAGTTTCCCTGACACTTTTTTACTAAATAGCTACGTATATCTGCTTGAATAGAAAATAATTCTGTCTCTCCTGTCCTTCCTCAAAGCATACTTACTAAATCCCATTTAAATTGAATTTCTATCCGCGCAATTTCAATCTTCTTGATAAAGTGCTGTCTCCATCAACCCCAGCACATGTTAGGTCACTGTCTTCCTTCCACATACATGGAATAAATCTGTCTCTTTATAACCTGCCTACTTTGACTCAAGGAAGGGAGTAATTTCTAACTTCCATTATTCCTTGCAAGGCACCTACTTTGACAGCTGCAAAGCATATTGAAAAAAGCTTCCAATTTCTTCCTTCAGGGGCATATTATACCTTCTTTTCCTTACTTTTCCTCATTCTAAGAGTAGCTGGCTCTAAGATGCATTGTTTAAAATAATTTATTGTAACTACTACTTACAGGCTACATTACTTTTAAAGTGACTGATTTTACTGTATTAGCTCAGCCTAGATGGAGGGTCAAGCATTCTCTACTTTGCTGAGCTCCAACAGTTATAGCAATCCTTCATCAGTTTACCATGTACATATTAAAAATGAATCAAAGTAGTTAGAGAAAGAATCAATTTTAATACACTCCTTCAGAATAACTGCCTTAAGAGTTTTATGGCCAAAGATAGAAGAGGTTACAATGGGACTCTCCTTTTTACAGTATGAATGTAATAATGTAGTTATACTTAAATTAGGTACATCCTTGGAGTTTGACTTCGGGCCTGTTGGAAAGGCCTCCTCATTTTTAAGAGAATATAATTCCAGAATGCACTGTACTCTTTGAAAGGTGCTTGCAAACCTCTGACTATGTTTAGACAGACACTGTGATACTAGTGAAATAATCTAGGGTGCCAGGCATGTTTGGAAAGAAAAGGTTTAGAAACAAACCAGAACAGATCTTTCAAGAAATGTAGTTGAATATATAGCAGTGGAATTTTTAAGCCTTCCTTTTAAGTAGGAAACCTTAATTTTTGTCTTAACATGTTGACTTGAGTTGAAATCTTACTGCGGTAAAGAAAAAAGATTATTGCAGTAACTTTCTTTAATTGAAGGTTAAGTTAAAAGAAAGGGTTTGAAGGTTATATAAACTGACAGGTTTTTTACAATCAGATTTCTACTGCTGAAATTTTACCATGTTTAAAGTTTGTTTTGCCAGTTTTGCAAACCAACATCCCAAATCCTGACTTGGGATCTTAACAGAGAATGGACCATTTTGTGTTCAAGTGAAACGCTTTGCTAGGTGAAGTAGGATTAGAGGACCTATGATTTAATTATGCTATTAAAAGTTTAGCCTTTGCCATCCTGTAGTAGCGACATTTTTTTGTACCTCCCATTACAGGTAATATAAGATACTATGATTGCAAAAGCCCCTCAAATGTCAAATGCTGATTCTGCTGTTTGGTGCCAATGTGCATTCAAGGTAACACAAATTACTTCACTGAAGTAATTTCTGACAGAGAACACAATCCGATCCCTTGTTTTAGTGGCAGTTACTGTAGTTCATATACCTGTCATTCCTCTGCCATGCAGTTGCTTTTGTGTGATAAGATTTTTGTGCTTTTGCATGACTAACAACCCTGGACTCTCCAGTCTAATCTTATGCTCCTCATAATGCTATTTTCTACTCTGTTTTTGTTTTTTGTTTGGGTTTTTTTTTTTCTTTCTTCAGTAGGTGACTCCTCACAGGATGGCAAATCGGGCTCAGGAGAAAAGATCAAGAAACGTGTGAAAACTCCGTACTCACTTAAGCGGTGGCGTCCTTCAACGTGGGTCATTTCCACTGAGCTGCTGCACTGCGAGGTCAACAATAACGGCAGTGACCGGGCAGTCCACTCCAAATCCAGCACCGCTGTTTACCTTGCGGAAGGAGGCACTGCCACAACAATGGTATCTAAGGACGCAGGAGTGAACTGCCTGTGAAATACTTTAAAAGCCCACAAATGACCTTTTTTTGCATTATTTGAAACAAACATGCAGAAGACATTTTAAAAAACTGCTTTCTCCTCCTGTCAGCAACCCCTACCAAGGACTCGCTTTAAATAGATTTCAGCTATGCAGAAAATTTTTAGCTTATGCTTCCATATTTTTTTATTTTGTTTTATTTTTTGAACGTTTTTGCACTTTTATTTAGTATCGCTAAAGTTAAGTCTGTCTGTTTTGACCACAGAATATATATATGTGTATCAAAAATGTGGTCTCAAAATATTTTTTTAAAAAAAGTAACAAAAAAAAGTATTGCTGATAACCAGTTTGGACCAGTTTCTTAAGGTCACTAAGATCATAAGCAGACTATAAGACAGGTTTGACTGCAGTGGTGTCTTGTAACCATGTTTTGATTTCTGTGCACAAGCTAGTCTGTATATTTCTATGTTACAACGTGTATTCTCTTTTGAACCCCCTATTTTTCTTGTGTCATGTTGAAATGTGCAATAGTCTATAGTTCACAGTATGCTTTATTGAAAAGTATGTTTCTAAAACTGCCACATATTTCCCTTTTTGTATTTGCTAGTTTTTCCCTGACAGTTGAGCAGTCAGCCGGTCATGACAGTGAACTTTGCACACCATAGCCAGCTTGAAGCAGCTGCCTATATCACATTGTGCTCTGAGGTGACAATGCATGAATTTTCCCCAACTTGAAAGGGCTTTTAAAAAGGAACAACAAAAAAATCAGAGCTCAGTACCTTTCCTTTGATCCTTCCAAATCAAAACGCGTTTCCTTTGTAGTAGTAGATGCCAGCCTGTAAAGTTCTGAATAACAAAACATTGAGCAAATGTAAGGAAACAATGTCAGCCATTTTTCCCATTTTATCTGGTGTGCAGTTTCACCCCCTGTATTTATGTAAAACCTTATTTAGATCACTAATGGTGTACATTGAAAAATACATTTTATTGAGAAATCTTAATAACTGTCATACTTAAAAGCTCTAGTGATGATAGGTTGCGAATGTATTTTGTTTACACAGAGGAAGAATCATGATTCTTATTTGGCACAAAACAGTTTTGTGATTTTTACCTCCTTACAGACAGTCTGGGGTAAAATCAGCCTGATTTCTTATGCAGGTAGGTGCATCCTAATTGACTGTTGTTGCTGAGTTGTGTTGACACTGATCCTCCCTTCAGAGTTTTTAAAGCCCCTTGTTCATCTTGTTAAAATTTATTGCATGCTTTTATAATTCATGATTATGAGTGTTTGCAGGGGAGGGTTGGGGTTTTTTTCCCCTCTGCTTGACCCTTCTTTCAGTTTGTATGCACATTGATTTTAGGTGTCAGTGAACATGAATGTAATATCTATTGAGATAAATGTTTTTTTCACCTTACCCTTTTTTTAGAATGGTTGATTTTACCGTCAACTGAAAGAAAATTAATTTCCGTATTGATCAGGACCTCCTTCCACCTAAGAAATATCCTTCCACCTGAGAAATATTCTGTTTGAAAACACTTCAGTAAAAGCTATTTAGGTAAAAAAGATGTAACACATGTCAGTCTTTGGTACTGAGTGAAGTTTTATCACTGTATCTGTAAACTGGTGATGTTCAAAGAAAGAAAATCTATTCAGTCAGCCTGCCAAACTCCTGTGGCAGGATACTGGCAGCAAACAATTGCCTTCCCCCAGCCTGTCTCCTTTCAGCTGACTGAAACAGATGCTCTGTGCTTTCAAGCTCATTTGTTTCCTTGCTGTTATATTATTTTTTCCCCCTGAGGTAAACTTTGTCAACCCTGTTCTTCTATATCTGATGATACAACTAGCATAATACATGCCTCGTTACATCTGATTCTTGCTGTTTCCCAAATGCCCTTGATTTTGCTTGATTGGTATGATTTTCTCTTGTAATGCTTCTTAATGTTTCTTAGATTCTCCTAGATATCTCTAAGAGATAACTCTGTACATCCAGACTTTGATTAAGTGTAGTTGTAGAAATACAAGCCATGAGACACATTTTGTTCTCCCTATGTTCTTTAAGCACCAGTTCAAGTAGTACCTTTTGTCTCTGAGGCGTAATTCCGTTATCCACCTGTATAAATACACAGTTATATCTCCCCGCTTCAAAAATACAGCCTTTCTCTGGTTTCACTTTTAATTCACTCTCCGACTTCCCATCTGCTGCAATCTCACATCCCAGATGTTGAAAACCTGCCAGTTGCTCAGCTGGGTTTCAAGACCTGAATCAGAATTTTTGGCATTTGTTCATAATGCTGGCTGTGGTTTTCTTCTCTTTTGGCCTTCTTTGAGTCTCTATTTGAAGTATGGTATGTTGTTTTGTGGTGATTGCTGTATCATGCATATTGAAGATTCTTCACTCCTCTCCCATTGACTTTGCTTTGCCTTGTATGTACCATCCATCAGCATTTCAGAATGTGGGCTGAAAAGCCTATTTAGGACACTCTTGTCTAACTTGAAACTCAAACTTTTTTATGCTTAGTGCAATCAAAATCATTCTAATACCAGATGAAAATGTTCTGCAGTTTTCCTTAAACACTCCTAAAGCAAACGTAGTAGTTTCTTTTCCTTTATCTATTTCTATCACTTGATGGAAGGCCTTTGGGATGAACTATAATTAACAGAAAGTATTGGCTTTGTAATCTGGCATAGATAAATGTAATTTGTAACATGATAGAAATATACAAAATACCCTATAGATTAAATAGAGAAAAATATTTATTTTTAAAGGTCAGTCAAAACAAACTCGTAAGTAGGTACCAAAATAGTGTAATTCTGCACAGTTAGATGAGATCAGATTAGCAGTTTGGTTTTAATGCTTAATTTAGTAATACCCTTTTTTTGCTCACAGCACATAATCCAATCTCCACAGAATACTTTCTCTGTAAATTAAATGATACTGAATCGCATCTCATACCATGAGGATCATCCTTAACCAAACGAAATACATGTAAGAGAGAGAATTCTACAGATCAGACACATGGGTAGTTGATAAATGTACCATAATCAGGGGAGACAAATGTGGTTTATTGTGTTTTGTTTGTTTGGGGTTTTTTAAGAAAAAGGGATAATTGTGAAAGTTGATAATTTTCTATCAATTTCTCATGTATATTGCAGACAAGATAAATATAGCAAAATGAAAATGGAATGATAGTGTAAATACCTATGAATTGTGCCACTGTCAAATAGGCAACAGTAGAATATTTGCTATGGTAATTTATAATGTATAATTCAAGTAAAATGTTAGAGCAAACATTTGTGATGTTTGTATATATAAGCCAAAATCCAAAATCTTACTGGTTTTAGAAAATGACGTGCTAGTAGAAGCCAGAAGAGTTGCTTAGGTTAATGCATTGTCTCTTTTTCTGTTTCCTACAATAGAGATACTCACCAACATAATATGGGTTTTAGAATGTGAATTTTAGCCATTGGAACAGACATGCCTCATAGTCAGATTTATTTTCTTCTAAAATTGATATTTACAAGTCAGATTATCTGCAACACTTCCCCTGAATTTGCTTATAATGCTGTATAGCTTCATGTGCTAAACAATGAGTATTAAAAATGCCTTTCCTGAAACTCTAAGATGCACTGAAGTTGCACAGCTAAAGGTAAAGGAATTCCAGTTAATATTGTCATCATTAGAATATTCTCAGAAACAAAAAACATTTATCTTTGTGTTTTGCTTCTTTACTGTGGTTCATTTATGTCTTGTTTCCGTATAGAAAATTACCTAATTTTCAAAGGCAACACTGTTTCATTTTTTTCAGTGCACTGGGGACAAAAAAAATGCAAAATGGATGCTGGTAGGTTTCACGAAACAAGCAAACAAAAAGACCCCACCTTATAAATATGTTTAGAAAGTACATATCTTGCCACCTGACAACTTTCTCTAAAAGAAATCTTTAATCCTGCCTGCCTCAGAAAGGACAATGAGGAAGTTCTGTATTTGTATGGAATAGGTTATTGGGTCAAATTTCATAATAACGAATCGTTACTTAAAAGTATATGTGTATACATTGTATATGCCATAGTTTCATTGATCAGTGCATTTTGCTCTAATGATATTCCTTTTTTAAATGTTAAAAAAAATAGTCCACTAATATAACGTTACTAAGTCTATGTTCAGATTATAATTTTCTTTTGTGAAAAGATCATAGCCATTCTACCACTGAAACTTTATTATGGAAAGTTCCAGCCTAATTAGAGAGAATTTTAAAATTCACATATTTAGTCAATACAGGAGAAATTAATTATGCTGTAATTTTTACTTGTACAGAAATGGTGGCAGTTCCCATTGCTGAAACAGGATGTTTTTAAGTCATAATAATTGCCAAGCACAGTATCATCTGATGGCTAATTAGAAAATGTGGAGCAGCTTATCAAAGAAAATTGAAATAGGAAGTTGGATTATAGACTGGACAACTTAGTATTTTGCATAAATTTGGATTTAAATTTTTCTGTCTAGTCTCCCACTATCCATTTTAACAGGTAAATATATTAAACTCCTTTTTTAATGCCTATTTTTTGTTCAACTTTAAGCCTTTCTTCAGTCAAAAAGCTATACATACTGCAGTGAAGCCAAATATATATTTTTTTATGTAAACTCTGTATGTATTTAGATGCATATGTATGTTGTGCATAAATGGCAGGATTAAATTCTGTGAGTTACAGCATCAGATGGTAGCACTGGTAGCAAGTATAATGTTCTTTTTCATGTGCCATTTTTAAGTTGTATTCAGTGCATCACAGTAAAATTAGGATCAGACTGTGACATATAGTCCAGTAGTCGAGATCTCCCATGACAGACTTGTCACTGATTGTTTAGGTGAAATGGATTTATGAGCCAGAGAGAGAGAGAGAAAGCTGGGAATGCACATGACAAACTATCTGAAGCTGAGTAATTTAAGGTACCTTGCTTAAAGATCAAAAAATAACACAAAATACATGATAATTTTTGCAAGGCTTTTTATGTAGTAGCTATAGTTACATGTGTGGTTGCCATTTAAATGTAGTATTTTAGCCCATTAAATCCAATTACATTTTAGACTTCTATATTGTCGTATAAAACACTAGCTGTAGAAATACATCCCTTTTTTGATTCCACCCACCTCCAAGTAGGTTCATTTTTGATGTGAAATAGTAACAAATCAGATTTCTCATTTTGAGGTTTCTTCTGTACTGACTAAAACCAGTTATGAAGCAGAACTTCTGCAGAGAACAGATTCAGGCACTCCTGCAAATCAAAATGAGAGTTACGTTTGGCACAAGTATATCTGAGGAAATCAACATCTAATCTGCTAGTGCTTGAGCTGAATGCTGTTGAAATCAAAGAGGAGTATGCCATTGATTATAAGCAAAGGAGGGTTGGGTTCTGCTGGCAGTGGTTTTAAAAATTTCTTGGGAGGATTAGCCCTGGGAAGACTAAGGTGGAATGTGGGACCACATGGGCAAACCCTGGCTACTGCCCTTTCAGGTGTGTTAACTGATGCCTCAGTTCAGGGTGCCAGGCTAGGTCAGCACCTCTGCAGCTGTGGTTATTGCCAAGAAGTGGAACTGCACCACTGGGAGTGGGAGTGGAAGGTTTCAAGATAAATCCTCATTTACAACAATTAATGCCCTTTAATGTTGATCTGGGCTTCATGCAGGTCTGATTTAGTGGCTGCTGTGGTCCGTTACTAATATGAATTACTTTACGGCCATTTCTATTTATTTCACTGTGGTGTAATATACATATGTGCATAATAAGCAGGAACTAGTCAGAGTTACATTAATTTATAATGTAATTGTCAGATATTTTTGAAAGCCTACTGATCAGCAATTGTGTAAATTTGCAAGTCATTCAGTTGGTTAACTTCAATGCATATGTCATGCTTCAACAGACGCAGTAACTGTCACAGTAAGGAAGGATTTCTTCAAAAGTTCTTGCAGGCTTCTGCAGATATATTAGAGGAGCATACATTCATCAGGGGCATAGCATCTTGCCTGGTAACTATTTTAAAGCAGAAGTAATTACCTTTTATAACTTCCTAGTTTCAAGATCTCCCAAAAGTCAATTTTTGTAGCCTATTCACTTGTTTTTAAAACAGGAAAAATATGTGAGGTCTATTTCTAGAGCACTTGATTCACTTTTTTGGTGCTTCAGAACTGTATCATGAAGTATCACACTTCAATTTTGTTTATTCAGAAGGAAAGAAAATAGTTAATGTTTCTGTAGTTTGTAAGAAGTCACAAGAACAAAGAAACAGGCAAGTCCCAAGTTATAGCTGACTTTTATTTGTCACTTTTGAATTTCCTGATTTGTGACTCTTCTCTCTCTTTCACACTGTTGAAATGTATTTAAAAAGGTTTGTATGTAATGTTTCTTGTCTGCTTTTTGTCTCTAGAGGAAAGCGTGCTCTATTCACATTTATATAAGCTGGAATCATATTTTACAATCGCTGTTGATTATTTTCCCCCCAAACGCAGTGTAAGAGGAACATGGCAAAGACTGATTTCTAGGGTTTGGTCTTCTGTAGAAGATGAAATAAGGAGATGTGAAACTGCCATTTTCCTTATGAAAGACTGTAAAGAGAGCATTACTTTCTGAGCGAGCTTTTCTGGGGACAAGGGGGAGAAACCCTAGAATATGGAGTCTCATCAGAACCCTTTCGTTAACGGGTATTTTTGGTTTTTCTCTCAAATGACTGAGGAAATATCATGTATGAATTTATAAATAATTGCTTTCAGTTACTTCTTTTGTATAAGCTGCCCAATACCCTTGCTATGCTGTATAAGTTGTGTTTCATGGAACAGTGTGAGTATGAAATAAAAAGCTAATTTTTGTTTTTTAATCATCTGTGGATGCCACTATGAAAGCTGACATTGTTAAAGCCACTACAGAGTTTTCTATGAATACTTGTAAGAATTGCTTTGTTTATATATAAACCTAAATAAAGAGATTGTATTGATACAGAGACATTGGATAAGAACATTTAAAAGGCTATTCTTTAGGTCTAAAAGAAAAGGCTTGCTGTAAAATGGTGCATTATTCCATTTATTAAAGATCATATTAATGACGAAAAGCATGGTCTTTTGTGGGTTTTTCATGGTATTACTGGCCATGAGTAATAAGACATGCTCCCCGGAGTAAGAGGAAAAACCCTTGTTGCAGCTGTGTTTTGTTGGTTGAAGGATAAGGAAATACTTCATTACTGAGGGCTGAATAGGACTTTTGGACACCTTAAGCATGTGACAGATTGCACACTGCTCTGTTATCAGATAACAGTGTGAAATATTTAGGGCTTGCCATTGCTACATTGATGCAGTGCCTCTGCTTGCTTTTTTGCCCATTCTCACCAGTCGGCCAGTTAAGATGCTTGTACTGTCAACTAAATACAGTTTTGTCGGCATTTCAAAGCAGTAGGCCTCTTGTCACACCTTGTCTGTCTGTTTAAATGCAGAAAAACAAAAGAAAAAATAACAGGAGAAAGAGGTGTTAAACTTTCTCCTTCACTTTTGGTAGGGCTGCAGATGGGTAGAGTGCAGGATTGATGGCAACCAGGCATGTGGGAGGAACACAGCAAGCAACAACCTTTGCAGGTGGGATAAGAATTAAAATAGCAACCCCCTGTCCTTCCCACACAAACTATTGCACTCTCTCCCCTTCCCGTGAGGAGACAATGTCATGGCATTCTCACAAGCAGGAGCTTTCCCAGCCCAGAGCTGCTGTCCTGTCCAACAGGACTAGAAGAGATGGTTTAAGTCAGCAGAAGGACCCTGCAAATTCCTCCTGCTGACTGGCCTGACGCAGGAGTTTGCCTGCTATGCCTCCTGAAGGGAAGGTGCTGGGAAGAGTTGGGTCTTTTCTCCACTGCAGTCTCATTTGGTTTGCTTCCTGGTGTTTTCAACTCCCGATACAAGACCTTGACTTTGAAGGAATTGTCTGGGATTTTGTAGTTTGCAATGAAGAGCTCTTCCTCTAGTTTCCCTTCTTTCGGTCATGCTTATGGGGAACTCCAAGCTGAGCCATTAACTGGAATCACCGCCATACAAATGGTAGATACACTGTACTTGTACACAGGTGACACACTTCATGTGGTCTCTTGTCATCTTTGTCATCTCCTGTGTGACCGTTGGCAAGTGTGAGGGAGTTAGTGCCCCATGGCCCCACAGTTGCTGAGGCAGACAGCAGGATGCTGAGGCTTTAGGACATGGATGCGTGTCCATGTGGAGAACAGAGGGAAATGAATGCAAAATGGTCCTGAGAACTGAGTATCATCCCCACTAGTCACCTTCCCTTCCTGACTAGATGGAAAATATTAAATCTTCCCTTTAAACAAGAAACAAGCCCCATCTTTCTTTCCCTTTCTAGCTGTGCAAACGCTAGCTGAGCTCCAAGACAGCCATTCTGCCTATGCATGTGGAGGGAACTCCATTCTCTCCTCAGTTCTCTTTCTGGAGCACAGAGCCGTGCCAGCTGGGGTCATGCTGCCACCACACTGCAAGCTCACTTGGGCAATGGTTACCACAGCTTCGAGGCAAAGTCTTACACAAGGTGCATCTAAACTCAACTTAATGCTGTGTCACCAGAGTGGTGAACTCTTCTTTTCTTTGGTTCCATTCTCAGTGTTCCTGGGTTTGCCTTGGCCTTGGGAACGGATTCCACATTAGCACCAACTCCGTAGCATGAGCATCCCAGACCCTGCAGTGTTGCAACACACATCTTGCACATAAAAGCACCAGGGTTTTTTTTTTACTGTGGGACCTCACTGGCTCCAGCACTTTCCATTATACACAGAGTGGTGGGGCCCATCCTGTCAGTTGCTTCATTGTTTGTATCTTTCCTCCTCACTTAATTCTTGTTTATTTTTCTCTATCCACAGTGATGATTTTTGCAAGCAAGTAAGAAAATGGTGCAAGTCTCACACCTCTGTGGCCAAAGAACTAGATCCAAAATGCAAAGAAAAAAGGAAGACTGAGTAGCTTCTTTTTTATCTGTTATAAATAAGGAGGAAGCAACAAACGGAGAAAAGTAGTGTATGGCTGAGTACCTGCCTGTATGGCAAATCACCTCGGTCCCACAAATGAACCTAGAAACCCCTGACTACAGGGAGGGACCCTAAACCTAGAAACCCCTGACTACAGGGAGGGACCCTGACAAGCCTCACTTCCCCTGTGAGCAGGAGGCAGACTCCATGTTCCAGGATGGATCTGCAGCTACCTTGGGAGTTTCTGCCTCAGAAAAGGATTAGGAGATTAGGACAGTTATTGACAAGGAGAGAAGGTCCCTCCCTGAAAGAGAGCACTGTGCTTACATGCAGTGGCTTGCTGCTGGCTCAAGATGGCTGAGCAGTGCCAGCTCACAGGAGAGAGGCTGGCTAGCCAGGTCTTACTACCCGCATGTGGGGCGTTAAGGACAGGCCTACAAAGCTCTTTTTATCCAGAGATTTCAATGACATTGTTGGGAGCCTGAGACCTCTTAAGTCTTCCCAGGAAAGTCAGATTTCCCAAAAGGTTGTAGCCAGGGAGAGTCAGTGGGGGTCAGGGACACCAGGAGTGCTGGGAACCACGTGAAGGTCTCATTTCCCTGAGGCACAACAGGCCTGTTCCATGCTGCCCTGCCCTGTGTGGCAGCTCTGCCTCTGGAGTAGGAGAGAGCAGCAAGTCGGGGAGGGATGCTGACCTGATCAACACAGGAATAATAAGAGTTCCTGCATGCCCGTCCCACCTTCACTAGTGCCCTGGACGGAGGGGCTGCTGCTACCAAGGAAGGCTGGGAGCGGGGGAGGGGGGGGGGCAGCCATGACAAAAGAAGTAGACGTGTACCCCCAGCAATTATCACTCCTTGCCGACAGCAAGAGCAGTCAAGTCCTGCCCTACCCTGGCAGGTGTGGCTGAGTCTTATCCTCAGGGCATCTGAGAAGCCTTGACTCAGTTCTTCAATAACAAAGTGTTACCAGTGAATTTTACTGATATATTTTTTACTGGGTAGATGAGCTACTCAGGCTTAAGAAATAGTCTCCTCATAGTTTTCCCTGTGTGACCTCATATACTCACCTCAGCCAGCTCTCTCCTGCAGAAGTAACAACCACTTTTATTCGGCTTTTGCTTTGCTAATGGGAAATGAAAGTAAAACAACAATAATTATATTCCCCTTTGTTCCAGAGCAGTGATGCAGCTGCAGAACGTACTTTGTGGAACGCAGCCACGTCAGTCTTCCATTTGTTTCCATTCAGGGTTTTTTTCCCATTTACTTCTTGCTAATTCTGATGTTATGGAAATTCTCCACGTGCAGGAGATTATAGACATCTGCTCGCTGCCATGACCCAAAGCACGTTCTATTGGATAAGAAGGTTAATTTTCCACAGGCAGGAAAACTTGACTATACCAAAATGTTTGTATAAATTCAGCTTTTCATGTTAGCTTGAAAGGTTGTCATTCTCCATCTAACAAGGAGTTGAAATATTTTGATTCCTAGAATTTAAATGGCACACTTGGGTCTTCTGCTTTTATGTCAGGGGATCTTCTTTCAACTCTCAGTACCATGGGGAAAGTCTGTGAGAAATCCACAAATGGTGATCTGAGCCGAAGTCATGCTTTGGGGATCACTTATGCCTCTTTCACAAAGACAACAAATAACACTGCCTGAGGACAGCTGGTCTGTGGATGATGATTAAGGAAAGCAAGTCTGTACGCAGCGTTGGAGCAAATGTCATTTCTAGATGGGGCTCACATGGGCACTGGAAAAATGTTAAGGATGCAAATATTGAGAAAGGTTGGAAACACCTGATCCAGGTGCATTTCAATTTCTGATGAGGAGGACAGGAGCTTGCCAAGAGCTTCTATCACAGTTCAAGCACCTTTGAGAATGAGGACGTACACCCAGTACAGAGCAGGCATGGTTTGGGCAGATGTTGGGCAAAAGCCAGTGCGCAGTGTCTCAAGTGCACAAGGTGAATTTAAGGAAGGGGAAAGAGCATGGAGGGAGGGTAGAGATATTTGTTTCAGACATCAGCAACACAGTAGGGCTCAGCATTTGTCTTTGGCCCTATTTCTTTGTTGTTGCTGCCAAGTGCTAATAGGAAAGGATAGTGTAGGGCACTGTGATAAAGAGGGTACAGAGGTTGTACAGCTCATTTTACTAGTGTCACTGCTTGCAAGAGGCTGCAAGCAGCTCCTAGAAATGGTACAGGCTTTTTTTGCTTTCCCCTATCACTTAGTGCAGCTTTTGTTTGCAAGAAGTTCATGCCACAGGCTATCAGACTTCCTAATCAGAATGACCAGAAATATGGTTTTCATAAGGTACTTTTATGTGCATGAAACTCTGTGCATAAGAAGTGAGGTCAGTTTGTGCTCTGTTCTTGGTTTTCTTACTAACAGTTAGTCTGTATTTTTTGCTGTGACTGGTATTTTACCAGTCTGCCGTACTATTGAAATTATACCTGTTTTCTCAATCTCTTCCTCCCTTTCTTCCTCTTTCTTCCCCTCCCCTTTTCCTCTTATTGGAAAGGTAATAATTGAGCCCTGCAGATATAAAAAGTAATTTCTAGCACCTCCAGGTCTCTGGATTAGTTAAAAAATCAGAACTGATACAAATCATTGTAGCAAGTTGTAGGTCTGACTCTAGCCCATGAGGTAGGTGTTGCTGCTGCACACATCAGTTTTACTGGTGCAGCCAAGGCATATATGGGTGGCCAGAGAATCTCCTGCAGGAGGGAGGCCTTGCTGGATCTCTGCTGAGGTGGAAAGTATTTATTTGGAACCTGCATTTCCGTTGCCATACCAAAAATTTTCTTGCAGGACCATTAAAAATTCAGAATCGGGCATCAGAAACAGCTGGCTTAAAATCACTGTTAAGCAGGCTAATTTTATTTATTGTTTGCTTCTGGAAAACCAGAATGCAAGTAAATCATGTGTTTGAGCTTTACCCTGTGATCATGAGGGATAGAAATGTGCTTTTAAGGCACAAGCAAGCAGAAGTTCCCATCTGCTTACATAAGCCATGAACTGAGACTGTAAGTGAAACATGAGGTATTTGCAGCCAACAGAAGCAAGCAGCAGTATCTAAAAGGCTTGATTTGGGCACTGTGTTAACCCTAGCATAGCAGCCAGGCACAGGAGGTACTCACAGGTTCTCCTGTTGCAAACCAGCAGCAGCCAACAAGCTGCAGACTTGGGAAGCCTTCCCCCGTTCCAGGCTGGGGTGAAGGAGGCAGGCAGAGGAACTGCGCTCTGCTAGCAGAGGGAGCAAGGGAAGCAGGAGGAAGGGCAGGTTGGTTCATGATCCACCCATGGTGAGATGCCAGCTCAGAGACCTGGCTCCGTCCTGGTGTATGGCAGAGTTGAGCATCAGCTCTTGAATGCTGAGTTTTTCCTCATCATGCATCCCTGAGTCAAGTGCGCTTAGGCGGTTGCCCCTGTCCTCAGGGGAGACCAGGCATAGCCCAGCATGCAGTTCAGGGTGGCAGTCATGCTGTGGTTTCTCCTGCAGCAAAAGGGTTTCTGTGAGCTGCCAGGCAGGTTGCAAGCATGTTCAGGGAAGCCAAGAAACACATGAAGGTCAGGTGTCCACATCACCTTCCTTCCACCACGAACCTGCTGCTTTGGGCAAGCTGTTGAGCCTTCTTTGGAAGGACCCCAAGTAGACCTAGTCCAAGGATTTACTGGTCTCTGCTCCAAGGATAAGAGACAACCTGCAGGCTCGCCACTATGAAGCATCAGCCTAGCCATGACAGCCATGACAGCTGGAGATGTCTGCGTGCTCCTGCTGAGCAGAGTGAGCCTGACACCCTGGCTGAGCACTGGATGAGGCCTTGGCTGCTAACAGCAGTGGGGCTTGGGGCTTTGCCCAGCTTTGCTTTCTCCATCTTCTCGAGGATCACATCCTCTCGCTCAGCGATGGCTCTACGGCTCTCCTGGAGGCAAAGTCAGGCTGAGTGTGAGGTGCAATGCATGAGGATGGGATGGCACAACTGAGACAAACTGGTGTCTGGTTGAGATGTAACCCAACTAGTTAAAAGCTCCCCTGCCCCCCCCATGACTGAATATAAGGAGGATTCAGAACACTGCTTGAGCCATTCTAAGTAGATGTTTTCCCGAATCAGAGAATCCCATGCTCCCACTTCATCACACACTCTGCTAAAGTTAATTAGTTTAACTACAAGGCTAGTATATGTATGTGGAGAGAGAAGCAAAATCATTTTGTCACTGCCTCTCAGTGCATGAATAAGCCATGCCAACATGCTTTTCACAATCTCTTTAGCTTTTCTAAATACTATAAAAACAAACAGAAGCAAAACAAGATTGTAGGTCTGAATCAGAAGGAGTGAACTCTCTTCTCTGCTCTCTTAAGTGAAGAGTGTCTATAGTTATATGCCTATTCATCATATACAGGATGTTTATCATCCTACAACATGGCCATAAAATCTACATTATTGAAATATTGTCGTTTATCAAATTAATTGATAATGTCAAAAATTGAAATAAATATTTTACAGTACATAGTTTCATTATACTCACAATACAGAAATTGTGCTGGTGGCTTGTAGGAGGAATCAGTATTTAATATTTGTAACTCAAGATGTTTCCTTCTATAGTTCATACACATTCTTCTGCCCTGAGACTAGAAATAGAGAAACACGTTACATCTCTATACACAACACAAATACAAACAAATCTCTGTATTAAATTTGCAAGCTCTGTAAACATGTGCTAAAAATATTAAGTTTTTGGAAGAACAATTTTAATGAAAAATTACTTGCTTCCTAGAAGGAAGGAAAGTTTTATTGTTGGAGGGGAGGGATTATGTGCAAATTATCATTCAGCACCTTTCTTGCAGGATACCTTTGGGAGATTAAACTGTGTCTTGTTTAAATGAACCAGGCCACTTCTCTCAATGTTACTGAAACCAAAGATTGAGAAATGTGGTGGACAACGCGCCTTTTCTGCTGCTCATTCTCTTCCCTCAACAGAACCCAAGAACAGTTGCAGTCACTCTCAGCTGGTGAGAGCTCTTGTTGGTGAACCAAGCGTGACTCCGGTTGCCCCACTTCTTCAGCAGCTACACACTCACAACAAGGTTATTTCTTAGTGTTGCTGCTGTCATTTAACATGTGTTCAGAAAATTGATCCGTATGCATGGAAAAACATGTTGCATGTAGGTGAACTCGGCACCGGCCTCCAAAGAAATTAGTCACGTACTTCTAGGTTACGTTACGTGTGCCATGAACGTGCAGTGAAAATATCTCTCAAGCCTGCAGTTAAGTGTTGCATTGAGAAACGCGGTTTGTTTGTCAAAAATGTGTTATCTTAATGCCAGCGAGGCACTGAAGCCTCATGATGTTATTTATATGACAACTTTTCTTAAAGATTGTACTTCATAAAATGTGGCAGGAGCGCATTTTGCTTTAAGTTGTCTCTTGCTTATCGCATGTAGTTTGATTTCTGTCCAAGGTCCCATCTGTTGTTTTTTATTGTTTTAATCTTAATACCTTATTTCAATCTGCTTGCCTCCTCAAATCCCCCCAGATATTCTGGAATATTAACTAGGATCTTACAGGTTTTGTGTGAAGCAAATTCTATTATATTTGTCCTATTTTTTTAAAATGTCTTTTTCTCCTGTTGATATTGAACACCCACATAAACAAGCAAAACAAACTTACTCTGCAGGGGAGAGATGAGAAATGCAGTGAAATATCCTGGGGCATAATCTTATGTTTAGATTAGACTCCCAGAATCTTTAGTCTTTCAACCTTCAACGTTGCTTGCAACAACTGTAGGTAAAAAAACAGTTTCAGGCAGTAGATTGCTCCTTTACATGTGCTACTTTGCATTAATTTAATTTTGGAATAAGACATGAACATATTTGAAGCTACTTGGAGCACAGTCATTTTCCATAAGGTTTGCTATTATTGCTGTTATTACTATTATTTTTAACAGTACATTTTTCATATACATTACTATGAGCAGTGAGTGGTTCTACTTAAAAACTTTCAATCCTTAGTACAACAAAACTCCCTAAGTATTAGTTGTTTTAATATCTGTACAGTGGGATTTGGGCCTGTGAACTTAGTTAAACCTCATTGACCCTTGTTTCTCTGCTTTTCATTGTGGGTTACTATTTTGACCACTTCCCTGACTTGTTTACATCCCTATTTTCAGCAGGTTGCAGATTTGTTCATGCCACTATGTGTGTTTTATCATTCTGCCTTTGAGAGCACTCTTGATATGCTTCCAACGTTTGGACTGATTTGTTTGTATCTATCTGCAGCTTTTACTACACACTGTATTTTGAGAAAAGACCAACACCTTGCATGTAAGGGGACGTCTGCAATACCTACATTTAATCTCCCAACAATGACGACAAAGCAGTGCATTTCAGCAGGCCTCTGGTTAGGTGCTGAGTGCCTCCAAGTCGGTGGGAGGTGGGTGTGCTCATCACCTTTCAGCGGTGACACTTCAGCGTGGGATCTGAGCATACCAGTGTCTGCTCACCTCGTGCGGGCCAATGGGTTGATTAAAATACCAGGTAGAGAGGAGCTGAAGACGCAGAGATGGATCCTGTGTATGTGGGATCACGTGTGACTCCAGTGAGTTTGGAGTCACTAAAGTGATTAAGGTCACTAAAAGGCTGTTCAGGTGATACTGGTAGAAGGCTCACAGCCTCTATGATGACAATGAGTTTCATTGCTATTTTTTGGATCACTATTGGCACCATTACATTAGCTGTTATGGCCAGAGTAAGGTTGTCGTGGATGTGAGGAAATCCCAGCCTAAAGGTTCCACGTGAAATCGTATGAAATGTGTTGTTCAAAGTTGGCCTGGACAACATTTGGCAAAGCCTAAAGGCAGTAAGGAGTGTGACAGCTGAAACAAAACCCAGAGCTTGGGAGGTGTGAATTACAAGGAGAGTCTGGGGGGATCTGGATCCAAGTTATTCAGGGCTGGGGTTTTGTATTCGGATTTTTTTGTGTAACTAAAAAAATGTTTCAGAACTATTTTCAAGTAATCCATAATCCTGCTTTAGCTGTTTCCATTATTTCCATAAGGTGTAGGAGTAAGATCCTGTTGTAACACATTTGTTACAGTTTAAACAAATAAATGTATGAAGTACGAGGTGTTTGATTAGGTCTGAGTAACATGACTTTACATGTTGAACTTTCACATCTAATGCATGTAAAGCACTACAACTGCTGATGAGCAGTATACATGAATGCTTTGCTTTATATCCTCATAACAACTGTGTGGAGCGGTGCCATTTTTGCAGTGTGACAATAATGTGGGAAGTACTATAATTGTCACAGATATCTTCTGCATTCAGAGTCGTGACTTGGCCCATAACATGCATCATGCAAATAAATATGAATCAATACCTTTCATTTTTGGCCTCTTCAAAACAGTAGCAGGAATTAGAATGTGTCTGGAATATTTTATGCCTTAAAAATATCTTTATGGCACGCTGCTTCCAAACAACCCCAGTATTTCTGGGGAGGATAAACTGTCCAAGGAATGAAAGCCTGCTGAGCAACTGTACTGGCACTGGCAGCGGGTGCTGTCACAGCAGGAAGAGCTGCAAAGAGGATTGCGTCTTCTGCTCTTGACTGAAAATTGCAGCAAAGAAGTGAAATAAATGCTGCACAGGTTAACCTGCTTTAGGATAACCGTGCGCTGTCCTGGGCTGCCAACAAAGCAGCAGACAGGTTCCATTTATTTCTCCAGACATGCTGGGTTGCTGGTTTTCTACCTGTGGGGCAGTATGAAGCTCAGATACCCTTTTTCAGTATATACATGGAGTCACCAAGGGAATTACGAGATCCCTTCACCTCCAATGCTGGCGGTACGCAGCTCATACCCCACTCTGCCTCTCGGCCATTCCTGGTGAGGAGAGCACTGTCTCCCAGCTATTTCACTAATGAAGTGGGTTACCTGGGATTTTGCTGCTTTGCCACATTGTACCAGCAGTGCTTGTGATAGCTAGAAGAAAAGGGCTGGGAAGTGGCCCTATGTGTGTAATTTATAAGGTGACTTAAGTAAATTGTGCACTTGAAGAAAGAGATATAGTAGGACTGATGGTGATCTGCCAGGCTTCTGGTGCCTTCCCTTGACATAGTCACTTTCAGGAGTAGCCCAAGATAATTCTCAAGACTAGGAACAGCCTCTTGTAGCTGGTTTCGGTTGACCCATCCAGCTATCCTGCAGGCCATACTACTAGTATGTACCGATGAACAAGCATAATGTCCTTCAAAAGAAATTTAATTAATTCAGAATGCAAGAGCTAACTTTGTAACAACCTCATCACCAGAAATGCATCAGTTCTGTTCTCCTTTGCCAGACTGATTTCTCATAAAAAGCTCCTGACTCTGACAAGAGCTTTAACCTTCAAGGGTTTAGGTAGACCAGTGTCCAGACATCCTTAGGAAGGGCCCGTGCACACAGTCTTGCTTTTCAGGTTTGTTAAACTTGTTAGCCGCAAGGATAGAGCTCTTCAAAGGGGAAGCTGGGGCTTTTTGAGTGAAGTAGGCTTCGATCAGACACAGCAGAGAAAGGAGGAGAGAGAAAACCAAGCCCAAGCACAACCAAGCTGAAGCCAAGAGAGAACAGTATGCAATTTGTTGTCACAGCAGTGGTGTCATAGCAATGGTATTCAATTGCAACATGCAACTTGTAGAGCCAATATTGAAAAGAATTTGGGTAGGTTCTGGTAGCCCAGAACAGGCATAAGTAAATAAAGACAGAGAGGATTTATTGATTCCTTCAAGTTTTGAAGGTGCTAAAGAGTGTTTACCTTGCATCTAAATAATCCTAACACATGAACTAAGGCCTGTTTCATGCGTGTATTCTCTTCTCTAATATATAAATCAGGTGAAGAGGATGCCGGCAGTTAAAAGATTGTAGTGAAGATGTAAGTAATCAAATGGAGAAGAGTAAACGCAGCCATTAAGGGAAAAGGGGGTCAAGTCTGCCCGGATATTACCCACGTATCTGGTGCCACCATCGCTAATGCTCAGCTGGTGGCAACGCAGTTGGGTAAAACCGCTGCTGAGCCCTCGTCCTCTCGTGCGGTGCCTTTAGAGCTGATAATAACCGAGCAGCCCCGCTCCTGAGGTGCGGCCCTTGCCTTGGGACGGGCCCGGGGCAGGGGTGAGCGGAGCCGCCGGCCCTGCCGGCTTCCACGTGACCGCGGGCCGCTCGCGCGGGCGCGGCACGGCCGCCGCTCGGCCCCGGGGAAGGAACTGGAGGTCGCCCTCGGCGGCGGGGGAAGGTCCCGGGGCCGCTCGCTCGCCCGCCCCTGCCCGCGGCACGTGCCGGCGCGGGCAGCGCGCGGCCCCGCCGTCAGCCGCGTGTTGCTTTAAGCGCTGCCCCCTCCCCCTCCCCGCGCAGGCTCGGCCACTCCGGAGCGCGCTCCGCAGCCAATGGGCGCGCCGTAGCTGCGCGAGCCGAGCGGCCGCGCGCCCAATGGGAGGGCGCGGGGGGCGGGGCGGGCGGCCGGGGCACTATTGTTGATGAGGCGCACGGAGGTTGCGGCGGCAGCAGCGCGGGTCGCCCCGGGCTGGGGACGGTGGCGGCGAAGAGGGGACGGGGCCGCGGCCGCCTGAGGCGTTGGACTGCCGCGAGGAACTGCCCGCGCCCCGCGCCGCTCCCTTCCTCCCTCGCCACCGACGGTCTCCCGCGAGCCGCGGCTCCCGGCGGACAATGTCCCACCAGCGTGTGAGGCGCAACGGCTCCCCGACCCCGGGCACCTCCCTGGGGGGAGGCGGCGCGGCGGCGGCGGGTGGCGGAGCGGGAGCGAGCAGCCGCCTCCAGCCCATGCGGGCCACGGTGCCCTTCCAGCTCAAGCAGCAGCAGCAGCAGCAGCAACATGGCAGCCCCACGAGGAGCGGCGGCGGCGGCGCCAGCGCCCCGGGCGGGGGTCTCCCACGCGCGGCGCCCGCCTCGCGCAGCATCAGCCCCACGCGCGCGGCGCCCACCGGCGGCGGCAACGGCGGGCGCGGCGGCCCCGCCATGGCCACGCAGACGCCGGGGGGAGGGGGAAGCAGCGCCGCCGCCTCAGCGGCCGCCGCCTCCTCGCGGGGTAGCCCCACGCGTGCCGGCGGGGCGCGGGGGAGCCCCCCGCGGCCCCATCACCTGCCGCCGCCGCCTCCTCCCCCGCCGCCGCCGGGCTGCGGGCCCTCACCGTGCTCTTCTCCGGTGCCTCCGCTGCCGGAGGGCAGCGCTGCAGTGGCGGGCAGGGTCCGGCACCGGCGGCACTCGCCGGAGCAAGGCAGGAGCTCCCCGGAGAGGAAGAGCCCCAGCTCCCCCGTCTGCAGAGGTGAGCGCTGCCGTCGGCCCGCCCGCGCCGCGCACCTGCCGCCGTTGCGGGGGGGGGGGGGGGGGAGGCGGTGCGCCCGCTCGGCCGTTACCTGACGGAGGGGAATGGCGGGGGACGCGGGACAGCGGTGGCCGGGCCCAGCGGCAAAGGGCGCTTCCCGGGCGACTGGGCGAGGCGGCTCGGCGTGGCCGAGTTTCACCGGCGCGTCTCGGGGGGCGGGCGGGCAGGGCTCGGCCGTGCCCCTGCCCGGCGGTGTGTGCCTCCGAGCGCGCCGCGCTGCCGCGGGGGGAGGCAGGGGCCGGGGCTGCGCCCGGGCTTGTGCCCGCACTGAGCCTCCTCGGGCTGGCGGCAGCGGGTGTGCGGTGAAGGGCTTGTTGCTTTTGTTGCTGCTCTGGTGCTTCCTGGCTTTTCGAAGAGGGACAGAGAAAGCCGGGCGTGCCGTGTGGGGAATTGTAGCCGCTCCTGTAGCACTTCCGCAAAGACTGCCAAAGGTTCCCAGATGAGGGAGAGGCAGTGGTGTAGGGTATGTGCCCTACTTGAGATACTTCGGTACAAGCGGAAGGTGAATTTGGGGTCTGGGGGCTGTTGTGAAGCCGTGTCTGCGTCTCGTGCCAGATGGTGTGTGCTTTTGATCCAAACAGTGACCGCAAGTTTGCGATTAGAAAACTAGCTAGCACTGTAGGCATTGCACGTAGATGTAAGAAAGCAGTATTCAGTAGCTCCCTTAGTAGTTACTTTCAACATGAACCCTGCAGAAGGACGTGTGAACTTAAGAGTGATGACAAGCTTGCACTACAGCGAAGGTAGAAGATAGTGTGGGAATGGCATACATTCAGTAGCAAACTGCTTTTTAATGTTTTTGAATAATTAAAGCATACTGGGAATGCTGAAATGTAAGCGATATGTGGCATCTGGTTGAGGATAACAGAGGCTTACATATTAGGTCCTTTTTCTTCTTAAGATAAAAATTTACCCGAAAATGCATGAGTGAGGCTTTTTGGTAATGTCCTCAAGTCTGGAAAGATCTGTGACTTTTGAAATACCAGAGTTCACAGTTACTCTTTTTCATTAAATTGCGCATGGTAATCTACACAATAAAGTTGACTAATACACAGAAGTATATATGCAGAAATCTAGGACCAATGCAATTCCTTTAATGCTCCTAACATTGCTCCCTCTTTCTAAAATGATGATTATAACCAGACTACAGTATTGGGTTTATTTCTTTTTTTTTTTTCTATCCTGGCTCTTGAGAAATGATGCTGCCAGATTAGACAGTCATAACCAATTGGTACAAGTACTTAAGCTAATGTCTGTGTGACTTAATTTTTCTTTTTCTTTTTAATCAGACATATCACTTGAAGATTACCATTTGCTTGCAGTGTAAGAGAGCAGTGCCACAAAGGCATGTAGGTTCTGAAACAGATTTTTTGCCTTTCAGATAAGAGTAATTTAGGCTTTTCTAAAGGTTTTCTGAGGTTTTGGATTGAGGAATGTGTGTATTCTTCATTTGAGATTTTTGTTAATCGGTAATCTGAAAGGCCTTATACACATCACAAAATCCTATCTTCTTCCTGTGAACTTATAGAAACTCTTGCCCAAGACACAATATCCCAGCCTGGAGAATGTGGAACAGCATGACTAACCTTGAGATCCAGGTTCAAAAGTGGTTTGTAAAGGCGTGCATCAGACCACTTAGGGTGGAAAAGTTGCAACGTCTTCAGATCATTGCGTAGAAGCCTGTTGGCCATGCTAACATCTTTACTAGGTCTTAAGAATTAGCATATAGAAAGAAATAAGTCATTTGATTGCTCTACTGTGTTAAGATAACTCCTAGCTTTTTACAAGACGTGTGAGAACAGAAGAGTAGTGTCCATTTAATTGCCTGCATGTGTTTAAATTTCAGATCTTTCTGCTATTCAGTTTTCATCTTTTACTTTCCCTCCTTGCAGTCTCTAGCGCTTATTTCACAGACTTCATCTTCTATTTGCACATTAATGTGCTCTGTCCTTCCCATCACTGTTGTGGCCTTATTTCTATGCTGCGAGGTCTGCCCTGTAATCTTCAGTTTTGATTCAGTTTTCACATATGCACCTCTACCTGTGTGCAAACCACCCCTGTTAGAGAAAGTTCTTTTCACCTACTAGTAGACTTGCAAAATGAGATAGATGTGTATGCTCTACCTTTATTATTTCTTTCTTGGTTTATCTACTGAGTAAAGATCAAATGTGATCTTGTTATTTGTGTTCTTACATAAAACACATCTTCTCAGAAGTGTTCAACTCCAAAAATATTATAATGCACCAGGCTGTGTAAACATGAAGGCCAAGACCAGAGCCATAGCAGTTGTTTACTGACCCTTTCAGATGCCTTGAGGTTGTGAGAGTTTTCTTTATTGGATGCTGAACTTTGTGGTTTATTCCAGTTGACTGTATTGGACATTTAAACTCACTCTGAAAATTAGGGAGAAAAATCGGTTAGTCTTATCTGGAACTACATAGACCTTTAGTTGTTTAGAATGCTATGTGGAAGATTAAAGCCTACTTCTGTGAAAGGAAATGATGAAAATTGTTGTAGGAGTATATTGGAAAGTTTAAAGAGTTCAGATGTGAACCCCTCCTTGGGGTAGGGAGAAGGAATGGAACTCCATGGCACTCAAATTTCACTGTAAAATTTATTTATTTTAAGAATTTGGTGAGTGACACAGTAATAGCTGCAGACCTGTCAACATCAATTACCAAGGTTTTGTAGTAGTTATGAAAGATACTACTGTAGGAGAGTACAGAAGGCTTTGTGTACCATTACATGCCTGCTTTGCTTACCTAAGCTGTTTAACAAATGGTAGGTGTAAAGAATCATCTTTGCAGCATCATACTTCAGTTTTTTTTGTGGCTAACACTTCAGGGGAATTTATTTGGATTCAAAATGTTTTCATTCATTAGAATTAAGTAACTTGAACATCTTGAGCTTTCTGAGGTTTGATTTTGTAGAACAACGTTAATTCAGTCATTCTTTTACTGAGGGATCATTTTGAATTACTAGAAGCAAGAGTGAGAGTAGTTTTTGCATATATGAGAAGATAATAGCCAAGATTGTCTTCCAGAGGGCATATCCACAGTTGTGCTGTGTGCCTGTTCTCAATACTGTCTGAGCCAGTTGAATACTTTCAACAAAACATTAAAAAGTAGGTGAAGCCCCTGAGATCAGTTGTGTTTGAGTTTTTGGGAAAAGACAGCTATGCATGGGAGAGATCCCATGAATATCCTTTCTGAGGAAAAGGCTGCCCAGAACAGAACAAAAAGGTCAGCTGTATGCCTAGATGCCAGAAAAGCTAGTTACGTTTCACTCTTTCTTGCTTTTTTTGGATATCCTACCTGTATAAAAAGCTTCAGTTAGAACTCTGTCAGGGAACTTTGTGAGGTTGATGGTGTCCTGTGCTTTTCCAGCGACTCTTTCTGCTGCTTGCTAGTCTTGTTTAGTTTTCTCATGGTGTCTGTTAGAAGATCTTTCTTTGGACTTCTTATTTTCCTTTCTCAAAACTTTGATTTCAAATACGTAGAAGGATATCAATAGGACTGTAAGATCAATCTTCAAGTTACACTTCAGCAGTAATCTTTATTTTGCAGTTCTAACAACAGTTCTAAAATTTTCCTGAAAAATTGAAAGATGAGTTTTCAGAGTGTTTTGTCTTTTAGGACTTTCTTATGTGTTAGAACTTCCCCCCCTTCCCCCCCCCCCTTTCCCCCCCCCCCCCCCCTTCCTTTCTTTTATATATAGCAATTTTCTCCCTTTAGGTATTCAATTCAACAGCGTGTGTCCTCACACTGTCATTTCCTTTTTCAGTTGTAATTGTAGTTGTATGTTAAGACCACTCCCAAATCAGTGCTCTCTTTCCTACCTTTCCGTTAGTTATTGGTAAACGTTTGTTCAGTTTTGCTCTTCAGACACATTTTTAGACTGCCTTAGCTTAAATTGCCTTTGGAGGTGCCTGATTTCACGATTGCAATAGATGTGTGTGATACCAGTTTACCTGTAGCAGCTTTAGTCAGTCAGTTGTACTGCAGTGACTCGTGAAGACATGGTAACTTGCTTGTTATTTTCTCACATTATGGACTTTGTTGTTTCATATTGTGTATGTTCTGTTTATGCTTTGTTCTATTATTTTACTTTGCTTGAAGCCAGATTGCAGAAAGACTTTGTTTCTAAATAGATTTAGAGTAGTGACGGATGGATAGGAGGGTTGATATTTATCACAAATATTGGTTTAAAGAGATAATCAGGCCAATTAAAACAGATCTAATATTTAAGAAGCGTCTATTTGATGAAATAGCTCCATTGTTTTTCATCAGCCACAGCTGTTGCAACTGTTATCTCTGTGGAGGCAGATCTCTTGTTATGTAGGTCACATCAAGGGAAAATAGCAGCTGAACACTTGCTTCAAGTATTGTAGAGGAAAGTGCAATGACAACATTGTATATGTTCCCATTGAAATGTTTCAAAATAGCAAGAGGAGTTGTGTAGTAGACTTTGGCAATTTGTATTAAGATATGTTGTGAAGGTGGAAAAGTAAGTAAAACATACCCAAACATCTAAATAAAAGTAATTTGAAAACAGAGGTCCTTGAAGGAAGTTTTAAATTGGAGGTAAAGAGAGTATTTATAGGCTTTGTGCTCAAGCTTCCTTTGAACTTAAATAGTAAACAGGCTCTTCAGTTTCCATTCTGTGTGCCCAGCAAAATAATCTTTCCACTTTTTTTTTGTGGGGAAGGAGAGAGGGTAACAATTTCTGCTGCTTGAGTTTTGAAGCTGTCTGCTGCAGTGGCTTTGCAGATGATGTGACTGACTACATATACTTCCTGATTCTTAATTTTTTTTTTCCACATCCTTTCTGTTTCATGACGGTAAAAAGAGAGAAGCTTCTTGAAGAGGAAGAATAATAATTCAGAAGAAAAATAGGGAGAGTGTGGCAGCTATTTCTGAGACAAATAACATATTTGATATAACTTTGGCAGCAAGTGTAATTTTTAAGGAATGACACCTTGTATTAGCATGCCACATTCACCTATGGTACAGATAAAAGGAATCGTTTTGGAATCTTCTGATACAAACACACCCTTCAGTGTGCTGTATGGTGGTAGTAGTAGTCAGAGAATTTCTTTGATACAGGGGTCTAAAGCACATGGTAACTCCAAAATCGAGCTCTGTGCCACTTCCTGAGAGCAGATCTGCTGTGAGCTCAGTAGTAAGATTTAACATCGTTGGCACTAGTAGAAACAGTAAACCAGATGAGGTTTCTGGACCGCGTTAAGTGAATGTGGCTGATTATAGTGCTGATAACTATTTCCTTACAGATGAAGTGAAATATTTTTCACGCTTTTAATGTGTACACTTACAATGCAAAATTTGTATGAGGATATTTAGTATAGAATGTCACTAGACTTACATTTGGAAGACTGGTGTTCTATGAGACAAAGATGATGTCCACACCAATGAAATCTATACCTGACAGGTTTTATTAATATTTATGTATCTTTACTAGGTTGAAACTGCTTAGAAATTGAATTCTGGACTTCTGATGGCAGTGTTTTTATTTTCTGACTAGGAGTCAGGCACTAGTTCTTTTGCCCATAAATGAGTTTATGTAGAATACAAATTGCTACATTAAGTATACTTTTAGTGTAGGATTCATCCTAAGGCACAGTCAGGAAGGACGTATGACTGAGTTTTTCCAGCGCCCTTGTAAAGCTTCCATCTGATCTCTGTATCTTGTTTGCTGTTTTCTAGCCATTTGTTTTAGGCCTGTGTATTCATTATAGGTAAGATTAATACACAATTTTTTCAGGTATAATTATGTGGGGAGTAGCTGAATTGATAGCAATCTTGTATCATTGTGATATCTGGATTTGAATTTTACATCCAGAAAAGCTAGTAACACATAATATCTGAGCATGTATTTATATCTAAACCCTGGGTCTTTCCTGCTTGCTCGTCTCATTAATTTGACAAACCTCAAGTATTATTTTGAGGAGCGTTTCTTCCCAGTGTTTACGCTTATTAGCTTGTGGCGTAGTCTTTTACTGCCACTTAAAGATATCATTGACAGATGGGATAGATGCGAATTTTTGTTTTTAACCGTATTGTTTTTTCTCATGTTACTTCCTGTGCTTGTTATATTTAACTTTTTTTCAGTAAGGGTTCTGGTTCAGTATCTAAATTGTTCTGAAAAGTGGTATCAGTGTAAACACTAAAAATGAGGTGTTGCAGAAGGCATAGTGTCAGGCAAATATGAATGTAGTCACTAAGTAGCATGTAAAGGGAGGCAATGTCTTGATTATCTTGTAAAGTGTAAATCATTACCTTATCAAAGTTGACTTCTGGATCTAAGGGTTAGACATAACTCTATGAATCTGCCATATATTGTATACTGGGTAGTTAATAAAACATGTCAGTTTATAGTGTCCCTTGCATTAAAGTAGGTGAAGGGTAAAGGGCTAGTGGGGTGAACTCTAAACTTGGCATTAAATTGAAAAAGTTCAGCACAGATTTTCTTTGTTAGCCTTTATGTATGATAGCCCTTATGTAGCTATCTTTATTTCTTCCAAGCCTTCATCATTTAAGAATCCAATGCCTGTTGCACATTTGAGGGAATAAATGGTGGTATGTGAGTATCAATGGAACATTTGTGACATAAGGATGTTTTTAAGGAAACCATAAAAACACATTTCATTGCTTATTAAAACTGAATAGAGACTGAAAAAGCAAACTTAATTCCTGTACTAAAAGTATCTTATTGTATACTTATCAAATAGGAACTGCTATGTTATTATGATTTCTTGTAGGCAATTAAAATAATTAAGCTATCTGCCTTGCTTTCTAATCAAGTGTTCTTATTCCAGCTGACAAATCCAGACCACCTTCATCAAGCCCTTCCAGCATTATTCGCCGGACTTCCTCATTGGATACACTTGCTGCTCCATACCTTGCTGGACAGTGGCCTCGTGATAATCACGGACAAGCTGCTCCATGTATGAGAGACAAAGCCACACAGGTAGGATGGATTTTTGTCTTTGATGTATTTAAATGTGAAGGCAGGATTTAAATGCAAGAAGCCTTTCCCTTGAAAACATTCACTTTAGATTTCTTGCTTGCAAGTTCCTATTCACTTTCAAATTGCAGGAATCCTACCGTTGCTGTTATGTATGTGAATTATTTGCATTCTTCACTAAGAAGAAGCTGTGAACTATAATATCTGTTAAGAGTTTTATTTTGTTCTTGCCTCAGAAAAACACTAGTGTATTGCACATCTGTTGTCTCATTGTTCTTACAGTGTGCGGTGCACTAGATAGCACTGGTGTAACGTACTATTTCGTTTAAATTTATACAAGAGAATTTAGGGACTCCGTATATGTGTGTCTGTCTTAAAACTGAATAAAAAAGCTTCTGTAGTGCCTGTATAGAAGTTATTGTAGCCTTTCCTGTGATAGGCTGTTCATCCTCTATTTGTAAAAGGAAGGCGTTTAATGTTCATCTGAGATCTATGCATGAAGTATAGACAATTTAGCTCAGCTGGGAAGTGTTAAAAAAGTACATGATTTGCCAGTAAACTTCTACACCTTGGTAAAATTTCACAAGCTTTTAATGGTTCAGTCCTATGCCACCTGTAAAGACAGAACCAACAAGCAATTCAATGAAATCCACGTTACAAGAGTTATATGCTTATCATGACAGTTGTTTTATTACTCCCCTTACAGGGAGCTGTTGTTACATGGTATCCAACTGTATGCAGAAGTGATTCAAGATGGATTTTTCCATAAAATATCCCAATGTTTAATTTCTCCTTCTGTGGGTGTAGTCTGGCAGTGGATTTTGCTAACTTGTAGAGTGAAAGAAAAGCCAAGCATATCAGATTTTAAATCCCTATTTCTAGGCCATGGTTTCAACACCAGGTCTCCACCAATTCCAAAGAACATAACAGAAAATGCAGTTGGAAGAGAAACCAACAGCATGTGGCTCATGCTTGAGTTTGAGCCTGCCTTAGGTTTGGTAACAATAACAGAAATGTGGCCATGTCCGTTTCAGTGTACTGTCTACTCAAATGTGTAGGATGTTGAGCAGATGATGACTGCAGCATTGGTTGTTACTGTATGGCCTTCTCAAGATCCACAACAATTTGCAGAAAGAACCACAATTCAAAGAGCAGATCAGTAGAAAAGTAAGGTGTTAGGGGAATATGCCCATGTGGATAAAGTGGAAATAGAAACTGGTGAAGAAAGGAGAGCTGAGGAACAAGTTTTCTATGCAGGCAAATGAATTGGAAAAATGCGTAGAAGATGGGGTGAAAAGGGTAAACAAATCATAGTAAGAGAAGAGGATGAATGAGGGTGTATGATATACAAGGAATTACTGTTCGTGTTTAGCTATTACAAGGCGTCAGTAAAGGGCAGAACTAAACCAGTGTGGGTGCCTTAGCTATTTGATTTCTTAGGATAATACTTTTTTCAAAACAGTTATATTTCTATACTACTGCCAAAGTACTTGCTATATTCAGTTGACCTCTTTCAGTTTAGCTGCAGTTTAATGAGTCATGGTTGGGCTTTTATAATCTGTGTATTTTGCAGCTAGATATCATCCTTTTTGGTTTACATTTTTCTTTTGTCTTTTTCAATTCTGACACATCTAGGTGCTATGGTAATGGGACTTTCATATATAAGGGGAAATGTATTTGCAAAGATTAATGGGAAGACTGTAAAGGGCATTGGATATTTCTGCAGAATTAGTATATTTTGTGGTGATTGATGCTAGTATACTGCTGAGGGAAATAGAATGATCTGTTTGCACTTCCTAATTTAAAATTTATCAAACCAGTAGAAATCTTTGGGATACAGACATACATCTGTACCTCCAGCGCTTGTGTTGATACAACACTGATGAGACGGTGTTGCTTTTAATCTTTCTGGTGTGCTTGAGAGCAACCGTTTGAGCTAGGGACAAGTTTAAATACAATAGTTAGTTTCCCAAGATAGTATAGGCTCTTCATTTGTGTTGTTTAACGTTTCTGTAGATGTGCTGTAGATGTTCACTTACAAGATATTCTGGCTCTAGCGTGTAATTTCAGATTTCACAAAGTCTGATGTGAAATGGGTGCATTCAGATTTCAAAAGTTTACGGAGCAGGAATTGAATTTATTAAGATATAAAAGATTTTCAAGTTGAGTAAGCAGTGTATCTTGATTCTGTGGTTTATGGCATGAGGGCATAGAGTTATGTAGGAAGCAGACTGGGCAGAGACAGCAATTAGTGACACACTTTGGCTTGCAGGCCTTTACAGAGATGCCCATAGGTCATAGCTGAGAGCAGTATAAGATATCCCAGGTCACACAGAGATTCTCTGTATATCAGACTCATGCTTCAACTGATTATTTTGATGAAACCTGTCTATAAAACCAGACTGAATTGTGTACATGTGGAATGTTTGTTGGATGATAAGTGTGTTATTGAGCATCCTAGGGTCTGGCTAGAATTCATACATGCAGATATTGCTTTAAGTGCTTCTAAAACAGGTGTTTGTAATCTTGTGTCTCTTCTCCCTTGAATCAAACTGTTTTGGCTTTGCCTGTGACCATTTGAAGTACAGCTATGTCAAAGTACAAGTTAAAATGAGACAATTGCTTTGTATTTTTTAATTCTTAAAGAATAATTCATTTCACTGCAGAATTTTTGCCTCTAAGACTTCCAAGTGTTTTACTACCTTTGAGAAATTCAGCCTTAAACTCATTTCTTTCTGTAATTCTAGAACAGGCAGAAGGATGTTGTGAATGTTAACAACTAATAAGCAAGTAGTAGTACTTTAAGAACCTACAGAAACAGAAATCCCTCTTCGTCTATTGGTTGTTGGGTCAGTGTTTCTTGAAAATAAGTATTATAAACAAAATACAGGGAATAAGTAGGAAGAGAGTTGCTAAAATAGTATTACATTTCTGTCTTGATGTAAAGGTTTCCTATAATTTAATGTCTTATACCTACTCTTGTTCTAAAAAGATTTCTATTTGTTTTGAGGATGGGCATCAAAGTGAATCAGATATTAATTTAACTTAAGATTCAAGACTTATTTCATAAAGTCTTGAATATGAATTTAATACAAAGACTGATTAGAGTGTTAATGAGATTCCTGTAGGCAAGTGTAATGGTTGTGCTGAGTTGGGAAGTTAAAATTAGTGACTGAAACTTATTGTCCCAGGAGCTAGAGGATAGGATGAGACTCCAGACTAACATTTGAGAATTGCCTAGACAAAGATTGGTATTTGGGGATGAGGGTTATCAATTTTTCTATTTTATGGTGAAGATAAGTGAGTTCTTTTCTGGAAAAACAGATTCTAGTGGATTCTAATGTTGCTATGAAATAGGAATTTCAAAGCAACCCTACTACCTTTGTTATACATATTTGTCCTAGTTAGTTTTTTGACTTGGAACGATGATGATGGAAAATAGTGGAGGTTTCATTTATATCTGTAACTGAAGCCAATGGGAATTGCAACCTGTATGTTTGGAGTTACACCTCCATTTCCCCTGCAAAATGGGGGTTAATACCACATCATCATAGGCCTGGTGAATTTCTGTGTTCTGAGTACAGATGGGGTAAATAAGGTGACTTGCAATCTGTTTATCTCAAATGTAAGAACAACTGTTGCACACTGTAGATGTGAAGGATTTGAGGCAATCAAAGTTCCTGTCTATAGGAGAATGTGAGATATCAATGACTCCTAAGGATGAGTTAGCTAGATCACCACTGTATGGTAACAACTGCACTGTGGCAACAGCTGGCTATTTCAGTGTGCAAGCTGCTTCCAGAAATCCTTCCCCCTCTTTCATTAGGTATATTTCTTGTGACTGCATGGAGATTCTTGATAGATGTTATTATCCCTTTTCTTAGAGCCTTTACAGTTCACTGCTTTTCAAGGCCATTCTGGACATGATTAGGTGGGAATACAAACTGTCCCTAAAGCATGCAGTATTATCACAGACTTGCCTGTGCGTTTTGTTACCTTAAATAAATACAGTTTCTCTTAATGATACTTTGAATTTCTCAGAACTTTTTCACTGCAGTATGTTTGCAAGTTTCTTTATTAAATGTCAATGAATTTGTTAGTTTAGTGAAACTAGCTTAGTATTAAGTTGGATGATGCTTTGAGCAACCTGATCTAGCGGAAGGTGTCTCTGCCCATGGCAGGGGGATTGGAACTAGATGATCTTTAAGGACCCTTGCAACCCAAACCATTCTATGATGTGATGATTCTGTGATTATCTGTGTTGCTTTGTGCTTGGCCTGAGACAACTATGAACCTGAAGCGCTTTGAGGCATTAAAAAATTAATTCCTTGCTTTGCAATAGCTCTAGTGGTGTTTATATGCCTCACCTTCCTTTTTCTCATTCTTCTGAGCAAGAACAAGATTCTGAAGCTATACTGGTGTAGGCTTTCACAATGTTTACACCAAGCTACCCTTGCTAATGCATCAGAAATAACAAGGTCAGCATCTGTGCAGGAAATAAAATATACCATCTCCCTCAAATTCAGCACTGTTGTACTGGTTCTTCCAAGCTCTATAGCAGCTTGTGGTACATCTGGCTGTTAATACTGCCTTATGCTCAAGAATTTGGAAGGGAAACTAGCACGTTCCTGTATTGGAGTAGGTCTGAAAGCTGTGTTTTCATGTTGTTTTTTAGGTTTTTTTTTTTCAAATTACATAGTTTCACTCTACTTTTTCATACTTTACTTGTCAGACAGGCTTCTAGTCAGTGATTGCTTTTCACTCACAGTTCTGACTCTAACAAATCTTAACGCTGTTCTTTCTTCTAATTTGTCTCAAAATATTCTGCCAGAAAGTAGGAATTACCTTTTTTTAATTAATCCTGTAATCTTCTTGCTGCAGACAGAAAGTGCCTGGGCTGAAGAATATTTAGAAAAGAAGAGAAGCTCACACAAACGTTCAGCATCATGGGGCAGCAATGATCAACTCAAGGAGGTCAGAAATGCTATTATTTGAGATACCTTTGGATTAAATATTTTTACTGGTATGCGCTGTTACTGTGAGTTTTCAGGAAGGCGTGACTACTGTACTGCTTTGTTCTATTGTACAGATTGTGGGCTTGGTAAAAAATAAGAAATAGCTTTTCATTTGGTATTGATTTCATTTAATAATGCAAGACTATGAAAATTTTTAATCTGTGTGGGAAAGGAAGTGTCAAATGCAGGTGACATGCTTCATCAAAAGAGGAAATGCAGCAGTGACCAAACTACTTTCAAACTTTACATATTTCAAGTTCTTCCATTAAACTTCCAGAGGTATCTTCTGGGTTTCAGCTGAACTGGTAGCTAACATGTCAGGTTTGCAAAAGCTTAAGTCTAATTTAGTGCTGGCAGTAATTATGAACGTTGTGGTAGTAAAGAATTTTAACTAAGTGATGGAATAAATTGATGAAACAATGTGTGTACCTGGATATATCTGGTGAATTTTTCCTTTATTAGATTGCAAAACTACGTCAACAGTTGCAGAGGAGCAAACACAGCAGCAGGCATCATCGCGATAAAGAAAGACAGTCTCCATTTCATGGTAACCATGCAGCCATTAACCACAGTCAGGTAAGGCTGTGTGCTTCTTGGACATTTTGGGTAGCCAATACTATTTTTAACTCCTTTCAGGGTTGTGATTTGTCTTAAAGGGAACTTAGAAATACCACATACTGCTAAATATGTTGTAGCTATAGGTGAATTCTGTGAAATAGAACCATTTCCTTTTGACTTCCTTGAGTGTATGGGGTCCCTGAACTTTTTGTTACTTGGCTGGGTTGGCTTTGAACTCCCACTTTCAAAGAATTTCAGATAGTTAAATCCTTCCTTAAAGCAAGAATTTTAAAATGCATTCTGCAGACTCTACAAAAGGATGACAGATAATGTTTAATCTAAAAACTGTAGATTATCTTTTTCATTACACATTGCTGTAACAATTATGAATTTGCGTGTAGAATATGGAATGGAGCAAACTGGTAGTAAAATGATACACTCAGATAAAGTTGTAGTTTTTGCTGATCACATTTTGTGTCTTGACAATAGCACTTCTAATCCTATGATGAACTGATTTAGAGAGCTTAACTGACAAAAGGCTATTCAATGGGATTTTTATGTGCTCTATTAAAAGTGTTTATACTCTCCATGGCTTCATTCAGCCTTTGTAAGATGTTTTTTTTTTTTTTCTGTCATTTATCATGCCTTGAGATTTTAAGTAGTAATCACTTCAGAAATTGTGATGGTTAGGCCACCACATGTTCTGCATGCAATTTTAGTTCTCTCTCAAGACTGTTAATGAGGTCAGGTTTGCAGAGGTAATATTTTTAGCTGAATTAATAGCAGGTGGAAAAAAATTACAGGCTATTAGACACACAGATCCTTTCTCAAGTCTGTTTTGCTTGAGTAACTTCAAGAAAACCAGTAGAAAAACTTAGTCATTTTTTTTAGAAGAAAACTTTTTTTCCCCTACTGATATCTCCTGAATGTATATTTATGATACACACACAATTTTTTTTGACAGTTACAGAAAGAACAAATCCCTCACAATTGCCTTGCAAGTCAGTGTAGTTGAAAGAAATGGTGAAACTGTCAGTGTTGTGAATTGAGAAAATGCTTCAGTTGTGAAGTTTCTCTGCAAATCTAATTGTATTCCAAATTACTTCTGAAATGCAGTTAGCATTGTTCTAATATATGTTGTAGTTTGATACCAGTTAATGCAAACTATTTCCTTTCTGCCATTCCATCCTTCTGGAAATTATTTAGGCCAGGGAAGGAAGCTGTTGTGACATCAGCATGTGTCTTGCTCTACATGTACTTACCCATTCTGATAAAGGATGAAAGAAAAATACAAGGGGGAACCATACATAGTCCTGATAAGTAGCATCTTTTGTCTCAGACCTGAACTTAACTCTGCTATAGTTCATTTAATTAGGAGTCATGAATTTTCAGGACATAAGTGCCTTTTGAATCCAGTTTGTTATTAGTTTGAATTCTGTGCTACTAGAAGTATTGTATTTAGGATTTTTTTTAGAATGACATTTTTTGACATAACAATGTAGGAATTACTTCTTCAAACTCTTTAAATCTCAAAACAGAAACTGTTTCCTCTTCCTCTTCTGTATAGCAGAAGAACAGTTTGAATTTGAAACAGGCTGTCTAGTATAAATTCCTACATTTTGATCTGCTTTACTGAAGTAGGGGTGCAGTGTAGCATGCTGCTAATCTTAGTGACTGATATAGCTCAAATCAGAAGTCCAAAATGATGGAAGTAGAAAAATAAGTAAATGACTGAATCCCTTTCTAGAGGTTTTCAAGAAAGTTTATGAAAATTGTTGGGACATTTAAAAAAAGAAGAAAAAAAAAAAAAAAAGGCAGGTCAGAATACTTGATGCAGGTATTCTATCCAAATTTGTAGAACTTGTTTGAGGAATTGTTCTGTACTTGTGGGCAATTGAGGCATTTCAACCAAACAAAGAAGTGTACTGAGGAACTTCTGGTGTAGACCTTTCCATACACTGAAGAATTACATGTAGTCTAACAGGTTTGGCTTGGTATTCTATGTGTAGGTTTCTGAATGCTAAACTGTTGTCACTTTAACATAGATAATCTTAGTGGTTTTTAATTTTGAAAATGAACAGTGATGCCACTACTCTGAAACACCCCACCACCACCACCCCCAGTTATGTATATAAATTTTTTTGGCATCATAATTACTTTATTATTATGCTCATGAAATTTTGCATCTTGTATGGAGGTCTTTTGCGTTCTGCCAAATCTTAGAGTATGTGAATAAAACATTGCACAACAGATAATTAGTTTTTGGGCTTGTGAAACAGACTATAAAATATAAACTGAGGCAAAGTAGCTTTTCCAGCATTGTGTTACAAAACAAACCATTGTTTTTCTTGGTAAATTTTGTGCCAGCTGTGTTGAGCTACTTTCGAAGGGGGGAAGATACAGAAGGCTTCAAAAAGAGTTAAGTGAAGGGTTTAGATTATTGGCATTTAGAGGCTGCTTTCTAAGTCAGAGTGAAAATCTGTAACTGTAGGCATCAAGGGCAAAGTTCCTAGGCTTTCTCATTCCTTTCTAGGGAACTGCTAGATTAGAATTTCTGGCAGCAGCTCAGTTCCTTCAGGATTTGTGGAAAGGACTCTGTGGAAAAACTTGCAGTTAGTGATTAGAATATTTAGAAATTTTTTTTACATTCCCAACTTGAAGGAAACTTGTAGATGGTGACTCCAGAGGGTCATACAAAGATTTCTGAGCTCAAGAAGCTGGATTCCTGACAAGGCTGAGAAAATATGTAAGGAAATTGCCTTGGTAGTCTCTTCAAAGAGACCAGGTAAACTCTGTTTAACATTCTGGAAATGGCTTACTCTTCTAGTTAAAACTAAAAGAAGTAATTCCAGTGGATTTATTTCCTCTTCCCTACTAATAAACACTTAAGCTCTCCCACAATTCTTAGTTTTACCAAAATTTTTACAGTGGTTCTTACCACTTAAGCCTCCAACTTATTGTTTAGTTGTGCTTCTTTCTTCTATGATTTTTGTTTGAAGAAATAAATCCATACAATCTCTATGGAATAAGCTTGTTAGCTATGACTGTCCCTTTACTCAGAATCAGGAAATAGTTGCTGAGGAACTTGAGCAAGTCCTTGCTGCTGATTACAATTTTTTTTTCCCAGAATGATCAAATGTTTTTTTGCTTGTTTGTTTTTTTTTTTCCATGATGCCAGAAATGTTCCATTCTGCCTCTACACGAAGAGGGGTTTGCAGAAAAGTCACAGGCTCCTCTGGTGATCTCAGGATGCCTCTGAGAACGTTGGATTTTTAATTAATTGCATGGTACTAAATCTGTAAACAGGAGTCAAACCAATGGGATCTTCCTTTATTCTCAGTGTTAATGTAATGGAGAAACTAGAATTGAGGCCTGAGCTGAAGCCAAATGGAAGAATTAATAGATTAGGTCTTTAAAAATAATCTTTTTTCCTGAGTGTACTTGGCTGATGCTGCTACTTGACACTATGAACCATCAAGCACCCTCCTTTCACTTTCCTGGAAAGAATGTGTCCTTAATGTTTTACCAATTGATTGATCCTAAGCAACCACTAATGTTGAGACCAACTGCATACAGTTTGCAGTGGGGTGTTTTTTGTGTGTCACTCTTACCACCTTACATAGATAGAACACTTCCTTTTTGGAGATGCTTTCAACCTTGGGATGGTTTGATGCTAATATGCAAAAGCTTCAAAAGTCCTTGGATTCTATTTAAAGTTCTGTTGCTTCTTGAAAAATTGGAAGATCTTAGAGCATATTTCTAAAATGCCTGTGAACAATTTAGATTTGTCATCACCCACATTTCTTATCTCATGAGTTTATGCCACACCTGTAAGTTTCAAGACTCTGTAACTGTCCTGCATCAAAACTCCCTGACAGTGTGTTATTATGTGAGCACTGCAATTATTATCCTGTGTTTGGCACCTTGCTTCATTTTGTGCATTCCCAAATATGCAGATGAGTAGTCAGTTGTTGGTAGCCTATTCCTGTATGTCAGGGGCCAACTCCAGGCAGACCTCTGGAGGCAGTATTTCTAATATAAAGTTTCTTGTTTTGAGGCTCATTGTTCCACTACTGTAACAGTACTTCCTTCCCTTTCCACCCTCCAGCACTCCAGGTTAACAAGTCATCCTCAGTCATGTACAGAATATTATTTCTCTTAGAAGTGAAACATGCTATATTGAACCATAATGAACTCTGTTGGAGCAGCTTGCGGTTTTCTACTTTGAGCTCTTCGAATAGGACCATGATTCTAAGAATCTCTGTGGTAGGCAATCATATTTAAAGGATGGAGAATTTCCACATTTTGCTAATGGCTGCTGAAATCTTAGATGAGCATATCTGTGTTCTGCTTTCTACTTTTTAACAAGTTCATTTTGTCCTAAGAATGTATATATTTAATAACTGGGTGCATAAACAGTCTTTATTAGTGCCTAAACTTGTGCTGATATACATGTATTATGACTGGATATTGACCTGTATTTACTGGACTGTTGATCCAAGGCCTTGTTTGAAATGGAATTAGCGGGGTTGTTTTCTCAGAGCTTTTTGTGCTCTTCTTCAGTGGCTTCTGTTTGGTTTTTTTTTTCATCTTCAGGCAAGACTTTTGAAAATCTTTCCAAGTTTGGCCATTGTGAGAATGTTTAGTTTTTGTTGACATAAACAGAGTCACAAACATTTCCTGAACAGAAGCTTTTGTAGACCTTGTGCAAGTCTTTTTTTTGTAGCTATCCTAATGTTTTGGTAAAGCAAACCCAATATAATTTATAAGTTTTGCTGCCTTAGAGATTTGTGATTGTGAGAATAAGTCTGTATTGTGATTTGCACTTAGAATTCTCTTGTTTACATTAATTTTTCTAAGGTAGTTTTTCTGTCAGACAAATTTTGCATAGTTCTTGAGAATTCACATGCAAAGTCATGATGCTTTGGTGTCTGTCTATGCACAGTCTTGTTACTTAGAGGAAAAATAAAAAAAACCACAAACCAACCGCTTTGAAGACCAGGTGAGAATGCTACCATCCTTCGATCAGTAGAGGAGATATTCTCAATCACAGCACACTAGGTCACAGAGTCTAGGAATTTTACACAGGAATTCTACTGTGACTTTAAGTGTCATGCTGTTCTTGGAATTGAACTAAATGTTTGCAGGAAGCATTCCATTATCTGTAGTAGTATCCTGTATAATCACCAAGAGTCTGCTTTGAAGTTTAAGGCAGAATCTTCTAATGTTCTGCTAGCATGATTTTTTAACAGAGGGGAGGATGCTCATGGAGAGAATGGGAAATCTTGAGAAGTTGTGGTGTACCAAAAGGACCTTTGGAAGACTTCAGTAGTAACATGTTTTCTGAGAATGGAATTTTCGTGCATACTTTGAAACGCTGTTTTTTAAAATGTTAATCCTCATTCTGAAGCAACTATGTATTAACATTTGGGTTTGGGATTTTATTCTTTTTGTGAACGTTGTCTTAAACTGTTTTGTCAAACTTTTATTCTGACTTAAATAGTTACTATGTTGGTCTTCATTTCTAGCTTAGTGCAATCTTGCGTTTGTGGAATAATTTTCTTTCTGCATGTGTCATGTTACTGTAGGTGACAACAGACTTCCATTAAAATATAGTTTTAATGAAATTACAAGTGGTAAATTCCACAGCAAAGGAAGTGAAATTGTGGTACAGCTCACTTCAGAAGGAATGTGAATATATTTTAAAGGCTTCAAAATTCCTTACTTTTAAATGCTTGCTGTTAAATTTTCACTTGTAAAGCAGTGTCAAGTTGGAGGCAGACCATACCAAGGGAAACCTTGAGACTAGCTTGAAAGCTTTTCTTGCTAGAAATTAAATTTGACACAAAATTCACGATAGCTGTGTCTTCATTTAAGGCATCCATTTTAACACAATCACTATGGTTTCATGTAAATCCTTGGTATTGAGGCATGGATGTGTTCTGTTTAAAGGCTCACTTTCAAGTAGAAATAGTAACTGTTTTGTAAGTAAATCTACACTGCTTTCTCACTGTTTTTGTTTCTTCAGGCTCCCATCCCAAAGAGTGCTCTTGTTCCTGTGATACCTATTACCAAATCAACAGGATCACGATTCCGAAACAGTGTAGAAGGACTGAATCAGGAGATTGAGATAATAATTAAGGAGACAGGAGACAAAGAGGAACAGCTTGTTGTATGTATCTGCCACCATGATTGTTTTCTATAATTTTTTTGGTTTTGCTTTGAGGTTTTTAAGTCATAAGCTTTAGTTTGCACAGTTTTTGAATTAAATTTGTCTGGAACTAATTTTTCTTTCTTTAATAAAGGTAGTTGAAAAGTCTCCTGGAAAGTAAAAGGAAGGAAAGAGTTAAAGCTTGAATCTGAACCTTTTCCTCTGTGATTATTGTGATGTAATTAGTTTTCCAATAAAATAAGAAGTCTTAGTAAAACAGGGGAAAAGGCAAAAGGTCTGTTTTGAGTGCTTATGAGTAACTTTTTCTTCTCTGTGCCCATGCTGAACTGTCCCCATCGCCGTTGAAGCATAACTTGCCCATTTTTAACTTTCATTTTATTTTTAGGCATTTTTAGAGGTAAATTTAGTTCCAAAATATCAGAAATACAGGCCATGAAGATGATTAAGGGGCTGGAAATCTTGCATATGAGGAGAGACTGAGAGAGCTGGGACTGTTCAGCTTTGAGAAAAGAAAGCTCAGAGGGATCTTATCAGTGTGTATAAATATCTGATGTGCAGGAATGAAGAGGAGGGAGCTGAACTCTTCTCAGTAGTACCTAATAACAGGGCAACAGGCATCAGGCATTAATTAAAAAACATTACATTTAATCTAAATGCAAGAACACCACTTTTTTTTTTTTTTTTAATGTGCAAGGGTATTCAAAACTGAAGCAAGTTTCCCAGAGAGGTTGTGGAATCACTGTCTGTGGAGATATTCAAAACTTGACTGGACACAGTCCTGGACAGACTGCTTTAGCTGACTCTGCCTGAGCAGGGCTGTTAGACTAGGTGATCTCAAGAGGTCCCCCCTTCCAACCTCAGCGATTCTGTGAAATCTTGAAAAGTGTTGCCCTTAGTTTCTGAACCTGACTTATTTTATTTTCTGTTGGAGTCTTCTGTAATGAATAAAATTTTCTACTTCAGTTTTATGAAACCTGAAAAAACCCTCAGCATTACTGGATTTAAAGAAGCTGCTAACCAGACAAGAGCAGCCATCTGATACCTTTTATTTTTAACAGCCTCAAGATATTCCAGATGGGCACCGTGCACCACCTCCGTTGGTTCAGCGTAGTAGTAGTACTCGCAGCATTGATACCCAAACGCCTGGTGGAGCAGACGTGGGTAGTAACAACAGCAGCCGCTCCCAGTCAGTATCTCCAACCTCATTTCTTACCATTTCTAATGAAGGCAGTGAAGAAAGTCCATGTTCTACAGATGATCTTATTGCTGATTCCAGAGATAAAGGTACTGTGTAACTTGAAAAGTTCAACAATGCTAAACTTTAACTCATTGCTATGTGCCTGAACATGTAGTAAAAGAGGGGATTTGTTTCCCACATCCATGGAGAAATGATAGAACGTTTTTTGATTTGCAAGTGATCTGTTTTTTCCAAATTGCTCCAAATGCTGTGTGCACAGTATCTTGTGCTCTGTAATTGAAGCTGAATTGATGTGACGGAGGAATGTGCTTCCGAGACAAGTTTTTGTTTTTAAATAATAGATTCATCAAGTACTTTAAGCTAGGTGGAAAAAGCAAGAGTGTACAACAATAGGTGGAACGTCAAAGTAGGCTAGTCCTGTTACTTGTGTCAGGTATTTTTTATGATCTGGACAAAATGGGCAACCTTCCAGCATTTCATACATATACTCATAAAAGTTTAAATGTTTGGTGTTTTTTAACTACTCTTTTTTTACCAGACTCTTCTGAGATATATTAGGAGAATTTTATAATTCAACATAAACCTGTTCTGCTTTTTAAGGAATATTGCATCTGCCCGTTTCTTTTGGCTAGATGGTAATGACACAGGACCATAGATTCAGGTTTGCAGTTACAAACTGAAAGTGTCCAGGAATGAACAGAGGTTGCAGAGGAGCCTGAAAATGATATAAGGAGAGATAGAAAGGAGGGAGGGAATTGAGATAAGAAGCTTATTTGCAAATGAATACTTGGTGGCGAATGAAAAAGTTTCTTAATTTTATGACATTGGTAATGAAATGTATTTCAGTTTGGGGGGCATTTGAAGATATTGGGGTTTTTTATAGCATGACACATTTAAGTAATGAGATACTCTGTTCCTGCAGAGAATGGTAATAATTCTCCCTTGCCAAAATATGCTACCTCACCAAAACCCAACAACAGCTACATGTTCAAGCGTGAACCTCCAGAGGGCTGTGAAAAGGTGAAAGTCTTTGAGGAAAGCTTGTAAGTTGATCTTTATTATGTAAGAAATAACATTCAACATTCAGTGTTACCTATTGGTTTATTCATTTTGTGCCAGATCAGAATTATTAGTTCAGTTGCTAAAACCATGTGAACAGCCCGAACTCTGTTGTTTTGTGTGACTATATACTGGTATGTATTTATGTATTTTATTGATGGAATTTTGTGTTAAAATCAAAATCTTGAGAGAGTTTTTTTTAAAACCAGCATAACCTGAGAGGACTATCTCTTACCTGGCAGATAGTGGGGGAGGAACTCAATCAGGTACAGAGAGATGTGATAAGAAGCTGTAATGCAGGTGCATCAGGTAATATATGTCACAGCTTGACAGGCACATCCAGTAATCTAGACTCTGAAGACTCTATTCTTTTCAGCTCTATCTGTGTAGTTGTGAAACTTTAAGTGACAGAGGAGTGAATTTGACCCGGAGTATTTGATGCTTCGGTTATTCTGAAAAAGCCAACTTCTGTCATTTGAGAATATTCTGGGGGTTTTATGTTTTATTATTATTTGTGGTGGAGTTTTTATACCCTTATGTCACTTGGATTCAAGAATCTTAACCTATAGTTAAAAATTTCATTTCATCACACAAGGAGTATAATTTGGTTGTAATTCTCTTATGCCTATATTATCTGAACAATGCCATCTAGTATAAGTAGTAGTTAAAAAAATTATAGCTGCCTTAGTATATTTTCCATCTCTGATCTCTGCATATGGATTTTGAGAGGTCTCTATGGCCTCTCCATAGCAATGTGGAAAGGATTACAGTAACTTAAGTTACCTGTCTTTATTTTAGAGTGTGTAAACTATGTTGCCAACAGAGTAGATAGTCTTCATCTGCTTCAAGAACATGTTCTATTGTGGTTTGACTTGCATTTGCATTTCTTTTTGGATGTCCTTGCTGCGTAGCTGTAAGACTGTTTTGCTGTAGAGTGAAACAGGCTTCTACAGAAGTTTTTACCTGGCTATGGCAGTTCTTAGACACTGCAGTCTCATGCAAAAATCTTTCTCACATCTGGTACTTGCATTCCACACGTACATGGAATACATGAGTGTAACTATTTAAAGCTCAACCTTTGTTTAACATATTTCTGTTTGAAGTTTACAGGATTTTCATTTGGGAAGAAATTTATAAATGCAGGTGAATTTTCTGGGCACTTGGAGAATCAGCTAGACATGGAAATGTACCCTTTTTCATGAACAGAATTACTTTGCAGAGTAGAGTATCTCTTACAAGAGTATAGTGAGAGTTTGGCTTGCTTGGCCTAGTAGAATGAAGATAGAAGTACATATGGTTGTCTTACATGGAAGAGAGGGGGAGGTTATAGGCTAAAGGACAATGCTGTCAACAGGAAAAAAGGAGTATAAATTTCTAGTGGTTATTTTCCAGCAGGGGGGAGAGGCTTTGGAACAAATTCCCATAGTTTTGTCTTAAAGTGGAGTTAGACTAGCTTAGTAGATTTACATTGCAGGGTTAGAGATAGACACAGAAGGCATTCCTGTACTATCCACAATTTCCCTTCCAGCTCTCTTTTCCATAAAGCGTGTCTCTGAGTTGGTTGAATTATATGCTGAGATGGCAAAACTGCAAGTCAAGATCTAAATGTGTGTTCCACATGTCCTTCCCAGCTTATAGGTACTTTATCATGAATGCCACTTTGGGAATATTACATCTTACTCTCTGCATTGAGTTTTTAAGTAAGACAGGCTGATATTTTACAGAGATTCAGGACATGATTAGGTGAACATACAAAGGAGGCAGAAGTCTAAAAAAGGGGATCCCCCTATGATCATGAACAGCTCTTAGATGTGCAATATTGGGAACATTGCTATGCCAGCTTTCTTTCACAAGGCTTGCTGTATAAAGAGTGTCTGGGCAGAACTTGTTGGGTTGTGAAAGTTTCTGGAGAACGTGATCGAGAATACTTTCTCATGTATTGGATATGCCAATTCATGGACAGGGTTTGTGATCTGCAGCATGAAGTTTGTGTCTGTCTTGGATTTGGAGACAGCCTGCCCTAAGAACATCCTGTTTATCTCATAGTATATGTAAACAAGCAGTTTAAACCATCTTGCCGTTTGCCATGTGGTGCAAGTGTCACTAAGGCACTATTGAGTAGCTGAAGTACTTCAAGTTTAAACCTTGTCTCTGGTGATGTTCAGCAATACATACCTGCCACTGACAGAATTTGATTGTTCAATGTCATTTTAAAACTGTTGTATTTTATTTCTAGGCCAAAAGCATTGCATGAAATTCCAGCCTTCTACTGCCCTGACAAGAACAAAGTGAATTTCATTCCTAAAAGTGGCTCTGCTTTCTGTCTTGTCAGCATCCTCAAGCCGCTTCTTCCCACACAGGATCTCACACTTAAGGGCACTACACACAGCCTGACTGTCTCCTCCGGCATGACACCCAGTTTGTTACAGCCCATTTCTATGACCTCCTTGTCTACAAACACAGATCAAGACAGGATCTCTCGTGGAACAAGTACAGTAATACCACAGACCTCTATACTCCAGCAATCGGGACATATTGAGGAAGCTGAAGGATAGATTTAGATTGTCTTGACATTTTTCTGGGCAACTACTGGGAAAAAATTGGAACCAGTTGACTGGACCTTTCTGATCACACTATTTGCATTGTTTTAACAATTTATGGCACTGTCATAATTTGAACTGTTTGTATAATTGACAGTTTGGTAACACGTTGAGAAGTTCAGAAGGATGCAGCAGCTCGATACTCTGTTGCACTTTCTCTTATGAAGACTCTGGTTCTGTTTCTCTCCTGCTTTTTTAAACACTGGTGAAAACAAAGACTGTCATAATCCTTTGCCATTTAAAGGACCAGTTGTGATGCTGTGTGTCCTTTGACTTTTTTTCCCCATTAAAACAAAAATCTCAAGACCAACCAGCTGATCCCATTTACCATTGTAATCTGCAGAGGGAGGGGCAATCGGATGGTTTTGCAAGATGTCTTTTGTATGAAAATGTGTATTTTGTAACAAAAATTTGCCTTTTCTTGTGTGTAGCAGATGGTGTTTAGAAGACACTTTCCTGATGACGATCTCCCCCCCCCCCCCTTTTTTTTTTTTTGGTAGGGAAGGTTCTTTTTCACTTGGCTGTTTTACAGCTTCTGGGACCAAAGGATTGTTGAAGTATTTCAGCAGTCTCAAATTATGTGACCTTGCTGAACAGCCTCAGCCCTAAACAAAGTAAGGCAAGTTAATACATTTGAAACTTTTAAAACAGAAAAGTATCCAAAAAGCAGTGTTAGTATATTAGTGTACACTTTTTTGATATCAGAAGTTCGTGCTTCAGGTAAGTCACATTCTTAAAACTCCTTCCTTCACAGGATTCCCACCAGTGTTTGTTTATTGGCTGGAAAATTGCGTTTTAAAGCACTTGCCCCAGTATTGTTCTATTTGTCTGTAGGGTTTTTGTGCAGGGTTGGGGAAGAAACATGTTATCCTCTTACTCGGTATTTTTTCTTCCAGAAAATATGCCACTTGCCTCTTACAGGCTTGCTTGGCTACTTGTGGAGTTAGTCAGACTGAATCATTAGTCACTCTTGGCACAAATTTGCTCTGACATGACTCATCACTGTATTATAGACCCTGGCCACATCATACTGAAATATCTGTGCATGATTTATTCCCTTTTGTCATAGTGGTTTTTTGTGTGTCTGTTGAAGATGGTTTGTCAGGCATGGTATCTGTTACACAGAAGTTTACAGCAGCAGATACGTTCTGCCTTTTTGACTAACAACTTAGGCTGGCATGTAAAACACAGGATTTTTTGATACCTGGTCTGTCCTGATATGCAGCAGTTTATGGTTCCTTTGAAATTATAATAAAAAAAAGGGGGGAAAGGCAATTGCAAATGGAAACTCTTCAGCAACTTCAGTGAGGTCTCTTATGTGTTCCTGGAATGCATTACTTGGGTTTGAGTAAATACGGTATAGATATGCCAAAAAACTGCAGTGACCTGAATACCAATGTCATATCAACTTATAAAACAAATTGACCTTGTACCTCTTTTACAGAGTTAGATTCAGTAATTTCAAAGTAAGTGTCATCATGGACAGTCTCTGGGTCTGAATCTTGGTCTGTTACACATGAGGAGTTCTCACTGGTTTGCATATACATAGCTTCCATGGACCAGTTCCATACTTGGGTCCCCTCATAACTGCATCTATTTAAAGATGATACTGCAAATATAACAGTTTTGTTCAGTGCTTAATATGCTAACGTTCGTTGTAAACATGTCACCTGGGAGGAAAAAAAAGCCCTGCATACTTGTGCAGGTAGTTGTAGTTTTGATGCACATTTACTGTTCCTTTAAATCCTACATAAATAACTATGATAGCAACGTACTTTATTCAGCAAGTAAGTGTAAATCATACTAGCATGTGCAACTCCTGTGTTCATAGTATAATGAACCCTTATTAAAACATGCAAAAATTCAGCAAATGAAAAATGTACCAGGAAGTATTAAAATATTAGACCTGTTAAATAACTAACACAGAGAACTTGGTTTATTATCATTCTTTCCATCAAAATAGATAGGATTGTGCAGATGGGACTAAAGAACTCTGTTTTGAAGTAACAGCTCTGATACACTGAAGAAGTTGTTGAGGGACAGAGTTTTAAAGTAAGTGGCTTTATGCAGCACATTTGTGTAATTTGGCCGGTTGATAATTCCTTTCTAGGTTTTTGAATATTAATTAGTTTCTTCTGAAACAGTTACAGTGCAATTTGAAGTCTAAAATTTACTGCTTTAGATAAACCTGGTATGGTTGGATTTGTGGAAGATCAGATCATTCAGGTGAAGGAAGTGCTTGTAAGTCTGTTTTCTGTTTCTGTAACAGTAGCATGTAAAGAGTTTCTCCATCAATGCCAAACTGCCTAGTGCTTTATCAGGAGATCTTAACTGAATGGTTAAGAACCAAAGGGCTAAAGTTAACAAATAGCCTTTATTACAGCCTTGAGACTTAACTGACTTCACCAAAACTGCATTCTGATGTGTGTTTTTGTCACAGAGTGACTCTCCCAAATAGCAGTGGACTTTCTTACCCTAGGACTTTCTTTTGCACCTGTTGTTGTAGTACTTGAGCATCAATTTGGTAGTTTACATTGTATGTTATTGGACAGTGTACTGTACAAATTAGTGAGCTGCTCTGATAAAAACCAAATGTAAATGTGTGAGGTTTTTGCTTTTTATAGAAACAAACTGCATTCAGGACAACGTTCAGTCTTTTTTATATGCAGGACAACTCTGCTATTGCTGTGGCAGCTCTACTTTATTATGAATACAACTAAAGACTCAGAATTAAGAAAATATGACAGCTCTTGTTCTGAGACCAGCTTTTACATGTGTGCATACAAAAATTAGCCTTAAACTTTTTATGTGCTGTCTTGTGCCAGAGCAGAGCTGTTAGATAAAGTATTTAAATTTCAAAATAGCCTTGAGAGTGCATGGAGCTTTTTTAAAATTCTTTTATGTATAGAGTGGGGTATTCAGTTTTTTTGGGGGGTTGACCCATGCATTACTCAAGCAGTTTTACTGAAAGAGTTCAAGTTCTTTTAGCATACTTTAAATCCGAACTATGCATAGACCTAGTCAGTTCCTTGATTGCCTACTTTGTAGCTTAAGAAAAATTAAAGGTCTATTTTTATGCACAACTTGACACACTTGATATTCCTGTTTTCTTGGTGTTTTACACTTCTAGCCACACTTAAAGGCTGGCAACAGTGTTCAGTAACACTGACAGTTGATTCTGAGATATACTAAATGGTGTTCCTCCAGTTGTAAATCCTGCATAAGTCACAAGGAAGGAGGTCATCATTGTAATTAAGGTCTGTGGTGGCAGCTATGACTATTGGAATCCTTTTTTCTTTTTTTTTTTTTTCCAAAAAAACCCCAACTCAAGGCACAAGGAAAGAGGACCTCTATGTTAAACTTTGAACTTGCTTCAGCTGTTCTTTCCTTGCTTGGTGCCATAATCCTGTAGCAACAAATTTAAGTACTTGGAAGAGTAACAGATAATGCTTGAGTACATATATCTTGGAAGGAAATTCTTGGTTGCACGTACATATCTCAAGTGAGGGGAAAAAGGGAGTGAAAATTAAATATTGCATACTGTGGAAGTAAATGATTGCTGTGTTTGATTTACATAAAGCAATAGCAGCTCTTAAAAAGTATGTTTAGTCTCAGGGCTATTTTTTGGTTTGTTCTAAAATACAGTTTCCTGGAGTTGAGAATCTGAGATTGTTAGAAAACACCGAAGCTGAGCCTTTTGGAAAGAAAAACACAAAGTCATATCCATTAACCTTTCTTCTGCCTCAGGCCTAACTTCTTGTTGCTTATTGAGACTAATAGAATTCAGTGTTACAGCAATAATTCCTTGCTGAAGTATTATCTATTCTCTCCCTGCCATCTCTGAAACACTGATGTCTTCACAGTAACTCACTGCCAGTGATGTCCATATTTCCTTGCTGAATGTTTCCTTGGTGAATACCTGACAGCTTCTCTGTGAAAGGGTGAGAGAGAATGCATAAAAAGTCACCAGAGACTTGAAGTTACAAAGATCAGTGCTGCAGGGTGACTTCTTGGGTATCTTGATTTCCATTTGACTCATCATGAGCACAGACACATACAGTCTGTGTAGGTCTGTTGCTTTTATCTTTATGGTTCGAGGCAGGACTGGTATTTATAAGAACCATTTTTTTATAGACAGACTGCAGACCTGTTCTCATCCAGAACTGATGTGCACTTAGATGTATCTCCAAAGCTTGTGTGTAATTCTTAATTGTTCTCATGAAATGAATATAACCTGCAAAAAAGACCCTTGACATAAAAGCATCCAAAGACTTGAGAATGTCAGGACTGTGCTTTCTCCATATAATTCCATAGGTTAAGTGTGTGTCGTTTATCAAATGTCATAGCCTAAAGATGTTGTTATGGTTTACACCCAAACCAGGTTGGCATGTATTAAAACAAAAACGTTCACTCTTAGAAAAAGTAATAGAAGGTACGCCTTTCCTAACCTAGGGAGATGAAAAGCACTGTGGAAGGATTGGTTTCATTGTGATCAAAGAGTTCTTATGGAAGTGTTCCTCTAAACCTGGGTATCCCAGGAAACAAAATGACCACTTATTGCAAGATGTACCTGTATATTTTCTTGACATGAGTTTGTGAGTGTTCAGCAACTCTAAAAATCAGTTCTGCTCTTAGCCTTTTGTTTATACAAAGAATGACCTAGATGCATTGTTCTGAAACTGTTACTTTGTGTGTCAAGTCAAGTGAGGAGAGAATGTTAACTATTCACAAGTGTTTTGTGAAATTCCAGTCCTGTACCCCAACTGAACTGCAACAGTCTCTGAATGCTCCAAATGTAAATGGAGTCCTGTTAACTGCTTGCTCGATTTCATTGCATGTCATCAGTAAATACTTAAGGTATGGTCTTTGTTTAATAGTTCTTCATTGGGATGTGTATTTGACTACAGAGACTTATGTAGTGTTGACAGGTCTACCTGAATTGCAGAAGAGGACTTGGCCTGATAACACTGCAAGTTAATATTTCTTACACAAATTCCTTTTGAAACAACTCTGTTTGGAAAAAATCTAGTAAGCTAAAAAAAATGAAAAACCTTTCTGGACACCTCATCTACCCTAATTATCAATGTACTGATAGATAGAATATTGCTTGGCTTTATTCTAAATTATTTCATTTATTGAAATGTGCAATTTCTGAGGGTAGCACTCAGGGGGTGTCCAAAATTGCCATTAGATTTGCCTTTGTATGAAACTGGCTGATATGTTTTCCTCTGTTACACTGTGATAACTTGTGGAGGTGTTCTTGCATATGTTGTAATGATAGGTTACTTGTTGCATGTAAGGCAATTTTTGTAAGCAAGAGGAATTCCAGGGATGTTCTGCAAAAAGGGCCTATTCTGAGGTGATGTACACTGGTGTAAAACTGGAGCAGCTCGACTAATTTCAATGGAATTCTTGATTTACACTAGTCTCTTTGCTATGTGTAGTTATGCCAGTACTATTTTGCACAATATTATTTTGAATCTTGAATTCTGACTTGTGAACTGTTTCTACTGAAAACAGTGAAAATTTTACAAACTGCAATAGCGGAATGTTTTTGGGCTTTTTTTTTTTTTTGCCTGAAATAAAAAGTAATCACTTTGAGCTATGGATTTGGATTTGTTTTTAGTAGCAACAGCTTTTGTGTGCTCTGACAGCCTGAAGAGTTGCCTGAGGATTTACCCTGAGGGTAGTAGGTGTTTACTTCCAATAAAATATGCACTTTTAACCCTTTCAGAGGAAATTCATCAGGGTAGAAATCTCTGATTAATCCCTACCCTTATTCCTCCAGTACATCCTCAAAATAGTCCTGAGAATCTGCCTTTCCCTGTCTTCATCTGCAGTAGCTTTAGTCAATTCCTGAGCACTTTACAATTCCACTATTAGGGGAGATGCCACAAGCCATGGATTTTGGGTGCAGGGGGATTCAGCATGTGTTCTCCTGGGAGTGAGGGTATGGGAAACAGTACTGAGAAAAAAGGCCTGGATTCTTGCTGGTAGATTCATACTACTATTCCGTAGAATGCAACTGCTGAAGCTGACCTGGGAAGGTACTTAGACTGTTTGGTGAAATAGTCTCATATTCTACATGTTTCTGGTCACTCAAAACAAGCTTGTTTCTTCATGAGCAGAATTTGGAGCCAGGAGTCCTTTATACTAGAAATAGTGAGCTAGATAAATTATATAATTTGGGGTTTCTTGCTAGCTCTTTAGTAAATTTAAGTCTAATTTGTTTAAAAGGCTTGGAGCAATTCCCCTTCTGGAAAATCATTATCAGCTATCTTTCATTCCAGGATGAAGAGAGAGGTAGAAGATTTCCCTGAATCTTGAGGAACTGAAGGATTTTCAGTGTGTACCCCTCAAAGCAGAGCTGGCTTGTGCTTTTCTGTTGGTGGAAAGGGTTGGGCCAATACATCTAACAGCAGCATCAAGTTCCCAAGAGTGTGCGTTTCACAGCCAGAGTCCTTGGGTAAATTCACACCTAACTCAGAAGCTGCTTGGTTAAAATGTAAAAGAGGAATTCACAGCTGTTGGGAGTCTGGAGCAGAAGAGTCTTTTCTGTATTTGATGTTTCTCACATTTTATTCTTTTTCACCTGTTCAGTTGTCTGCAGATGTTTGCCTGTCTCCAGGTGAACAGGACCTGATTCTTTATTAAATAGGCTATGACCACATTCTCCATTAAACTATTTCTTCACCACCAATTACAAATCTAGTATTTATAGTTTCACACATGTAATGATGATTTTACTGTAAACACATCTGATGTTTAAATTCCTTCCACACCTTATATTACATATAGGTAAACTGCAAGACACATGAAGCTGATGAAGATAATCTATGAAGACAAAGAGAACTGAAAGAGTAACTCCATGTGGTGAGCAATTGGACAGTCCTCCAATTCTGATTTCACTGTGAGCAGTTACGTTTCTCAGTTATATAGCTGCTCATTTTGTTTCTTCAGATAGTGAGAGAGAAAACCAGGCAGGAGGTGGACTAGGAGAATTTTGTGGGTATCTCAGCTTTTTCTTAGAGTCAGGTTTGACCTGCGTAGCAAATTGGTATAGAAGTTGTAAGCCACGGCTGCATGTGTTTTATCCTATCCCCTTGTCCTCTTGCCTCCTCTTGGCTCTCTACTCAGCATTTGGAAGTTGTTATCCCACCCAGACTTTGAAACTTTTCAGATGCTACTGTCCTAAAATATTCCTTCTGTATACAGCATTTACAGAAGCACTGTTGACCTGTCAGACGTACTGGTTAAGTGCTGCATATGGTAGACTTAAAGTTAGAATAGGGTGGAGGAAATAATTCAGGTGAAGTTCTCCCATGCTTGAAATAGGCTGGATTCATTACCACTGCATGTACCGTTTTTCCAAGTCTTACTCCTGCCAAATAAGCCTTATTTGCCACGTCGTGCACTGTTTACAGAACCCTGTTTCACATACCTGAAGCCACAGCCCTGTAACTAATTCTTGTATTGATGTAGGAGCATGTCCGTAATGAATAATACTTTCACATTGTGGTGACATTGCTTGTAGGAAAGAAAAAAAAATCCCATAGTAGATAAAAAAATAATTACTGCAAGCAAAATAGAGCGTTGTTCGTTAATTCCTACTTTTACGAGCATGGGTATGTAACTGCGGTGATTAAGCTGTTGGTTAAGAAACTGTTTGTTACACGGTATGTTGTGGATGCCTTTTCTAAACTATAGATGTGTAGCTGACCAGTGTAAACACTGTTTCACTGTAAATAATAGTTTCACTGTAGATGGAAATGGCTATTAGGGAGGTTTCCCTGTTTCCTGGCAGTAGGTGCAAGTTTGTGAACAGTGAGTGCTGCCAGAATTCATCTGGCTGTGTGTGTCAGGGAGGCAGGAGGTGAGAATCTGTTCTGTTTGCACTTCTTCATCTTCCTGAACCTCTGAAGCTAATTACAAGTTAGGACAGACCTTGGCCTACAACATCTTGTTTCGGACAAATTAACAAAGGGCTACATCCTGGTCTAGCCTGAATCTTTTGCATGGCTTTTGCAAATTCAAGATTTTAATTGTGTCTTAAAAATATCCTTCTGTATACAGAATTCATAGAAGCACTGCTCAGCTGCTAAGACATATGCGTGTGCTGTGTAGGGTAAATGAAGATCTACAGCAGAATTTGGTTTACAATTTGCAGGTAAAATTAGCTATAATTACTGCAGTGAATACATTAACATCAGCTGGGAAACTACAAACTGGGCTGAGCAGTCAGATAATTGAGTTACTTCTCTTGAGATTAAGTTTTTGTTTCCATTTTCTGTTTAAATGGAGCAGTTTGTTTAATAAAATTTAAAAAAAAACCCAAACCCACAACCAAAAAAAACCCCAGAACCCTAGACCATTCTCAACAGTTTGAGAGCTGTAGATATTTAATCCCTTGGTAAGAGGTTGCTTAACAGCATGTTCCTGTGCTATGTATGGAACAATTCCCTTTCCCCACACAAAATTATCTTTTCCTAACAACTTTTGATGCAAGTTGTAAATCATGTCTTCAGCCCATAAAGTTGACCTTCAGGTTTCTGGGAGCTGTTAGCTAAATTTCAACAAATTTCTTTGTCCTTGGCGATGTCCTTGACTCAAGAGTAGGATGGGTGGCAGCATTCTCTTGCAGGTGTGTAACAGCTGCTATCCCAAACCACCGATATCCATCCACACCGTAAGCCAAACATATGGCAAGTGTCAGTTCACTTAGTTCAGGAGTCACAACGTGGGGTGATTCTGATCTTAAACTGCAACCTCTGGACAGCATCAAATGCAGCTATTCAAAGACCATAGTTTCACAAACATGTCTTCAATTGCGTTGCTTGTTTAAAGCAGTATCACCTACTTACCTGTTCTTTTCTTCCACAGCACCTTCAGTTGTGCCATACATCTCTTTTTAGAGCCACAACCCCAGTTAAAATAGCCTTTAAAACCCACTGCAGTGCAGTCAGAACTGAAAGGATCTGAAATGCAAGAGCAGCTAGAGCTGCATAAACTAAAAGAAATGTTCAAACTATGCCCCGCAGTGTAATTCTCCATGGCCTAAGGCTTTACTGGAACCCACAGAGGGTCAATGCTGGGTTTTGTGCTGTGAGAAGTTAATTACAAGTTAAGGCAGAGCTTGACCAGTGTCATCTTGTACTAGGCAAATTCATAAAAGGGCTACATCCTGGCCTAATCTGGACTTTTTTGTGTGTGTGATTCCTTGACAATATCAAGATTTTAACCATGAGATACCCAAGTCCCCTCATTTCTGGCACACTGGATCTATATTTCTAACTGTAGTAAAAACAGTGCAGAACCTGTGCTCAATCTCACCCTCGTTGCCAAAAAAGCTCCAGTGAAATTGCAGATAGCCAGCAGAACAATTCTAAAGCTTTTAAAGTGCAGTTAAAAATGAAAAGTCATGGCTTCCTCAGGGTTGGGAAATGATACCATCATCCTGTCCACTTTTATGTCCCAAATACAGTTTTGCTGTTTCAGAGGTGTGAGTCCTAAGCATGTGATTTCCTTGAAGATAAAACAATTAAAAAGAGTCCATTGTATGCCCTGGAGTATTTTCCTGGAACTAGTATTTGCCTGGTAACCCCAGGGATTTTATTTTTAGAAGATCACAGGATAAAAAGTAATTAGCTAGATCCAGTTTCCCCCCCCTTCTTTTTTCCTCTGTGACGTATCAGAAAACAAATCTTTTTTGCCCTGAACCATACCAGCTTATTAGGCTTTCAAACAGCTCTAAAATGTCCCAAACCGGAGTTACCAGAGACTGATTTTTCTCATAGTAGGATACTTTAATGCTGTTCTCCTTGGAACTTAATTGTCCACCATCATGCCAGATGGTGATGTGTTTGGAGCTGGGTTTTAAGCATTCTTTATAATGGTAAAATAAAACCATTCTGTTTTGAACACCACTGTAGCAAAATACCGTAAGTATTTGCCTGTTGGATAACTCTATAAACATTAAGTAGTTCATCTGCTGAATATCCAGTGGCATCTGCATTTGAAAGGAGATCCAGATCTGCAAAAAGACTGAACCATGTTGATACAGCTTCAGTCATATTCTGAACAGCTAGAAAAAATGTAACATGAAGTAATATTTTTGTTTAATAACATTTTTGAAAATTAAAAAAAAGTATTTAAATTGACCTCAGGAAATTTCCATAGGCAAACAAATAACAACTCAAGTATTTTCTTGTCTCAACAAACCAGAAATGCTAGCCTGACTTGAATTGATTGGTACATATAATAAAGTGGGAGATTGAGTTGCATCACAAGTTGAATGCAATTTAAAGGATGTTACAGATAATCTAGATTTAAGGATTTACTGAAGTAGAAACTGTTGGAGTTTCTTACCAAAAATATTTCATAATCCAATATAGAACACAATCTGCTTAAACCTTTTATCCCTCCCTCAGCATGAGTTCAATAACATGGGACTGACTACAGCCAGTGTTAAATACTGTGTGATAAGAGTGTTTATGTTACTTTTTCCTCTTCACTTACTGGCACATTTTCTGGCACTAATGGAACTTAAGAGTATGCAAAGTGTAGAACAAATTCTCTTCCAGTGCCAGGAGTGTCATACTGCTGTCTAACATTGTAGCATCTAGTGCTTTCACTTTTAAGTGCAAAATGTGGTTGACCTCTGAAAGAGAGAAAAATGGATTTGTGGTAACTTCTCAAGTACAGTGGAAGCCTAAAAGGACAGTAAGACTAGAGGTCACATGTTAGCTTATTTTTCCATTGGAAATTCAGATGTTACCACTTTTGCTGATAACTTTTTGAGAAGTAATGAGCTTTTGAGAAGTAATGAACTGGAGATCAACTACAAGCTTAAGATGCTGTAACATAGGAAGCTATTAGATCCAGTACAAGATACAGGCTACACTGTGGTGACTCAGTTCTTATAAATTAGCATTTATTCCAGTTGTTTGGATTCTGTCTTTCCTTTGAACAGCCTAAGGAAATAATGCCCAAGTAGATAGTATTAACTACATCAGATATTGTTCCTCTCTGATTTTTGTGTAGTGCTGGACACTACATACTTCATGTTTAAAAGCATGCTCTACAACACCTCCAATTATGGTAAGAATTAGAGATGGTTCTTTTTATTTTTGCTTTTGGCTGAAGTACTGATAGAGATCTTTATTGATTGCATGCAAGACAATCTCACTTAAATTTTAAAATGATTTTTTTTTTTGTGGATTTACTGGAAAGACTACTAGGATTCAGTTTAATCTATTCATTCCAAGCCTATTTCTGACTCTTATTCTCTTTTATAAAAACAGTCTAGAAAAAGCAACCTGGACAATTATTTTAAAATGTATGTTTGAGGAGTGTGCATTCAAATTACAAAATTCTGAACCCAACAAATTTTTAAAAAGTGAAAAGATGCAGTCCTGTTTCTGGAGAAGAGGGTGGTCTATACACAGTTATTTCCTGTTTGCATTAGTCAGTAGCGGAATTGAAGATGCTGAGGGTGTAGAGAGGTCCATGCCTCTGTCCCATGCGATGCCTGTCTCAGGTTCTGTTGTGGCTGAGTAGCTTCCCCATCTGCAACAACTGAATTTACCTCTAAATATTTTGACCTTTCTCTCAGCATATGTTTATGGTCTGAATAGTGCAAGTATTGATGTGTCATATCATGATTGCTTGGTAATGTAGATTTGTCCCTAATAACACTACAGTAAATCTAGGCCAAATCATTTTGCTATGACAGTCAGTCTTGCTGTTGTTTTCAGTGGAAATAAGACCCAGTCTTTCCTACATAAAATAATTGTGGACCTGTGATATTTTGCAGATACCTAATCCTGACATTTTCATCACTGCAAAGATAGGAAGCCAGAGGAGCTGGCTATGCTTTCTGATCATGTAATTGACTCCTGAGATGGCAGTCTACCTTGAACACTTTAAAATGTATTTTCACTTTGCTGGGAGATCTCTCCAGTACTGAAGGAATCAGGACTTAATAAGGGATCCAGATTCCAGAGTATTATTAAGATATATTGAGAATTGACTATTTGTCCTATTCTTTCAATTTTCTAGTTGCTAATATGTAACACAATTTTACTTCTCTTCCGTTAGTTCTCTAGTTGTCTTCTCTCCTGCAGAACTTCACAATGCGTAAAGTAGGACAGTGGGATGTAGTGTCTTTGTGTGTAAACTTACTCAGATAACTGTAGTATAACCTACTTTTAGGAAGAAAAATTAATTTCTATAAGTAATGAAGTTTTCATTTCATTGTTACTGAATTTCAGATGGCGTTTCTTAAATGAGTGCATATTCTCATTTGAAAGTCCAGGGTCTTTAGAAATGTTTTCATGCTTTGAAGTAACTAATTCTGCAAATGGCGTAGAACTGGCTTGTTGACCACTATACAGAGGACAGAGCAAATTTTTTTTCTCTCTGTGGCTGTATTGGGACATTTTAAGCCATAGTTGATTTGATTTATCCTAACATTGGATGTGGCTGTAAGGCATTAGCCAGCTGTTCCTCTCTACAGAAGATTATCATTGCTCAGGTTGTGCAACTCATGGTCTGACAGGTTGAAACACTCCCTCCTCCTCCTCCTCTTGCAGCACTTTGTGTGGAAAATGTTAATGATGTTAACGTGTTTCAGTACACAACGGTTGGGTTTTTCAAATCATCTGAGCTACAGGTGAGAAACAATGATTTTACTTTTTGTTGTGTACCTGTCTACGTAACCCTAGGGTATTTATTAAGGCTGATCTCATGGAAAAGCTGATTGATCTACCCCCTCTTCTGAAGAATAGTAATAAGAAAAGTCAAAAAGTAATTTTGAGTAGAGGTGTTAAAAGCATTTTTTTAAAATTTTTTTTACCTTTTTCTGGGCTTCAAAGCTGAGAATCATCAGGTTTACTTATCTGCACATTGTCTTCATTGAACTTCTGTCTTCTGAACTCCTGGAATAACTCCAGAAATAAAAATAGGCCAGAGCTGAAAAAACACTGCCAGAAGAGCTGAAAATTCAGCCAGCAGGCCAGAAGAAATTAAAAAAAAAAAAAAGTGTGTGCATGGGGTGGGTCAGTCCCATCATTATTTGTTAAAGAAATTATATAAATGTTAAATGGCAAAGTATTTGCAGTAGTATTGTTTAAAGGTTACATCGTTCTTGCAAAAATTGGGCGTTATATTTCAGAAATTTCCTTTAAAAAGGATAATGAGAGATTTGACTTTGAGTCTCCATTGTTTGTAATATCCTCTTTTAGCATGAAAATATTTTCTGTTTCCACCAGTTTTGTTTTTTTTTTTATTTGGCAAACATGAATATTTTTCCTGAACTTTAAGTAGAATGAAAAATCATTGTTTTTGTTGGCTCGCAGGCATTGTAGCTTCCCCTCCAGTAAGACTGGCAGATTTATTTTTAGAGCTGTTGTACCAATATATATCTTGCACAGCTATTTAGTGAAAGCAGATTAGATGAGCCTACAGAAAAGGTTTAGTTTAGGGCTTGCTTTCAAGATTTGAGCGTGAGCTATATGTGACAGAGAATGTAGTTCTTTGTGAATATGCAGTAAGTTTTACTCCATGGTTACACAGCTATCTGCTTAGTGCTCTTGGCTGTCTCCATCTCCCTCTAATCCAGCTCCAAAGGGACTACTTCTGACATTCCAAACTGCTGAGCAGCTTTCCGACAGCTGCCATTGAAATTGGAATAAAAATAAAACTGTTTTCTTTGCTTTCCTCCCAAGTGTGGATCAGGTGAAAACAGAGCCAATTTCTTGTGTGTGCCAACTGTACCGTACTGTTCCATTGCTGGTGTTGGGGTGATCACCTCTGATGTGCAGCTGTCCTCTTAAGACGACAACCAAACACTGAGAGTTGGAGCTGCACTTCGAGAGAGGACGAACGATAAATCATGGGCTTTGCAGTTCTAAGGCCTGGAGACGTGAGCCTCTGTGCGTACAGGGAACTGCTTGGCATTTCTGGTGAGGTGGTCCAAGATATACAGCAGTCATTCTTTACCACAATAATGGTGCTGGACCTTAACCTGTAGTATTCAGGCCTATAGAAAAACTATCTTAGGTGCCTTTCAAGTGCTTCATAACTTAAGTTTTAATTTTCCTGTTCCTGGTAATTAAGTTAACCAGATAAAAGATTAAGCACCCTATAAAACTTGTGTTTTCTAAAAAAAAATTTAAAAGAAAATACATTATAATAAAGCTGTTACTCCTTTGCCTTTATGGGCATTTCTATCCATTTGGTCTGCATTATAATAGATAAACAGTATGGACACACCTTCATCAAAGATCTCGCTTGGCTGTAGCCTCTCTGTCCTCTGCCTGCTTCAGCGTCTTGGCCCACAGTAGGCTGAAGGACTTCTGTAGGATCGAGGGCCTGGCGCTGCCCTCTCTTCTCTGCCTCACTAGTGTGAAAACAGCTTGCTCCATGGAGGACCTATTTGCTCTTCATCAAAAAGCTGTAACTCTGCCCTGTGTGGATATATAGCTGATCACATGTGATAGCATTCCTTTCTTTGCTAATCTGCTGTTCTATATGAGGATGAAATTCACTCTGAAAGCAAGTTCCTTCCTATGCAGTTGGATGTGTTCAAGCATGAGGAACTAAGAGGGTTCAGATAGCTAGTGACGTGCATGGTAGGGATGAATCAACACTGCTCAGTGTGCTTCTGGCATGCCTTCATCTGTTAAGGTGACTATGTTAATTGCTGAGATACTATTTCAAATTTCTTGAAAGAAAATTGCTATACATTCATGTGTCCTACCTATTCCAGTTTCTCTTGCGACAGAAGTTTCTTTAATAAGGTTAATCCAAACAGAATAAGAATGAATTGATCAGAGAGTGCTCGTGGTGCAGCTTGTGTTGAAATCGTAGTGACCTACCTGCTGTACAGACAAGGAAAGCCTACATTCCCCCTTGTGCTGATTCTGTATTTGGCCAACCCCAGCTACCTCAGTGGAAATACCTCTGATTTTGTACTGACATCAGGGAAAGGAGACTGCTACTATAAAGGTACATAACTTTTTTTTTTCTTTTTTAAATTAGGTAGATACAAATTAATGAACATGTCATCATTTACACACATGACATAATACTACTAGGAATATTGAATTTAAAACTGTTGTAATGGGAAAGAAGATGATACTTATACTATTATACTTAAGGTGAAAAAGAAAAATGAAAGACTGCAAATTGAAGGAAAAGATTAGAAATTAGCAAATAGTCTTTTGTTGGGGGGGTTTTGGGGTTTTTTTGTTTAAGAATTCTGGGAAGCAGCTATTTCCTAATAAAACATGTACAGAATGTTTATGATCCTTCTGGCCTCAGCTTGGTTTTTGTGCTTACTTATTAATATTTCTGGAAATGTCATCCTTCTCTCTGCATTCTTCAATGGGGTTGTTTAAGCGAGACTTCTGTAATGGCTAGGAAAAAAAATGTTAAGAAAGAAAGATTGCATCGAGCTATTGTTCCATCTCTCCAATTTACTGATTTGTACAATGCGAGATGTGTAATGATAATGTTCTCTCAAGTATCTGCTTGTAAAAAAAGTTTCAATAATGTATTTAGAAACTGTGTACGGAAATTCTGGTTATACTTCATAACACTGGGACTGTTTATATTTCCTCAGGAAGATGATGATGTGCCAAAATTTTGGTCACACTTAACAAGAAAATTCCATTTCTAAGTTACAATGCTGTATATCCGTTTACCAATTTCATCAGATGTTTTCTTTAATTCTACAAAAATATCCTTTTATAGATGAAATTTTAATATACAATATGGCCAAAGAGATTTAAAAGAGGAAAAAGTGAAGGAGGAGGATAAATGTTTCATACTTCAGTATAGATTGACAAATGAGCATGGGGAATGACCTTGAATGTGCCGAACACATTTTGGCTGTTTAATTCTAGATTAAATGATCATTCTCCTGTTCTGAAACTGCATCTGTAAGAAAGCCATTGTCTTAGTATAAAAGAAATTTATCTCCTGTGCAACAGAATTATATGGATGGAAGTCTACAGGCTGTTCAAGGACTCTGGACATGAGCTGAGCTATTTTGCAGAAATGTAGAAAGGTTACAAAGGGAGGCAAAGAAGGGATTGAAAAATCTGGCTGCTATTTGCATTGTTGTTTAACTGTCTAGTTCTACAGTATGTGGATTCCTATTTGATTCACTTTAAAAAAAAAAAAGTATATAAGATCTTGCAGGCTTGAAAAACACAATCGAATTTTTCAGCCATTTCTTCATAAAGTTTTATATATTCTAAAATGGGAAGACTCACTACTGAGCATGCAGTTCTTGTGTCCAGATACTTGTGCATGTGATTTTTGGATAGAAGGATAATTGGAAGAGTCAAGGGTGAATGAGCACAGAATCTTTTACTTGCTTGGAGGAAGATAAGGAATTGGGACGCTCAGCCTTTTGTTCTGGTGCTTTCCAGAAGGCTCTGCAGAATTCTTCACATTTAATTTTTCAAGTTGAAAATAAATTCTTCAATACTTAGTTACATTTGCTCTTTCATTGAAAAATATTAGTAAACTGTGCAAGACTGCTGTTCAGGAGTGGTGATTCCAGAAGACAGACAAACAAAGGCAGCAGGTCTGTGCCTACTGTGGTAAACTGCATGTTCAGTCATGGGTGACTGGGGAAGGCAGGTGAGCAGGAGTGCTCTGGCGCTATGGCAGATACCTGATAGACTGCCAGGAATGTGACAACAGGTTACAGTGACTGCCTTAAAGCAGGTTCACCTTCTGACAGGCATGCCTTCAGCTTCTCAAACTCAGACTTGGTGCCCCTTACTTTCATCTGTATCTAAACCCATGAAAACTGGAAGATGCAACAGCAAAAGGAGATCAATCTTTGACTCTTACACAGTATACTATCTGCAACATTTTCTGATTAGAGAATCTATAAATTCAAACTAACTTAGAAATCTGTAGGACTGGGATGTATTCTATTGTTACGAGGGTTTTTTACGTGCTTATATAATAAGGTGATCGTGTCTATCCCAGAGAAACTGACCATCTATTGGAGAAAAATGTAGAAATACTAAATAGTAATTATAACCTCTTCCTAAAAGTGAGAGCATACTGAAGATATGCAGGTAATCTTGTATGGTAACCTAGCAGTAGACATGCAATTTTGACTTTCAGTCATTTTGTTTTACAGAATTTTAACTCTGTGCACTTTGCACATAACTACAGTGTCATCCTGGAGGAGCATGTTTTGGGCAGAAACAGAGTTAAGCTTTCCTTCACCCTTTTGTTTCCTCAGGAAAAGCACTTAAAAGAGCAACTGCTGGAGAGAGAGAGAAGATGGAGACACTTTTGGAAGGCAAGTATCTACATGAGTAGGAAGGTTGTTGCATGGTTCCTCTTATGGTGACTTGTTTGTGGTGATAAGCACATTGTTCCATTTTAATAACAAATATAGGGAACAATAGGGTTTTGCTCTCCAGGTGTGGAGGGGATTCTCTTGGTTTTGTTTGCTGAGCCCACTCATGAGATAAAATAGATAGCAGTAGCTAAAACATGTACCAAGATGAAATGTCTTTGCCTCCACTTAAATCATGGTGAACTTGTTGGCAACCAGTACTTGTACGGATGAGTGAATGTCTACTTTTTGAAATTCCCCAATTTGGGTGCAGTTGTCAGGATACAGCTCCTGGGATTCATCTGTCATCCACAGCGATGCTTCTCTATTGCATGCAGGCTTGCTCCAGAGGATATCAGGTATTGTAGTTTTATGGATGAATGTTGGTAGCTCTTGCCCAGGATGAGACAAGGGCCAATCTGAAGGTGAAAGAAGAAAAAATAGTTAAATACACAAGAACCCAAGTGAGCAGAATGTTTTGGGGAAACAAGGGAGAAGTGGACCAACTGTAACTACAGCATAGTTAAAATTAAGACTTTTATTCACGTTTATCAGCATTCACACACAGGCCGCCTCTCGTTGCCTTCTTACCACATGGCAAGAACAGTAGTAAATGCTGCACTAAAAGATGGTACTTAGAGTTGATTTTCTTCCATTCTGTGCCCCAAAGTGGAAAAGTACCAGAGATGCATATTCCATAAATGCAACCCTGTATTTACAGCAGTAACAGGAACCTGTTTGCATGCTCATGGCCAACAGTGCAAATGCCCAACTTAGGCGATGCCCTTTTTTTTTAATTGGAATTCCCAACATTCTGAATATAAATAGAATTAATGACTCTTACAGTCTTGCCAAGTCTCAGTAGACAAGTGGGTGAAGGATTGGTTTTGATAGCAAGATGTGTGTCTGTCTACCCTGCAGTAGCATTGAACTCACCTTCAACCTGTTGACTGAAAGTGTCCAATAATAGCTTGAGTGTGTAACAACAGCTATTGCTTATTGTTGCCTGGGCACTTGCAGTAAGATCCCTCCTACGGAATTGCATAAGGCTTTGCCAAGTGCTAGTGTATCAGACTGAAATTTTGGATTTGGTATATCTCTGGATGGGCTTATATTAACATTTGGTCCGAGGTGGTTGTGCAGCCTGATCTGAACAGGAGAAGGATGTGTGGGAAAGAAATAGAACAGGCACACAGCTTGAACTGTCTTGAGTGATGGGGAAGAGAGAGGTGTGTAGAGCTCCCTTTTATCACCAGATCATCAACACCTGCTAGCTTGTACTTTACATACATCAGAGTTTAGGAAAGTGGTTTTCTCTTCAGGTATAAAATGACTTTTGCTTTTGACACATGTCCCTCCAAATACCTCTGCACCATATACATGCACGTTCTCTGAATCATACCTTCAATTGGATTAACAGCAGTGCATTGAACTGAGTGAATGGGGACTATTAAAAAAAAAAAAAGTGGAAAACCTTTGCGGTGCAGAAGAAAGGAGAATCCTTCTCTTGACATCTGCTCTTTTTCCAGCTTCACTTGTGTTCTGCTCTGCCTGAAACGTTAGTAAGAGCCCTAGCTTATTTTCTTCCTCAAATATGGCTATGAAAAGAAGTAATTGAAAAATAAAATGTGTGGCAATTCCAATTTATTGACTATTTTTATCGTGAGTACTCTGGGGGTGGCTGAACAAGCCCATTTTTCAAACTTGTAAGATGCATAAAAATATCTTCAGGTTTTGACAACATTTGCAGTTAGATGTGGTGTGCATGGGGTTGGGGGAGGAATTAATTAGAAAACCGAGTCACTAATGTCCATGTCAGACTTCATGTGGAACAACGGTGAAATGATGGGCATTGGGAAGAAAAAATGGCTAAGAGATATATAGACATGCTACAAAGGAAGATGAATGTGAAAATTTTACCGTATTATTAAATATGGTATTTTTTGCTGGTTTTCTACTTAAACGTCTTTAATTGAACTCTGGGGCTTAAGAAGGCATTCCGAGCAATGTAAGCTTTCCAGGAGTTTTACAAAAGGAAATTTTTCTGTTTTTTTTTTCTTGAGACTTATAGAAGCTTAGAAAAAATGTAATATCTGTGATACATAAATTAATAATGCCCTGAATAACAAAAAAAAATGCAAGAAGTTGAAAATAAATATGAGGGAGCGTGTGTGCATATGTTTTTATGTATACATTCATGAACAATTTGAAATAATTCTGAATGTTTAATACTTTTGAAATGCTCATTATGAACAGCAGACAGCATTTTGAAAGACTATGCAGTTGTAATGTAATCCTAAATATTAATTTCCAAACTGTTTCCCATAAATGTTCTTAACGTATCTGTAAAACACTGATTTTAATATTCCAAGGTGGGTTTTGTTTGGTTTTTTTAAGGATCAAGGGGTAAAGGTGCAAGGGAGGGTGAACTTCTTTTCCATAAATTTTCCACCTTAGTAGTCCTGTTATGCTGTGCGATTTATAATTAATAGCACACATGCAATTACATACTATTAAGACAGCATTTAAATTTGTACTTGGAAAGACATAAAATCCTTTTTAATCCATAAAGTAATTTTTTTTAGTATTAGGTGCCATTAAAGTTTTCAAGGATTATAAAATTCTTCTTTCATTACAATTATAGCTTCAGTAACAGGCCCTGCAAAGTCTAGTTAGGTTGAATATTTAACAAAGGGCTTTGTTTTCTTCTATTTGTGAAAAAGAAGCATTAATGTATTTTTTTCATGAAATCTCAATTAAATTCATGAAATGTCAAGAGATCAATTTGAAGCAGTGATTGCCTCAGGAGACCTTAAATGTTTTAATGGATCCTGATGTTATAGACTATATCTCTCTATATATTAAAATATAGAAAGAGATATTATATACCCCTAATGTTACATATTCAGTATTTATTTAAATAATAAGAATGCTAAAAAGAAGGACAAAAGGAAGAAGAGCCTCAAACTAGAACAAACTTCTCACATACAGTATCATAAAGTTCCTATCATATTCCTCAACTCAGCAGTAGATATCTGTGCAGGCCATCTGAATGGAACAAAAAAAACCCCTCAGAAAGAAATGTTGATTCATTATTTTGTGGCTGGAAAAGTGTAACATTGAATTATATAAGCATATAAATAAACAATATGAATTTAAAATTATAAAATTTAAGATATAACAGTGGTTTTTTATCTCAGAGCAATCAAGCTTCCTAGCAACAAAAAGAAAAGAAACTGCAAGTCAAGTTGAACAAAATTCTGGTTTTAGGGGTCATTGGGCTATTTCTATTGAGAAGGTCTTGTTTCAATACAGCATTTCACTGGGCAGCAGTACAATATAGGCAGAATCACATTCAAAGGCTAAACCAGATTTTAATTTGACATAAGCAGATGACATTTCTGTTTGAAACAAGAGTCAAACTTGACTAGTGACAAGTGCTGAGTGTACACTTGTAGACAATTTATGAAATATTATCACGACAAAAGGTACACACACAAAAGACTGGTGGTTCAAGCTATTTGTGCCTTTCATCAAAAGTAATTAGGATCACAGACATGGAGGGAGGATTAGCTTCTGGAGAATAAGTGGTGGCTTAAGCTACAGGGGTGCAGACATCTGACTGTGCTTGTTAAGACCATGGGTGGTGGTTCTTCACAGAGCCCTGCAGTTAGTGTAGGAGAGATGTTAGCAACCAGGGCTGCTCCTTATCACCTGAGCAGCAGATGTGCTTCCTTTCACTTACCCCCTGTTCTTCAGGTGCTCAGTAATTCTTCTAAAGGTGGGGGGAAAAACTTATAGCAGAGACATTTGCAGAATAAATGTAAATAACAAAAAGGTGTGTCAGGCAAACACTGTCTGCCATAATGGCCCTAGTGTCATCATGTAGTCAGTAATGTGTGTGGGAAGAAAAATACGGTGGCAATGCATTAGGCACCCAGAGCGTCTGCTATATTGGGACATGTTAGCCTAAAGGTCAAAACCTGATATATTTAAAAGGAGGGAGACTTTTACCTCCTTGATCTTGATACTCCTGTGAGGAATAAGAAACTAGATACTTTCCTTATAAAGCACAGAGTGGGTGGCAAAATAAGGAGAATAAATGGCAAGAAGATACTACTGCAGAAGGAAATGAAAAAGCTTATGTTTGTCTCTGACTTTTTACAGTAGCAGCCCTACAGACTGCTGTGTCATAAATTATAAAAAGTAATTGGAGAAGGCCAGTAGGAAATGGTGAAAGCAATACTTGAGCCAGCTAAGCAAAATGATAAGTGTCAAATGTGTCTGCCAAGATATGAGAGATACAATTCAGACATCCCAAAATGGAAAATATTTTTCAGTTGCTGTGCTATACTGCAGCAAGCTGAGAAAATATTAGAAATAGATATTTTTCATTAAAACAGATTTCTCTGGTACATAGTCTAATATTATTCTCAAGAATGATGCGGTCAGATAAAATTTTGTCTCTCATAATCCTCTGTTTACACCTAGAAAGCAATACCATACATACTGCGGAGATTCAGGATGGTGCACGGTGGATGATGCATGGCTTGTAAACCACTCTCCTTGCAGAAATGATGGCTTCTTTTTAACATGACGCTCCAGACTTGCACGTTCAAATCACTGGTAAAAGTGAAACAGGGAAACTGTAGGCTCTTCATCTTCTCATCTTTGGTGAGTTCATGCTGGATTCTGTGGCACTAGTATCTCAGGCAGCATTTTTCATACTAAACATCTGTTGTTTTGATTCCTCTGTTTAAATAGATTGGATTAGAAGGGGAGAAAAACCATCATCTCCTCCCCCTCACCATTCTGCTTCAAAGCTTAGTTACTATGAAGACAAATCTTATTTATTTCCTTACAGAAAAGGCTTTGCTGACATGCAGTATTTGATTTTTTTGGAAACTGGTTCTGACTCGATTTTCAACTACATCAAGATACAAAATCTAATTATTGTAAATTACGTTCAGATAGGCTGCATGTAAGCTCCTCTGTAAATCTAGATTAAGTCCACTGATTTTGATAGGCTTCGCGGTCTTAAATGACATGCTCTGGAATTACAGCAGTGTAACTGAAACCAGAATCTGCTTAAATCTGTGCTATTTAGATCTAGGAAACATTTTGTTTAATAATTTAACTGTAGGAGATAACTACTGGCCATAGTGCAGTTTTCTGAGAAGCAACAGAGACTCTGTCTCACAGGGTCTCTGTCTGCTCTTAAACCTGAAGGCAAAAACTTATTAACTTATTCTTTTAAATTTTATGGATATATTAAGAGGACCACTTAAATGTTGATGCAAGATAGAATAAAGATCTTTTCTGTAACACCAAGAACTATACTTGATCCCTGCTCCAAGTATTAAAAACCTACTGCCAGCAAGTTCCAACACCTGATCCTATGCACAAAGTCCACCAAAATAATGAACCACCAATCCAAGATCTGCTGAAAGATAAAATCTTTCATCTGAAGTTGAGAGTGGAAGAGTCAAAGATCACTGTGATCTTACAAGCACACAAACAGATTCTGGTCTCTGATGGAACTCAGTGAAATTCTGTTAGATTTTGACTTTTTGATATCTTTTTTTTTTTTTTAAGACCAAAAAGAGTTCTTGAATTTGTATGAATCTTCCAATATTCAGGCTAAAGTTGATGCAAAACCTGAGAGGGAGAGGATGGGAGAGAGATGGAAATTTGTGCTTTTTTTAATTAGAAAACAAATTACTGTAGTAGTGGATGGAAAACTGACTGTGAGCCAGCAATGTGCGCTCGCAGCCCAGGAAGCCAACAGTGTCCTGGGCTGCATCAAGAGCAGTGTGGCCAGCAGGTCAAGGGAGGGGATTCTCCCCCTCTACTCCGCTCTCTTGAGACCCCACCTGCAGTGTTGTGTCCAGCTCTGGGGCCCCCAACATCAGAAGGTCATGGACCTGGTCGAGCAGGTCCAGAGGAGGCCATGAAGATGATCAGGGGCTGGAGCACCTCCCCTGTGAGGACAGGCTGAGAGAGTTGGGGTTGTTCAGCCCAGAGAAGAGAAGGCTCCAGGGAGACCTTATAGTGGCCTTCCAGTACGTAAAGGGGGCTACAGGAAAGCTGGGGAGGGACTCTGCATCAGGGAGTGTAGGGATAAGATGAGGGGTAACAGTTTTAAACTGAAAGAGGGTAGATTTACATTAGATATAAGGAAGAAATTCTTTCCTGTGAGGGTGGTGAGACACTGGCACAGGTTGCCCAGAGAAGCTGTGGCTGCCCCCTCCCTGGCAGTGTTCAAGGCCAGGTTGGACGGGGCTTTGAGCAACCTGGTCTAGTGGAAGGTGTCCCTGCCCATGGCAGGGGGGTTGGAACTAGATATTCTTAAACCATTCTATGATTCTATAATTTATTTTAACGGGGAGTATTAGAAAACAGTTGTTTGTTGTGAATCCAAACCACATTGTAACATGAACAAGTCTTCCCACTAATGCACACCCATACCACACCTTCCAGACTTTGGTTCAGAGTACACGTTTTCAGCAGATGCCTCTGGATGTCTGCATCCACTGTTCAATCAGCATTGTGCCTTCAGGCTTATAAATCCCTCATTTGTGTGATTCTGTCACCCAGTAGATTCCAATGCTGCAAGTATTTTAAAAAAGGAGAGTGTTGCTTATTTGTTGTTATTCTCTCGATCCCCAAACAAAGCCCTATGTGATGGAAAGAAGTCTCGATCTGGCTGGCAGATTCTATGGTAACACTTTGGTTAATGCAGTAAACTCAAAACTGTTAAGCTATTCCACCAAATGTTGTGTATTCAGGGATGTGTGCACACATGGTAATGACACCATTTACAGTGGAGAATAATTTAAGTCCTCCTCTTTGATGCTGAATAGATTCAGAAAACAGTAATGTAATTCCAACACTAGATACCATTTTCTGGGCTTCTCAAGTGATACAAATGACTGAGACTGCCCTGTTAAAGTCACTAGTACTTGTTAGTGGCAGGAAAACTGATGCCATTTTCATGTATTCATATTCTACGTATCAATTTATAGTGACAGTGCTTATGATTTGTAGGTTTATCTCTAATTTGGCATGCAGCTCTGCATCAGATGTTACCGCATACTCATCTTCATTCTTTGGTGAGCTTGTTTCAATTTCCAATATTTCTTCTGCATTTTGTCAACCACTGGCTGGTCTCTTGACCTGTCTTTTGTGCAGAAATCCATGAGGTAGCTCTGTGTGTGCATGTGTGTGTAACAAACTCGGATGTTTTCAACAGCTGGGACAGAGTTGTAGGAGAGCAATTAAGTCAGTGAGCATTTCCTGAATGCTCTTCCAAGTGATCTCCACTGTCTTTCGCATGCAGTTTACAGCAGCTGTGGTCTGACTGAAGATCAGAACTTCCCTACTCCAAATTTACAGACCATAGACAATAGAAAGCATGATGAGGGGGACCCTTTTGGATTAGCAATCTAGATTATTGGGATGTTTTGCTATAGTTGGCATATCATATTTCTCCATACAGCTTTTTGTGATTTCTGGTTTGCATTCAGAGATGGTTTCAAACATTTAAAGAAATTTGTTGGCTTAAATTATAAGCTGAAAGTCTCAGTAGCAATCACAGAGAATTTATTTCAAAGTTTGTTTAGTTTTACAGGCTTTTAAACTCATGCTAAGATTCCCTGTTGACCACAGGCTACTAGTTGCCCAAATGGAATAAAGTGCAAAGATATGCAAAGCTGACATTTTGAAGTTTTGAATATGAATTTTGTAACTGATACAGAAATCTACATTTTTGTGGTTTGAGTTACGTTTTCAGCATTCCATACAGTATGTGTCTTGATTTGGACAGCTTGGTAGACTTATCCAGTCTGAGCAGCTGTTTTTCCTAGACCACACTCAGCCAGCTTCTCACTGGCAGCTGAAAAGCCACTCATTTCATGAAATTTACAGGGCAATTTAAATTGGTTTTCATGACAATTAATTTTAACCCAAGTTTTGCACCTAATTTGAGATCTCTGCCAACATGCCAACATCAAACAAAATTGGTGATTCTAACTCAACTGGACTTTTTTGGTATATGAATTGCAGCATAAGCTATTTTAATTTATTGCTGTCCAACAATGTAGTCTGTGCAGCTTGCTGTATCTGTGTGCTTCTCTCACCTGAGCTGGCCAAGCAGGAGTCAAGTGCAGGGACAGTTGAAGCTTTTGCTGGCATTCATGCTAAACCAGCAAAATAGCCATTCTGTTTACTTGAACATTGGGATAGAAAACAAGGCTGGATAATAGTTCTGCTTGTCAGAACAGGTTCTTCAGCCTTGTTTTCTGGAAAGCTCTTCCTCAACCATTTAACTATCATACAGAGGTGCAACAGGGATAGTGTGACAGGACAACCTGCCACAATTACGTATTCTCAAAGCATGTTTAGTAAACCTTACAGGCAAACAATAACTAATCCTACTAAATGTGAATACTTTTTTTTAAACAAACAAGAAAACAAAAAGATGCACTAAAGTAATAGCATTAAATGAAGCCAGGTGATAATCCATAAACTGTATTTACCCCTGGACTGGGGCATGTGAGGGCCAGCTTGGCAGCCCCATTCTGACAGAGACTAGAAATCCAAGTCAAGTGTGTTGACCTAGTTCACATTAAGTATTTAATCTGACAAAACCTTTCTCTTTTTCCACAACAGAGGAAAAGAGCACATGCTGAAATTTCAGTAAGGTCATGGAACAGATCTGCCCAAATCTGATCCACCTTTTTTTTTTTTTTTTTAAAAAGAAATATGTTTAGAATCACACAAACTTGAAAATGTCTTTGTGGCCTCCATTAAAATTCACTGATGAGAAAAACATTAAAAATTCTGAAATTCTTAAACTTATATCCATGTTTAAGTAACAAGTTGATAATTAACAAGACTTAGAACAAGAGTGTAAGAAAAGCGTGTGGTTTTTTTTCAGGGAATCTCTGCATATGCCTATCTAGCACTTTCTGTTGCTGAAATGTCACAGAAAATGCAGTAGAAAACCTCCTATCTCAGGAGTTTTCATTAAAAGTGTATTCCTTTTTCTAGACAAGCTTTTCCTTCCAAGCTCTGTGAAATATTTTTGTTTAAATTGTAGAATTCACTTCAAGCATAACCTCTGTGTGCTGAAATCTCGGGAAGTATGTTGAGTTTATACTGGAATTTCATCAGCCTGTACAAAACTCATTTGAATTTCATCTGAATTTATTTTCATTAAGGAAAAACCTCACCACCAGGCTATGGGGTGTATATTGAAAGGAATAGGCAGAGCAGTGCTGGCTGGAGTTCTGCATCTTTGCCCCAAAGTCATAAAAAAATGCAACCTAAGAAACCCCCAGTCTTCTGTCAGCCTGTCCTGTCCTCTCGCCTGTGCCTCTGGAGTGTACAGTGCACCCCTCAGCAGCTCCCACCTGCAGAAGAGGGTCCAGCTGTGAAGCGTTTGACTGGGGAGCAGGTATAGGAGGTGAGTCTGGGGGGTCTCAAAGCTGTGACTGGCCTCTGGGTTGCAGCTGCAGTGGGTGAGCTGACGCGCCCTTCCCTGCTGGGGGCCATGTGTCAGTGCAGAATGAAAAGATGACGTAGAACAATTTATTGCACAAGCTCTCAAATACAAACCCACCTCCCCTTCCCACTGATAACAAAAAAGGAGTAAAGCTTTCAGTAGTTGACTATTGTCTTTATTCCCCTCACTTGGAGCATCACTTTGATGTTTAAGGAAAACTAGCACTTAGCACGTAAGTCATTTATTGTTCTGTATTATGCTACTAGGGCACTATGACTATGCAGAAATGTTTGGAGGGGGGAAGTATTTTTGTGAGTAGAATCACTGTCAGGACCTTGATTCTGGAAGACTAAGTTTGGTTTTGACTCAGTTCTTTTATAATTTTAAAATCAACTCATGCTGGCTATTCTAATTTCACATCTTTATTTTAAAATAAAGAACTGTGTGTTTGGAGGAAAACAAATATTCTTATTAAAATGTTTTCATTAAGATTACAGATTGTCCAAAGAACTGTCAGTCTGACAAATCTAAAAAGTGTTTTTGTAGGTTCTAGAACTAGGACAGTAGTAATACAGATGCATTCAAAAAAATACGTTGTACTTATGCTGGTATCACTTCGCAATGTTAATATGGTCTACTTAGTTGCTTCTTTCTGTGTCTGACATAATACTTTTCCAAATAAGAGAACCCAAAGTGAGAAGAGGGTGCAAAAACCCTCCTGCTGAACTATGGTCTACCAAAACCTACCTTTCTAGTTACACTCTGTGTATTTACTACAGGTGACAAGTGTAGTAGATCTAATGGATTCAGTGTTTGAAACTGAAACAATTAAAGCCAGCTTGGATTTCTTAAGTCTAAATAATATTTATCTTTTTAAGCTGACAGTCCAACTGACATGATCTTTTTAAAAAGTATTTTTAAAATCCTTCTGGGAAGGCAAAAAAACAGTATTAAAGGCACCTATCTTGCATTCATAAGTCTTCAGACACATGCTTATAAGAGAACCCACTTATTTTTATCAACTACTTAATTGGCTGGGGATGTTCCACAGCTGACTGTAAAATACCACAGTAATTCTAAACACTATGCTCAAGTGTAGTTTACCTGAAAGAAAAACTGAAAAGAGAGTAATAAAATGGATGTTTCTTATGATACACAAAATAGCTCAAGACTTTAGATTAAATGGTCACTGGGAATCTTGAAGAGAAATGAGGGAAACTAGTTTCCAAACTTCCTTCACTGTCTTGCCTTCCACTAAAAACACCTCCAAACTTCACTTGGTTGAGACCTCCAAAAGAGAGGTATACTGGATTAAGGATTACCTAAAGAGGATATTACTCTCTTTTCATACTAAAATACTACTAGATTTAAAAAAAAAACTTTTATGAGTATTAGACCAACGATTGCTAGAATAGACTGGCATATCCACAAATGTGCATGTGAAATTATACAAACCTGTAATAGTGGGGAAGCAGGAATACTGCATGTTCCAGCACATACTAAATTCGTGCTCAAAAAATGCTTTGTATTTTTGGTAGGTTTACAAAACAAAATAGTTATTCACACGATATTTGCAAATTCCAGTTTGTGGAGTAAATAGACATCAGTATTTTAAAGTTTAAATAAGAAAAAAAATATAATCAGTTACTATATTAAGGTATGAATAGTGCTTTAGAAAGGATGAAGCATACTAAGAACATGCACGTGGATAATGAGATGAGGGCAAGACAACTAATTCCTTGTAAGCAGCATCTGTAAATAAAGGTTAGTCTAGTAGTTGCAGTACATTACTTGCAGAGCCAAGGGATCAGAGATCCCTCCCCCGTACCCGTGCCGTTTTCTCCACAGCTTTGCTGTTCTGGTATTTCCTAAACTGCTTTAGTTGGAACTTGTCCATATTGTAAACCTGGAGGTCAGAGTTTTTACTCTTCAATGAAAAATTATTAACTTTGCAATTTAAGCATTTGACTTGATTATGTTCTACAGGTCTTGTATTTATTGGAAGCTAAGACATTAGTGAGGATATTCAAGTTTGGTTTCCACATTGTTAAACTATGTGCTGGTTTAACATCACATATATGGCATCTCACAAACTGCAATAATAGCTTTTTCATTTCAATGTTGAATTAAAGCAAGACCACCACCAGAGAAAATGAGCATGTGTGGATAGTACTTACCCTCTATCCATCTAAAAGCCATTGCAAGTTTTTGTATCCATTCTTTCTAGGAACAAATTAATTTTTCTTCTGCCTTCTCTGTGTGATCCTCCACTTGTTTCTATACATCTGCTGCTTTTTAGGAGTAAGCTACCTCATTATTGTACTGCAGCATAACAGGTACTGTGGCACAAGGCAGGAACATTCTGATAAAGTAAGTTACGGCCCTAACTTATGAGCAACAAAATTGGAATATTTAATCTGCCAGTAAATCTGTCAAGTTCCTTTATATCATACCACTTGCACTGCCAATGTACTAAGTCTTCATCCTAGAAAGAAGCCTGGGTTCATCAATTAAGGGCCTAATTGTAAGAACTGCCAACAGTCCTACTGCAAGGAGAAGTCTGACTGAAGTCGGGTTTTTATCTGGTGAGGCATTAAAGCAATGAACTGTAGATAAGTTTTATTTTTTTTTCCAAGGGAAAGCAGGTGAACTCAAAGAAATAATTTAGTCCAGTGAGTAATTTTTCTGTAAGTATTGGGAACAGTTTACTCCTTAGAAAAAGGGCTGTACAAATAGTCATTTAAAAGATGTTAATTCAAAGTCATCAAAAAGGGAGGAAACACACTTTACTTTGTTTCACCCTATTCACATTTGTAACTGTTGTCATTCTTCTGTGACCAGTAAGGATGTAGGTTACCAATACAAAAAACAGGAACAACGGGTGTCTGAGCAACAAAAAAACTCCTTTCTTCAGATGTTGGTTGTATAGGGATGCTAACAGAGTGACTGCTGCAAAAATCTTTTGGGGGAAAAAAAAGTCTTCTGGCTCTTGACCTTTATGCTCCAACATCAGAGGCTGTAGCTGGGTATCTGTAGCAATACAGTTTGTTGTCTGCACCGCCGCTCAATAGCAACTAACGAGAGGAAAAGAAAACTGTGATTAATATCATTATTAATGTATGACTAAAACCCACAATCAAATTGTAGAAGCAACCTTGTCTCTTACCCTCCTCCTAAAATTAGAAGCAAAGTTTTGGCAGGAAAGGTTTTCCTGCCTTTTACTGAGAACAGGAGCCACACTGCAATCTGAACATTAACAAAATTTTTTTTTCCCATTTGATACATGTGTGTACCACTGCAGCAGCATAACAGCTTGCTATAGAGGAGTATGTAGTTCCCCCCTTCTACACGTACAGCCGTGCCCCAGTTGTCAGTTCACGCTGCTGCTTTAGTCTCCATGGCAGCAAATGGTACCTTGGAACATGTATTTTCTCCTTGTGGCTCTCCATGTTGTAATGCCCCCTTAATGCTACAGAGCTTAAACTGCCGTCCTACTCCTTTGCACAGTAGTTTGGGGAAGTGCTGCAGTGCATATGACAATAACACCCAGTATCAAGCAAAGCACAGCGAAAAGTTCCTGTCCTCTTTAAGCATAAAGGAGCAAATAGTCCATGACCGCTTTCAGCCCTCTTCCGAACCACCATGCATATAAACTGAGTAATGTGCTCTTCAGTCTTACCCCTGCTTCTGTCCAGTCCACACACAACACCTTGTCTTCATGAGCAGCCAAGTCGTACAGAGGAGCTTTGCAACTGGTAAAACACAGGTATTTACAGTCACATGTTTGAAGATATGTGAGCAATCACAGAAAACAAAATTGGTCCCCAGAAAAAATTCTATCATGATGCTATCAACCAGATGTGGTCTGGCAGTTATAAACACTTTCAGAGAGTACAGACATTCTACCATCTGTAATGTTTTCTCTCCTTTCTCCAGAGCTGATCACAGTGTTAACCTCTCCTACATCCCCAAAGAGAAAAGAAGCAACATTTTTCACCTGCTTGCAAACTACCCTGAAATTAAGTCAATCCTAATCCTGCTTGTTAGGAACAGTATATTATATAGTTTCCTTCTTCCATGTGTAGATGCTGCTTGACTGCGTGTTTTTTCCAGAAAAGCCATTTATGTCTTCTGAATGCAAACCAATTCATTGCTTGGAAATTTGTAATGAAAGGTCTGAAAAGAGTATCAAGTGAAACTTCACACTGGTAGGCTCATTCCTTAGAAAGAGAATGTATTTTGTTTCTTACAACAGAAGAAGGGTAGCAGACCTTCTGCTGTTCCTAATCCCAGTAGCAATGTTATGGATGCTGCCTTCTGCATGTTAGTCAGTCCTGCTGTTAATGCCAGGTAAGTCCCATGTTGGAACACCATACAGCTCTCACAAATATTAAGCCCCATGTCCTCTGGTAAACAAGTGTTTTTCTCCCTTTCATTATATGCTTGACTCCTACAACCTAGAGGATTCTCAAACGCCACAGGAATTTCCAGTGAATCTCTCAGACTGCTTTTGCTATTTCATTAGGTTAACTGACCCTGTAAACTTACATGCCTTGACCAGCAAAGAACACGTGTTCATTTTACCTCCTTGTGTCCCAGAGCTTCACAATGTTGTCCAGAGAACCAGAGATCAGCTGATGCTCATGGGTAGGTGACCACTTCACAGATGTCACCCAGCCTGTGTGAGATGTCAGAGACAGGAGAACCAAGGAGCCATCTGAAGAGAAAGCAGGGGAAAAAAAAAAAAGACATCACTAGACTGAAACCAGCACTTGTAAGATGCAGACAAAATCCAGTGAGAAAAGCAGTCAGCCACATATTTGTGTTCAAGGTAAGTGTTTCTCCCACCAGTAATTCTAACTTCAAAAATCAAAATGAACTTTAAAGAAAGCAAACAAGCCACACAAGTTCAGAGTGAGGACATGAATGACACACCAAACAAAATGTATTTTCTTGTCACTAAACTCTTTTCAAAGATTTCTGAAAAAAGCAAACCAAAAAAACCCCTTTTATCATTAACATATAAGATAATACTGTTAAATGCTGGATTAGATTTATAGAAGCTAAACAGCTAAACGTCTATGAAAACAAGTAAACATGTCAATGAAAAGCCTATGGTAGGTTCAGTCCTAAATTATCCACAATCCTGTCAGATGTGGCACCACTATATCCTAACAAAGCGACTACTGTTTCACTTTAATGATGGTCTGATCAACACAGGTGTGAACCTTAGAAAAGAAATAGTTCAGGGTTGCAATTGCACAGTTGAACATTTGTTAGTTAAGTTTAAAACAAAAAAAAAAAAAGGGATAACCTAAGCTGAGTTACTTTTCTAAATTTTTAGGTGAGAAATCAAAAGTCTTGCATCAGATTTCGGAAAATAGATGTAACTTTGTATTTAATAAAAGCTCTTGAATGGCTTGTTTTAAGCGGAGGGACCAGAAAACAGTTTGTGAGATGTCTCCCAACAGGGAGAAGTTCTGATTTTGAATGAACAACTTTGAGAACATGCAAGTTTTAGCTCACCTTTGCTGCGAGGATCCCATAGTCTAATATGTCTGTCAGTGCTCCCAGATGCGAGGCGTCGACACAGTGGTGAGTAAGAGACAGAATTAAACACTTTGTTTCCTGTCTGTCAGAAAAGAAAATAGTAACTCTAAGAGAGGAGCTACTCTATTGCACAACTTATTTCTTTGAGCTGGACTTCAGCTGAACCTACAAAGTGTAATGATCTCACCAAAGTTGATTTGAGATCTCCAGTCTCAGCATCCCAGAGTTTGATGGTGTGATCCCATGATGCACTGCAGATTTCTTCAGCATCTGACCACAGCACAGAGGAGACAGCTTCTGTGTGGCCAGAGAGGGTTGCCAGAGGAGTCTAAAATTTAAAGGTGAGAGATTAGATTGAATATAGTCATAAAATCTATTACATCAACAAATAAAAATATCTTGTCTGATCAGCCTGAGACATATCACTGGAAGTTTCCATATAGTCACTTTTAACTAAGAGAAATTCTTCTGTATGGCTACACCTCTAAAAAAAATATCCTGGACAAACCTAGAGCTCATCTTACCCTTGTTAGTCCCAACTGTTCAGTTTTCTGCTTCTTCCGTGGTCTGTTAGCTGCTTCTTCCATTTCATCCTCTTCATCTGTTGGTACTGTGACACAAGACAAGTCAGACTTGATCCTGAAGTTTTTGAGTGGCATTTCTATCTAAGTAATTAAGCAAACCCCTGTATTTACAGGACCTAACCTGTCTATGATGCATGAATATTTCAACCTTTTAATCTCATCTGATCAGTATCATCTCCATTTTGAGAAAGAAAATGAATACAGAATAAGTGCTGTTCTCCAGGTCACGCAGTTTTAAAATGACATCCCAATGAATTTTTAAGACCATCTTTACGCATGGAAAATTCCAACATTAATTCAGGTGCGTGATAAACACAACCTTTCTTTTAGATATAGTACCTACGTATATACTCCCAAACTGAAAGATTATGACTTGGAACAGCAAAAGAAAGCATTCAGATCAAATGGGTTTAGACTACATTTCTAGAAGAGACCTGGTCATCTTACTACCCTCCATATTATAGCATCAATAATAGAACAGAAAAATAATCCACACACTTCTGATTTGTAAGAAGTCTATACTCAAACCTGCACATTTATATAAATCCATTAAAAATAAATGAGATAAAATACTGTGTTCTGAATAAACATCAGCACACAGTTGATAACCGTATCTGAAATTGTGTTTCCAACTAAAACAGTAACTTGATATACTGTTGTATAGCCTTCTATAAAAAGTTCTAGCTTGCTTTTAATACTACAGACTCAAATTCTCTTGAAGAAAAAAGTATTCAGATATCTTTCACGTTGTTTTAAGTACAGGTTTTTTTAAGAGAGTCAAGAATCCCAGCTTTATGCTTATCTTACCTGCAGACCAGATCTTTAACATCTTATCCCAGGATCCACTGCAGAACTGTATGAGCAGAAACATTTTGTTAAAAGTTGATCCAGACAGATCTTGTAAGCCGTACTAAATACAGTTCCTGCTTGAAAAATTAACCAGTGGGTTATAACACATGAAGAAGTGCTAGGTTCCTCAAAAAAAAAAAAGTCAGCATAGATCCAATTATTCTTTGTCCTTCCTTTGCAGGAAAAATATCTACAAAATATCTCTATTTCCTTCATCACCAAAAGGTTTTATTTTAACCTGTCTGATATTGAGTTAAGCTGGGAGCAATGACTCTACCTTTGCAGTGAGTGCTCTTTAACTGTTGAATTCCTCGATAAAGGGAAAGGACCTCTTCTACCACCTGCTTTTTCTGAGTATCACTCTGGAAGTTTTTTTCCCACCAAAGCTACTGTGAAAATTTAGGTCAAATTTGAAAGTAGTTCAGTATAACCCAAAATTCACATGCATTATAAGTAAAATTTACTTTAAAATAAACATTCAGCTTCGCTCACAGAAATCAAAAGCAACAGTATAGTGTCCTGTGCTATCTAAAGTCACCTTTAGCTTTTTGTGATACTAGAGGTTAAGTGCATCACTTTGAGAAGATGGCCTAGCACGGATATACCACTCCTAATCCTCAATAACCACCATTTGTAACAAGACTGGAAACTTAGAAGTGTGTCAGTCATCACAACATGATGACTAGTACGTATGCAGGGACAAAAATATGATTAGTTTGACATACAGGCTGCTAACATCCCAAAGGACAAAGGTTTCTTTCCAGGAGTCACTCACTTTAGTTCTCGAGCAATCAACAGCTATGGAGTCTACACTCCCAGCGTGTCCCCTGCAGCAGTGAAGGGCTTTCACTTTGTTTTTCTCCACATTCCACTCCCACAGCAGGACAGTTTGGTCCATAGAAGCACTGAGTAACAGGCATGATAAACTATCTGAGGAAGAAAAAAGTCATGGTTCACACCCAACGGCTTTACAAAGTCTTTATAGTCTAGATATAATTATTCTAGTCAAAGCAGAAATAGCAGATAGAAACTCATACCTATCTTAGTTTATATCATGTTACCCTGCAAGTACAATTAATGTAAATACACATACCAATATTTGCTAATGCAGTCTGCAAGGTGGATAAACAACACACATGTTAAACTAATTATGCTCATTACTGTTAAAGGCCTGTTTTACTCACACCATGACTTAATTTCTAACAACTCTGATGGAGATCGAGATAATTGTAGCATTTAGATAATTAAATATTCATGGCTGAGGAATGCTGACATTTCTCCCCCAATAAATCAAACCATTACTACTCCCCTAATATATATACACTGACCTTGCTTCACCCATGCCACATTCTTCACTACTTCTGTATGCCCAGCTATCGTCATGATGGATTTTCCTTCCAAAGACCAGATTCGAGCAGTCTGATCATAGCAGCCAGTTAATATCCTACAGGGTACAGAATTTGAAACATTATTGTCTTTAAAACCAATGTTTTTATGAAAAAAAGTTTCAACCAGGAACTTGGAAAAAATATTAGCGTAGTAACTAGTTAGCTGCAATGAATTCAAAATAGCTACTTTGCGTATCAAAAAAAAAAGTTTGGAAAAGTAAAAAAATCATTTTGTTACAGAGCAAAGCTTCATTAAAACCTACAACTGCAAGGCTAGGAGTAAGGGCCAAAAAGAAGAGCAATAAGAGTACTGAATATTCTGGTAGGTGAGACTCAAGATTGCTTATGTCATTTAAAATAAAAGATAATTTGTTGTTCATGGTATTACTAGAGGATCTCAAAGCATTTTCAAAACGTTCCTTAATGTAGGAAAATTGCCTAGCTGATTGGAAAATGAATATGAAAATACAGTAGAAAAGGACAATGATGGTTGGGGTTTTTTTAAAGAAAAGCTCTGCATAAAGGTACACTATTATATTTGTTTCTAATGAATGTCACATTTGAAGTCAAGGGTTTAAGCTAAAAAGAGATAAGGAAATCTTGCTGTCCTTTAAGAGAAAGGATAGTAAACAGCATTTGTATTATTCATTCGTATTAACAGTATCTCATGTTCATGACTCTAGGTGTTTTCTGCTTCCGTTAAAAGTCACTGTCACCATAGAATAGAGGCCTTAAAACTGAACTGCTTACAAAAACAAGTAGCTGACTGACTTGACAGGTGGAAAAAAAACAAACAAAAAAAAACAGAGCAAAGGGGAAAAAAAAAACCCAAACCCACATTATTAAAGAGAATACCACTCCATTTGACACCATGGAGACCTTTGCACACAACAGCAATAAGCAAGACAAAACTCAGAATTGGCTTAGTGTGGTACCATTCTTCAGTGGCTTGCACAGAACTGATCCAGTCATCATGGAAGATGCATTCCTCTGGCTGAGGGGCCATATATTTCTCCACATATTCTATTTCCACCACTTCTTCCTGAGCTCACAGACAAAATACTTATTTAGGTTGGTTTTATTTTTTTTAATCAATAACAGTAAGATTTGATTGTAGCATGGTGCAAATACACAAGTTTATTGGATAAATATCCTGGTATCCAAGTCTTTTCCCACATTAATGGAATTAAAGTCTTTAGAAAAAAGTATCTAAATTATATTGCTTTCCATATTTTTATCAAATTACTATTAATAGCAAGCTGGAAACAAAAGCAAATAATTTCACTCTTCTCAGATTCCTCTTCTGTATTTACCCATACAAAACACTTCATGACATTTTCTAGAGGTAATACTAACCTCCCCGTTATCCCCCAATGTAACTAATAGAGTAGGAGACAAAAATATATTAATGATCAACTGAATAAGACAAGAATTTCCCCTCTGAACTGTTTCCAGACAACAGACTGGATAATATTCCTTGCACTGCTCACTCCCATATTCTCTAATCACTTTGCAGTTCAGAATGGATTTTAAACATACAGGGAGTTCTCCTGGGAAAGTCAGAAAAGAAATAAAACTGAGCAAGGAAATCTGCCTAGTCAGGATGACAATGTAATACCTAGATCAGATTGAAGTAAACTGGCTAAGTCTGTTCTACTGTCCAAGATGGGGAGAAACTGAGTGTGACTTACCGTGGAGATATTTTCCATTTCCATGTGTGTGACCAGCGGCATACGCAAGAACTGGCCATTGATGAGGAAGTCAAATTCCACATATTTGTGATCCGCTGAAACAAATTAGGAAAAATCCATGTTCAGGAGTCACTATTTATTGGATACCATCAGAATAGCATCATTCAGTCACTGGTTCAGGAAAATGGAGCCAGCAAGAGGGTAAAAAAAACCAACAAAAAAACCCCAAACCCCCAACAGTTGGTTTCTTCTCCTAGCTGTAAGCGGGCAGCCCATGAATTCCACAGGACTGTGTGAGTTAAGAGGAAGGAAAATTTGCTGTTAGGGTTCAAAGAGTTAAGTTTGCCTCTCAATGTTAACACATTCTTTTCTAATTCCTTTTCTCTGTAGCTACATCTAATCAAACCCCAGTGGTCCTTCATCATTGTTCTGTATGGAGCTTGCCACTGGTAGCCCACATCTTTATCATTACTAGCCAGAGCCCTGCACTTGAGGCAGCAATAGGAAAATCATAAGAATTTTTGGTTCATGTTTCTCCCTCTGTAATGGCATAGTTGACAAAGGCCCTACATTTTGACAAGAAAATTGCATGGTGCACTAGTTTTCTATTCAAGGTTGTTTGCGATGTCTTCAGTTAAAAGCAACTTGCAGAAGCCTCAGCAGGTTAAGATACAATTAGCCTAGGGATTTTTCAACAACATCACACAGGGGTCTTTCCCCCAAAAAATCTTTTAAGTCAGACCCATTTCAGCTGGCACTGACAGGATGGTTGAACTCTTCTCAAAGGCTTTCATAAAGAGCAAACCTTTGGTTTTATTAGTTCTTTTGCCAGGTTTTGGGAAACCTTTCCATTATCATCTGCTGGGGTAGCCTGATCTGTGGTGCTGGGCACAGGTGCTGGGCAAAGGGTGGAGCATTTCTCCTGGGACTGCCCACCAGCACTGATACCTGCTGAGTTTCAGATCAAGTTCAAAAACTACCTTGCTCTGGATAGCCAGACCAAAACCGAAGTGCAGGCCTGGCTCAGGCTGAGGCCTGACTTCACTGAGGGGCCTGTGGGTACCAGGATGCTGCTTCTGACTCGGACAGCACGTTCCTTTGGCCCGGCCCGCCTTGAGCCGTCCCACTTGCGGCACCATGCCCCGCAACGGGTCGAGTTCAGCCAAGGCATGAGCCCAACTCGCCTGGTGCACACGGCAGCGGGGCAGCCTCCGGCAGAGGTGAGGGCACGCGGTCAGACACATGGGGCTGAGGTGGAACCCGTCACCCCTTGGCCGAGCGGCTCTGAGGGAAAGCTGAGCGCGCAAGGCCGGCGCCTGCTCGGGGCTACTCTGAGCTCCCGCCTGGCAGAAGTGGCCGCCCGCCCCGGCACCTACCGTTGCCGGCCGCCAGCAGCTTGTTGATGAGGTGGCTGAGGTCGGTGGTCTCGGAGGCCGCGGGCACGGAGAAGGGCACATCCTCCACGGCGTACCTGCGGACACACAGCGTCATTACCGCCTCCGCGTAACCCCCTCCTCAGCCCGCCGCCCGGCCCGGGCGGGTACCCCCTCACCTGCGGTTCTCGGTGCGGAACCGCGCCGTGAGCTGCGCCATGATGCCTCGCCCCCGGCCACGTGCCAAAATTAGCCGCGCCCGCCCGCGGGGCACCGCCTCCCCGCCCGCCGCCTGCGCTCCGGCCCCGCCGAAGCCCCTTTCCGCGGCCCGGCCCGGCCCGCGCCGCCCGCTGCTGCTGCGCCCGCTGCGTCACGCGGCCGGCGGCGGGTTGCCGTGGAGACCACAAGGCCCAGCATGCCGCGCGCGCCCCGGCCCGCGAGCTACGGCTCCCGAGAGGTCCCGTGCCGCCACCTTCCCGGCGTGCTCCGCGCGTCCCCTCCCGGCCCGCGAGCGGGCGGGCGGGCGCGACGGCGCGCGTGCGCCGAGGGGCGGGCTGCATGGCGGCGCCTGTGGGAGCCGAGCCCAGGTGGAGTAGGCGCCTTCTGGGGGGTGGGAGGAAGGGAGCCTCCCGCTCCCCCCGGGGCTGCTGGCGGCGGGACCGCTATGGGCCGGGCCGCGCTCTTCCCCTGGGGCGGCGGGCAGGGTCCGCGCTTGTGTGTGCCGCTCCCCCCTGGCCCCGGGGCTGTGGTGCGGAGGGGTGCGACGGGCGTGCGGGGCCGTGGGGCAGGGGATGAGGTGCCCCCCGTTCCTCTCAGGGTGGGGGGCGCTTGCCGTGGGGCACTCGCAGGCCCCTGCGCCGCTAGAGGGGTGTCCCGTGCCTCCCCCTCACCCGGGGGCCGCCTTGCTGCACCCCGGGCCGGGCCGGGGCGATGCGGGGCAGTCCGCGGTACTGGCTTTGCCCCCGTGGTGGTGAGTAGTTCCTGCGGCGTTGCAGGAGGCGGCGAGCTGGCGTGTGGGACTGTTCGCTGCTGATGGTGTCTTCCTGGTGTAACCTGGGTTGTTTGTTTGCGTGTAAAGTGACACATCAACCGTAAACTTCCTACTAAAAGTAATAAACGCAACATACAGTGGACTCTAAAAGAGGCTGTAAGTGAATTTACTTTTCTGGGAGAAGGCTGCTTGTGTGAGTACCTGCTGCGTGCTTGGTGTATGTATGGTTTTTTTTTTCCCCACCTTTTTGACAGTTACTTGTGGCCTCAGGGAACAGCTGAGCTTTCCCTGTGTGGGGACTCAGGTTGGGGCAGCTTGTTGGAGTTGACAGGTGTTGAGTCATGATGTTTTCTGAGACTCTGAAATTTCATTTATTTCTTAAGTGTACTTAACAGATCTAACATTGTTTATCAACATAATTGATACAGGTGCATTTTCCAGATCCTTGTGCTAGCTACACAAAAGTGACTTACTTGAGAAACCTTTTAAGTAGGAGTCCCCAGATCCTCTGTGCATTCTTAACAGTATCTGCCTGGTCTTCCATGACAGAAATAAGCTAAATCTCAAACCAGGTACAAGTTAATATAAAGCTAACTGTAACTCATTTACTTGAGGGTATCGCTATGCCCTAATTTCCTCCTTGTTATGTTTTACCATAATTTGTGCTCTTCAGAATGGTGGTAGAGAAATGTTACCGGAAGTAGCTTTTCTAGAGAGAACGTTAAATTGTTGTAAGCTGTGCAATTATCTTAAATCTTTTTATAAAATCTCAGAAACATTTCATGGAAAACTCAAAAAACATTGTTGGTGAAGCATTTGACTGCATGTATTTCCTGTGACGAAGCATAAATTAAAACCAGAATGGGGAATATTGCTGTCAGAAATGCTAAAATATGAACTTGTACAGTCAAGCTTTGATTTCCCTTTTTTTTGTTTTTAGGTGGGTATGCATTAAAAACTTGAAGCTTGAAAAATTCAAGAGAATTCCCTCCCTCCTGCCCTGACAGAGTACTCCTAGGTAGAATGTGCTTGTTATCGCAATGGACTTACCTGGTTTTTACAGTTTAGGTTTCTTACAACTAAAATCTTGCACTATTGACTCAGTGTTAAAGTAAGTAGCTCAGGGATGTCGAACGGCAGTGTTTCCTTTTGGAATCTGGCTGCATGTTGCCTTCACAAGGAGGCCTTTCGAGGGAAGGCAGAGGCAAGCATTCGTATGAAACCTTAAAATTATGTCAGTCTAGAACTGTTGTATTTTTAGGGACCACTACTTGTAGTTGGTAGGTATATTTATTACCATAGAATGAAGAATCGAAGGCCAGAAAATACAGAAACCTAGTACCCTGCCTTAAGGTAGGGTGGAGGTGTAACTGGTCAATAATCAGATTTTAAATTAATGCTAGTTTGACTTTTCTGTTAGTGTCTTTAAAAGTTTATATATTAAGAAACAGTATGTGGGCTTCTGGATTAGAGGGGAGATTCCAACTGTTATGAGAAAGGTTAACCTCAGAGTGGACATTGAAATCTTGTTCCTAACATTATACAAGTTGTTGAGAGTTGCTGACGTTACACAGGTTGTGTCTGTGGATGACGGTCAGTGAGAACCTAGCATATGTAAGAGGTGCCCTGGCTTTGACAGCTGTATTATCGCGGGAGTTCTTGATGGCTAAATAAATGAAGATCTGACTGCCTTTTGTGTTTTGCTAAATTATCTTGAACTATCAGTGCGTCTGTGTTTGGAGTTGAACTACTGATGTCAATGTGTAGGCTAGACTGCAGTGTGTAGTGTTTGCTCTCTTGAAGATCCTGCCTGTAAGACCCTGCGTAAAATTCTCCTCATGGTTTTCATGTTTGCCTGTGCTAGCAGTTTCTGTGGCCGCTTGCTCTGTAGAGTTGAACCAAGGATAGCAGTGGCTATAGATTTCCCTTTATTTTGAGCAAGGTGCTTCCCAAATGGAAGGAGGGTGAAGGAAGCACTCCTATGGCATTAAAATGTGCTAACCCCAATCTTAATCCTTGCTAAGCCTTGGAGTGGTGGACTTCACAGAGAGCAGCCTGTGGGGTGATTTGGGTGGAGCTGAGTTAAGGCTAAAGGTGAGGCGTGGAGAGCTGCCTGTTTCAGATGTGCACTGAGGATACAGCTGTTGATACCCTTTTACACTAATGTTAAACTCCCACATTTCTCCTTCAACCCATTGTTAAATGTGGGATACAGTGGTGGTATACTGGAAATTTTTGTGACACTTATGTAAAGTGTTTATGAAAAGAGATACTTCTATGTTATTGACCCATTAATGACAAAGTATCCATACATTATATATATGTATACAGGATTAAACTATCTTGTTTGGGGAATTTATTAGCAGTATTTATACAACTATAGCATTTATTATTATGTATGTACTTGTAAGTATCTGTAAAAGTTTATTTCTTTAAGACAAAAAAAAATCTTTTTTGTTTGGGGTTGCACAGCACTTAGGTTAATGAAACCTGGATGGTTAAACCATGAATTTCATTGTCCAGGGTGATGTGTGTGCCAGTGGTTTACCTGGGTTAGAACAGTGATTAGACAAAGTCACAGGGCAAAAACGTACCAAGGGCGTTTTTTAAACACAGAGATAAAACTTCAGATATTTCTGGGCTGCTTGTAAGAGGAAGCTGGATAAATATCACTGTATATTTACCCTACTGCTGTCATTTTTTCCTTGAGCTTTATTATTAACCAGCATTAGATACAGGATATTGGGCTACTTGGGCTGTTGGTCTGTCCTGAAACAGCTGTCCTTGTGTTCTGTAGTCAAGTTCCAGCACACTCAAGGTACATGCCATTGATATTCCCAGAACAAACTTCTTCAGTTAATCTCACAGAATTGAACGTGCTGCTTTGGCAAAACTGACATATCTTCTTTACATCTTTTAACTGAGGGGAAATGGTTGACTGATGATGACATCTAGTTTTCTGTCTTTTTTTTTCATTTGCTGCTAACTGCTTCAGACATTTTAATTGAAACATCTCATAATTGTTCTCAGATCCAAATCTGCAAAATATTTGGTACATGTGATGTAACTTCATTTGGAACTTGGTTTGGAGTGTCATCACTTGAAAATTGAATGGAAAAATAAATCTGCTTTAGATGGAAGTATTTAGTATATTGAGCATATGAGCAGCTTAACTTCACAATGTTGTTTGTATCAGCAGGATGCTTTATTCAGCTTCAAAAGCCAAGGAGATGTGGATTTACTTTGCCTGCGGTCCTTTATATCTTTGCAAAGCAAAATAAATTTGTGCCTGTAGGGCTGTACAGTTCTTTTCAAGTGAGCCTTTTACATTCTCCCTCCTGAAGCTGTAAACGGCTGAAATACGCAGCCAAGAAGGTCCATCTCAAGGAATTTACTGTGTGGTGGGGTGAAGAAGATTAAGGTGGTAGGAGTCTTGTGCTAATATAACACTGCCTGACTTTAAAATAAACAATGAAAGGGAAAATCCTGAACACCCTTCCCCCTCCCTCACCCCAAACTGCAGGAATTAAGTTTTCTTCTGTTCAGTTTGGCACATTATGTGTGTAGTCTAGTATATATGTACTGTAGTAATGTAGGGGCCAGGTTAATTTGTCATTTTGTCTCATTGCTTAAGAATATTCAGGATTGGTCACTGCTTTAAAGGGCATACTGTCTGGGTGAAAGCCTCATCCTGTGGATGTGGCAATTCACTGTCCAATATTATCTGTTTGCTTGAAGGTTTATAGTGGGCAGCTGAGTTCATTGACTTAGTTTTCTTTGGGATAGGAGGTAAATCTCTGAAGTCCCAGGAGCTTTGTCTTTTTGTCTTTTATCACATGATTCATGGCAAATTTTGTTTTGAATATCTGGCATTTTTCCTGCCCAAAGCTTACTGCTGTAGACTAACAATAGTAATTTAATTTCATTTAGATGTTGTTTTATAACCCTTTGAAACAAATGTAATTTACTTCAAGATGGCTGCATGACAGAGTTGGGTAACACAAATCCTGTCTGTTGATTGTGGAAGTAGATGACTAATATTTTTGTAGAGCAGTGCTGGCATGTCTTTAAATATCAGGTCTTCTCTAGATGTGTATGGTTGTTAGTTGACTGCTTGTGAACATATGTAGATGAAAATAATGGGAGTGTGAATGTGTGTTTTGTATCTGTGTGTGCAATGATGAGTCAAGCAAATTGTCGTATACAAGAGGCTAAGCTGTACTCCTGGAGCAACGCACTGAAATTTTCCTGCAGTGAGTAGTAAAGTGATAAAGAGGCAAGGATTTCTTGAGGGCTGTGCTGTTAGCTTGCAATGGCATTAGAACTTGTAAGAATAAATTTATAACACAAAAAAACCCCTACAACAATGTCTTGGTTGAGGTTAAAGTATGGAAGGCTGAAATAAACTTTTGTAACTTTTTCAGGTCATCTTGTAATGGAAAAAAATGGAGCTGACCATGCCATTGCTATGGAGGGATCTAATGATTTGTTCATAGGCAACTCTAATAGTACAGGAGAGTCAGAAACAAATGATCAGGTTTTTCAGGTGAGGTATGAATGTCCTGTCTTTGTAGATGCTTTCTTTACATCCTTGCTGATGAATTTACAGTACAATATTTCATCAATGTGTTTTTTCTTGCCTTTATAGTAATATATTGTGTCTTTTGAAAAAGTATAGAAGTTCCTTCCCTTGGATTCTTGTGCTATTCAGTTTTGAACTGATGAATATCTGGATGTTACATGTAATGACAACTGTTAGTAATTATATTAATAGATCTTGTTATAGTGCTGAAGTTTTATTGTGTTATATGTTTTATTGTGTTAACAAAATCCTTTAATAAAAGAATACTTGATGACATGCCTTGAAGTAGGAGGGGTTCGGAACACTTGAAAATCAGGTCATATTGCTTAGTGACCAAACGTGGCAAATAAGAATCCAGGGACACAGGACATCTGTGTAGGTATTGGGGAAGGAAAGTCTTTAGTGTATTTACTATCAAATATTGCCAGATGTTCCTAGTCAGAGAGATTTCTGTGCATAAATGTTCTTCTGCAGATTACTTCAGCTAACATAAAATATCACGCTACTAAATCAAGTTTACGTTCTCTACACAATGTCTTTAACACAACTAGTGCCATTTATTTGTTGCTGCTTTTCTGGTGTAGTTTACAGTAGACAGTTTCAGCACAGAAGATTTATACCTGCATAATTTTTGAGAAGATGATTTGACCCAGGTGTGACTTCAGTATGAAATTTAGAAACATTTTTCCCGACTCTTTTGATTTGTAGATTGACGTTTCTGCTACAAAAATTTGCAGAGTTGTTTGTGTGATTGCTGCAAGAGATACAACAAATTGCACTCCTCCTTGCATTGGCCAAATGACAGCCTGACATGATATTTTACACAAGGGCTGCCTACTTGCCATTATTTTTACATGTTTAATATTGGTGTTGTCAGAGTTTCAAGGATATTTGTGCTTAAACATTTAAATTCAGTGAAAGTGGGATGTGCTCTAAGAACCTGATTCCGCAAGCTTGATGAGAATGAGCTCTGAGTACATGTTTTTTGAGACTTGCAAAATCTGATTCTTGGTCTTGCACTATATAATTCTGGAACTTGAATTGGTGTTTTTGTGTTGTTTGTGTTTCTTCTGTGGTAAAGAATTAAGAAAGCATATAGAGCTTTTTGTCTTCGTAGTTAAATGCATGTATCTAAAGGCCGGGTAGAACAGGATTTCTTATGAAGTCAAATCAAGTTGGCGGATGTTTTACAGGTGAGGTTTTTTTGTATAAGTTCTCTCAGTTTCTGGGTAGACTTGAGATGATTGATGAGTGATTTTGGGGAGCAGGTTTTGAGTATGAGGGATTTTCTTTCTCCTTAGTAGAGAGAGTTTGTTCTAGGAAGCAGAAATATAAGTACATTTTCAACATGGAAAAAAAAATAGAACGGCTAGTGTTAGCTAGTAGCCTCTTGATCGGAAGGACAAGAGCTCCCTCCAAGTTTACAATACAGTACACTGGTTTTAAGTGTTCTTTTCTTTTTCTTTCTTTTCTTCTTTTTTTTTTTTTTTTAATAGAAATTGCTACTCAAGATTAAAGTACATTTTACTGTTTTTCCTCTGTGAAAGCATCTAACCTGCATGGATTCCAGGGATCCATTGTTTGGACAGAGTGACTCTCCCACAGCCTTGCCCATCGCAGTACGCATCTCGGGCAGTTCTCCATCATCGGCAGCACCCGCGCGGCCACCCCAGCCGCAGCCTCACTCTGCAGAGGAGTTCCAGCTGGCAGACCAAACCGGGCAGCCTCTCTATGAGCTGCAGCCCCTAGGAGGGCCCAGTGCGCCCATGGTGAGTCAGTGTGAAACCCTGCTCAGGTAGGCAAATCCTGTCTGCAGCCGTTACTAATTTTATTAAACAACAGTTTACGTCTTCTGTCATTATCAAGCCTGGATGTTACTGTATGATGAGATCTTGTACTTCTACCGCTGCTGCTTTCTCTGTATTCCTGGGATAAGTCTCTCTGTGGGTTTTTTTTGGGGGGGGATTAGAACATTAGCGATAAGCTCACCCAGTATGTCGTGTCCCCATCCCCCCCCCGATTAGTTTGCTTAAAACATGGCTTTGTAATTCTTAACACTTATTTTGTAAAAAGGTAACTCATCCAGAGCGTTTGGTTGGCATGTCTTGTACTGGCACTAAAGACACTTCACCCATTTAAAGTGTAATAAATCAGAAACAAGACGATATTTTATGTTATTCTAGGCTTTATAACATTGTTGGGAATGAGACCTTGGTGATGATGGGAAAGTTTACCATAAGCAGTTGTTTAAGTTTTCCAGAATTCTAGGAGATTTAATGTACTTTTTTTTTTTTTTAAAGTCTTGGAGTTTTTCTTCTATCTGCTTTTGCATAAAAAACTGCCCATAGTAGTGAATTTCTTAGGAGTAATGGTCAAAATTTTTATGTGTTGTGATTAGTTCTGCTAGTCCATGAATGGGGTTACAGTGAATTGAACTATGAATTGCTTTCAGGTTTTTGATAGCTTTAATAATAGTGTTGTAAGTTTCAAATAAATGTGTGATTCATCATAAAATCATGTAAGGTGTTTTTTTTTTCCTCTCCTTTAATCAGTTAAAGGGCTATTTTACAGGGGAAAAGTAATTTTAAGAAACTGACAGTAAATAGGCAGTTTCCTTATTATGTGAAATCAAGTTAATTTACAGGCCCCAGTTCCAACCAGAATATTTCCTGTTCTGGTAATAGGCAAACCCAGTTGTGCTGCATGATGTTCACCATACAAACTAGTGCCATTCATGCTTTTGTGTGATTGCCTTCCAGATGATTGTTGCCAGCCAGTCAGAAAATGGACAGGTGCTGCATGTCATTCCTTCTGCCCAGCCAGGAATGGCCCAAGTGATTATTCCTCAAGGTCAACTTCTGGATGTGGCCAGCACGCAGGGTGAGTCTAACCTGTGAGTCTTGATGTGTGTTCCTTTGACTAAGCATATCCTGCACAATCTCTTTTTAAGCACTTTGTTTGTATGTGTTTTCTTTTCTAAGTCAGTTATAAGACAAAAATACATACTTACCGAATCTGCTTTATGACTATGCATCTGGCACCCCACACACCTCGTTTTCTGTTGGGCAAAAGCCTTATGAAAGAAGAGCTATTATGCTTACTTTAGATATGTGATGGATAGATAGAGATATAGAGCACAAAGCTGCTTCTTGCCTTATTTACCATTAATAAGGGTATCGGTGCCAAGTCAGACAGCCGTACTATCAGCTTCAAATTTTCACTGCCTGTTTACTTCATTTTGAGCAAAGTAGTTAATTCATGTAATGCATATAGAAGAATTAATGTTCTTCTGGTCTGGTGATGATGCATCTTTTATGAAGCCAGGAATGAAGTTCCCAGGTAGAAATTCAGTTCCCAGTGAAGAAAATGAGATGTAACTTTCACTTCATTGCTAACTTTTTCCCCTCTATCTGTTAATGGTCTCATTTTAAGCATGTGGTGAGATGCACAACTGGAAGCACAAATTTTAAGCTTTCTCTAGAAAAGGGACATACTGAAATCTGAAAGCATTGATCTGCAAGCCTTGTGGGGTAGCAAAATGCTGTGTACTAGTTTGTATTCACAGAAGAAGACCGAGAACTAGGTGGTCACATTTTGTTAAACTCTCCAAGGTTTTTTTAAACTGTTTTTGCATTTTCTGGATAAAATTCTCAAAATTTGAGCAAATTCTCAAAATCTGAGCACTAGTTAAGTGCTCCAGTGGAATGAGAGCTCAAAGGTATGACTAGAGTCCTGATGCTGGCTGGATAGAAAAGAGAGTTGGGATTTAAGCCATGATCCAGCCCTTTTCTCTTACAGTTGGAATAATATGATTTCCTGACCTTGCATTGAAAGGCTTGCTCCTACTCATCCTTCTTTCCCTCTGCACCTGCTCTTGCAGGGGTGAGACCACTGTTTGGTTACAGTGTAGTCTTCTGTGACATTAAGTAGACCATGAGCCTTTAGTTACTGAAGAATGGCTGCTACTTTTTGTAGGCAGTAAGTTGCAATGCTGAATAGAATTTTTGTATTCCCATTTTTCATCCTACATTGGGCTCCCTGTTTGCAAATAGCTCAGTTTCACAGTGTTTGAATACATGTTCTACAACAGTGCTACAGCTTTTTTTGTGGGTTTTTTGGGTTTTATTTTTTTCTAGAGACTTACTGTGTAAAAGACTTTGTAGTTATTTGATCTTCAAAAGACAGTAAGGCTTGTCATTGGTTTACTGTGGAGATTAAAGGGGAAGGAGAATGGACTGTCAGCCCTTGAGTTTCACTTGCCTGCACATGGTGGTAATGCATGAAATGGCACAGGCTTCAGAGCAGACCGTGGTGTCTTAAGGGCATGTCTACAAAGAAGGAACCAGTGCTCCAAGCTTTAAGCCAGAGTGGTGTTACTCTGAGGTGCACACTTAGGAATCTTCTGGCACAAGCTTTCTAGTGGAGTGATTTCTGTACTGAGTCAATAGCTTAACACTCTCTCAGGGTGGGGGAAAGAAACTTTCATAATTGAAGGACAAAAATCCACAGAGAGCGAGCTCCCTTTTCTTTATGTTGAGCCCAAAGTATCAAATGTCTGTTTTCACAGTTTTCCATTATGTTTTTATTTAACTATACATGCAGGCTTCAATCTAACGGTATTTTTTGGCTTACAGATTGCTCCCTGTTATCAAGAAAGTCTAAAACATTTGTTCTAACAGCATGTCAGATTCAATTACAAGATGTCTGTTTTTTTCTTGTTTAGGTGTTCTTTTCTAAGTACAAAGCAGTATCATAATCTCAACCAGTGTGTGATTTGCAGCTGAACAAAATAGTTGTGCAATCTTGTATGGATTTGTGGAAATGTAAAGCAGAGTAATTTACAAGTTCTTATGATTATTTGATTTGTTATGGAAGGATTCATTAGCAGTAGCATGATTACCAAAGTCCTTGAGTACAAACAACCTTATCAAGTTTATCTTCATATGTGTGCCTAGAGCTTGAGTATTGATTCACAACTATTAAACTACTCTATCATCTAGAAATCTTATTTCATATGTCAAAATGCTTGTTTTTCTAACACACAGAGTTTAATCACAGCTTGTCATTTCCCCATTCCAAGTTCAGTTATTAACTAGGGGGCTGTTTTATTTTTGCAAAGATGTTTCAGAAGAGAAGCATGGTGATGGGAACTTGCAGACTGTGGCAGTGGCTGCTATAGCAGACAGTGCAAGCAGTTACATTCTACATCCACAGGCATCTCTCACCGTATCAAAGAAGACAACCACCAGGTAGGTGAGGAGTTAAAAGGATGAACAGTCACTTTGATTCACTCTTAGTTTTTCCTTTTTTTCTTGCAGTTTGTTTTTGCAGTGGTTATCACAAAATTACCATAGAATGGAGATTGTGAACCCTTAGTATTAGTGAATGATGTGTAGCTAATTGTGTTTGCAGGCAGCTTTTGTATGTGGCAGAGCAGTGGAAAAAGCAGCTAAAGTACCTGTGTTCTGGAGATAGTTGGATATATTCTAAGCAGAGCAGTATGTGACGTTTAAAGTAACACATTGCAAATTACTGAAATTACTCCAAACAGACATTGATACTGCCAACCAAGAGTTGACAGTGATCCAGTGAAGGGACTGCAGGGAAGGTTGAAGTTTGAGGGAGCAGGGTTTCTTGTATGGGTATATTAAAACCTATACAAACCATCCTACCACAAGAAGAGTATTGATTGTAGAGATTAATTTTTTAGATAGAGATCTCAATAGTTAGCATTAACAGGGAGAGCCTAATCTTTGTTCTCTGGATAACTTCTTCAGCTTTCTTTGATAAAATATGAGAGTAGATGCTAATTGTGGTTTTTTTGGTGGGACATGTAGACAGGCAGATTGGTCAGCAAAGTTTCTAAAGTTAAAATAGCTGGTATGTTTTTCTTCTCTTGATATCCACCTGATTCTGTCCCCATGCTAAGGGATGCCTACTATTTTAATTCCTGAATATTGTGAAATTCTTTTTTGCTTAATAAAAGAAAAAAAACCCAAACCAACCAAACAAAGCAACAACAAAAAAAAAGGTCAACCCCCCCGCCCAAGACAACATTTACTCTGTGGATTGCAGGCTGGCTTTGCATTGGTTTATGCTTTTTTGAAATCAAGACGTGAAAGAGATTAGAGTAATCTCACTGCAGTACAAATTATATATATTCAAGAAACATTTAAAATTAAGAGAAACAGTTGGTGAATGGATTTTGTGAACACGGTGTGTACGTGTTAGAAAAATAATGCTGGAAAGGAGACATATTGGTATGGACAGGAGGTGATGCACTTGAGCTTTAGAATAATAAACATTGAGTAAGCATTATATCTGCCCCAGGATTTAGAGCATGGAGGAACTAGATTCTTAAAACAGTTATTGCAGCTGGTTTTCAGTAATTTAAAATATATTAAAAAGTGCAGCATTTAACTAGTGTTTGATATTGGTTTTAATCTTTAGCATTCTACCATCAATCTGCATAAGAAAATTATCAAGACAATCAACTGGTCTATTTCACCATGTTTTGTCTATTATTGTCAAGCAACAATATTGAGAATACTGAATGCTCAGAGGTCTTCCTGAATGTAGAAAACAGTGGGTTTTTTGAATACTTACATTTACTGTAAATGATTTTAACAATGAAACAGAATATGCGGAAAATTAACCCAAGGTTTTTAAGGGAAGTTGATACAGTATCTATAGTTTGATCATATGCTGCAGGGTTGTACATAATGCACTGATCCGTTACCTGTTTAGACTAAATTGTTTCTTTCCTGGATGTATAGACTTCAACTATACTTTTTTATTTTTCAGGGTTGTGGAAGATCCCTTTCCCATCCCTCTCCAGCCATTGCCACCAAATACACCTGCATGGGCGCGCCGTCTCAGGAACTGTGAGGTGGGCTGCAAAAAATTCTGACGATGTTTTATCATCTAGATCTAAGATAATGATCTTACTCCATGAAAGGAATAATTCATAGTTGTAAAAGTTGTGTTCAAGCTTCTTGGTATTATGAAATAGTACTGCTACTAGCTGGTACTACTAGCACACTTAAACATATAAAATGCTATGGAATCCCTTCATTTTTTTGGGAATGCTAGAATAACTGACCATCAACAGCTCCTGAAGCAAAAAATGTGCTTCTGAAATCTTGATGCAGTACAGTGCTGGAAAAAGCCATTGTGTGCTGTAGTAGAGTTTACTCTTGAACTGCAGTGCAAGCTCTGCTGTTGTCTGCTGAGCAAATTGGTTTTTGTTGCCCTTAGTGATCCATTAAGTAAAGAATATAATTGCTTTTGTATGGCCTAAGTCTGTAACTGTTCATATTAGTTTTTGTTGTCACATAGAAATCAAAATCCATGTGACTCGCTGGGGTCAAGTCTGGAACTTAGAGTGCCTTAATATCAGTATTTCTATTTTAAATAATCTCACAGACTTTTTGGTTTGTATGGGGTTTTTTTTTTTGTTTTTTTTACCAACACTGTTACCTGTGCTTGATTTTTCTTTTGTTAAAAAGTGCTGTCTTTATTCCCAGTGACAGCTTTTGACCTAAACAGAACTCTCTCTTTATTTGCATATTGTTAGATGTCTGCAGAACTGTCCGGATGACTAAGATGATATCAACAGCTAGAATGCATCATAAATCACTTAAAAGGAAGGGAGGGGAGATAGGAGGATTCTTGAGAGATCACCTGCCCCTTCCTCCTGCTACCAGACTCTTCTTGATAGATGTTTATTTTACTTTCTCGTAATACTTTTTAAAAGGAAAACTCATACTCTCTCTAGCTGGTTCACCTATTTAGAGATCCCTACCATTTGAAGTTTTTCCTATTGGCTTGGCCACAGATAACTGGAAATTGCAGTTGCAGGGACTTAGAAATCTAATTTCTTTCTGTATCCACTTAGAAATATTTTTTAAATTAACTAAATATATTAATCTATTCCTCTTTTTATATGCCTTTTATTTCATACAAATGGTACTGTCCACTATTATATCTACTTAAACATTAAAGAGGTCAGAAAATTAATAACATGAGTTCTTCCATGGTGGACATACCGTTTTCACAGGATAAATTACTTATTTCAGTTGGCCAGTGAATTGTTAAAAGTCCGGTAAGATGTATAACCCTTATTACTGTGTTTTAATCACATACTTCCCTGTCATAATATCCCTGTAGCTTATCTGAATCATTTCTTACTGGTTTAATTTTATAGGAGGACTTGTATTATGATTCGCTTTGTCTGTCTGAGTCTATTACGAGAAATTTCACCTGCTGTGTTTAAAGTTCACAGCAGCAGCATTTATAGAAGAGTTCTTATTTTTAAAGAAAAGGAAATCAAAATATTGTCTGTTTAAATGTATTCTGAGGATATAAACATCTGCCTCTGCTCTTCAGCAGAACTATTGTCTTTATGCATAAATCCTCCCCGTGCCTTTAAAACAAAATTATTTTGTTGCTGTTCTCCCTGCAGTCAGCCCATCCAAGGAGAAGTAAGCCAAATTCTCTTCCTCTTTGCATGTTATCAGCAGAGTTGCTTTGCTGAGTTTGTCAGTTACACAGTGTAAATTCCCTGGAGACTGCTGGGATGCATGTGCCTTTTCGTGGGCACAGACTAGAGACAATGGGATTTGATTCTCTTGCAGAATGTTTTGTTACTAGTAACAGGATTGAGGGGTCCAACTGGAATTTGGAGATATAGTAGAGGTGCAGATAAATATGGCAACTCACGATTCCACTCTTTCAGTTACTTGCCGGAATAGAAACAAACAGTGTTGAGGTCTTTGTGACTTCTACAGGTGGTGCCAGCAGGTGAAGCCATGGCATAGCCTGGGTATGTGCTGCCAATCGTGGATCCCAGGGACCTGGCCAGGACTGAACCCCGAAGGGCAGTGACTCCTTTGGCAGTTAGTGCTGCAGGCAAACACAGAGCAGTAAAAGATGCAGCTGTCCAAAATTAGCACTAAGCTCTGTGTTTGGTGTTGATTCCCTGACTGCCTTGAAATACTCAGCTTACACTTGCTATGCCTAGACAATGTAATGCTTCTGGTATCCTGCTGCAGTTAGTTCACTCAAGGAAAACTGCAGTCTTGGTGTGCGCACTTCAGTGTAAGCATTTATGTTCCCTTGCTGAGATGAAGCTGGTGGGGGGAAAAAAAACCTGCTCCCTTTTTCAGTTTGAAGCTTGGCTGGAGTGAAGGGATTGGAGAGTATCCGATTACTTTAAAGTAATTACATTGTTAATAAAAGTGGATTTAAAGAAAAATAGTTATTTTCTATAACCTATTCAGTTTTCAGTGGTCTGATCAGAATGCGTTTCTAGCATGTTTCAGCATACTGAAATAGAGTGTAATTAAAAACTGCATTAATTAATCAACTGTACAAAGCTAAGTTCATTTATTTGTGTGGAGCAGATGGTCTCATTTGTCCATTTGCTCCTACTTGGGAAGCTTCTAGAGAGCAGGGATCCTATGTGCTGTATGATTTTCTTCTCCTCCTACACTCCCACCAATTTTGGGAAAATGATTTATCTTGCACAGAAGTAAAGCCAGAATAGAGACAGTGCTTTAACTGCTATTGCTACTTTTCAGGCACAACAGTTTTATCAGTCTTCTCATCTCCCTAGAATAAGGTCAATGACCTATTTATAGTGACAGGCATAAGATATGGAAAGAAAAACGCTGGTCACGCTGTATTCACTGTGTGGAGTGGTACTGTAATCCCTCTTGTGAAAGGAGGCATCCCAGGTTCCCATAAAGAAGGTACTTCTGATGCGTCCCAGGCTGCTTTGCTTCTCCTGGATTTTTCAGATCAAGTGTTGGACAGAAATGTTATTTATAATTTCTGGCTAAACAATCGCCAAGTTCTCTTACTCACCACAGCTGTGTGAGTGCAGCCTATGTAGACTTTCTAAAGTGCTGGAGCAGTGTGCTTGCAGTGCAGTGAGCTGCAACTGCTATCAGAATGGCTCATGCAGCCGGTGCATACATAACCCTCTGCTTTTGGGCTTGCACTAGCAGCCACACCGTGCTGGCCCAGTTCATTCACAAGGTGTTGTGTTCTTTGTTGACTTTCAGTCCTGCTAACCACAGACATTTTGTTTTTCTTAGGTGACTATGAGGCAGGTTTTATGCAGTTGTCACTAAAGTATTTGTGCGATAATAATCTTGGAGAGACACTGTTGCTGCTTTTATTGCCAGTATTATTTAAATATCTGGCTGCTCTGTCACTGAAGGCGGCAAAATAGATCCATCAGACTTTAGTACTCATTCACCATGCATTTGCCCCGCAGAGATACTGTAAGACTGAGCTAGCAAAGTACTCTGACTGTTATAACCATCCAGCTGCTTGGTCAGCCTGATCCTGAGCTGCATATGAACAGAAGCGAACATGGCATTCTGAATTCGGATGTAAATCTCTTCTCTGTCCTAGTGGTTTTGCTGCTTGCTGGCTGGCCCTGGTAGACTAGCACTGAACCAGCTGTGATGGCTCTGAGTAGCTGAACAGCTGTCACAGGGGATGTTGCAAAGTCAGCAAGTGTGTGGGGGTTTTTTTGTGGTTTGTTGGGGTTTGGTTTTTTTTTTTTGCTTTGAGTCAGGTCAGATTCATTTTTTCTGGAGTTGCCCAGAGCTTAGCAGAGTTCATTGAAACCATCATCAATTTGCACATGGCAAATTTGGTATATTATGTTTCTGTGTAATGCTGAGAATCAAGAGTGCCTTGAATACTGGGAGGGGTATTACGTGAGACATTCAATTCACAGTTAGTGCACTAAGTGGGTGAGGCAGTTACTGGTGGTATAAGCAGGTATATTCTGCTCCAGCTCAGTGCAATGTGTCTGTGTGTTGAAGCAGATGCATAGACAATTTTCAGTGCTTTAGAGATTCTCTGTGGGAGTCAAGTGAAAATGTTTGCAGAAGATAAATTTGTCTAGGAGGTGACTGCAACTGAAGTGTGTGTTGGGGAAAACAACAGGAGCGAAGTTGTCTTATGGAAATCATAGCTGGCAGCAACTGTAAACTTTTCAGGGGTTCTTGGTGTATATAGCGTCTTGGAAGACTGACAAAATCCTAACCTCAGTGGGGATTTCTTTGGTGTTGGATCCTCTGGTAAATCTATTTATGAGGATACTAGTGGGGAGAAAAAACCGTGAAATGCCAGAAATCTGGACCTGTGTCCTCACCTGCCTGAGTCCCTGACTGCTTTTGTTTTCTTGTGTAATGTTCAGCAGTCAGCTGGGTGAATAATCCTATTATTTCACCTCCTTTCCATGCAGAAAATTGGGGACTCGTACCGCGGCTATTGTGTGAGCGAGACAGAATTAGAGAGCGTACTAACGCTACACAAGCAGCAAACACAAAGTGTGTGGGGGACGCGCCAGTCTCCAAGCCCAGCCAAACCCGCCACACGGTTGATGTGGAAATCTCAATATGTCCCATATGATGGGATCCCCTTTGTCAATGCAGGTAACTAACTTTTATTGTAATAACTGCTTTCAAAATTTCAACGTCAGTTGCTGACTGGCCATAAAGAAGGATCTTTATGGTGCTCCTTAGTGTTGATAAAGTCAAGGCACAAACATTTAAAAAAAACCAACTTGGACACCTCTGTGATACAGTCTGAAGGAGCTTGTTTCCCTGAAACCACAAGCTTATGTTTTGTTGTGATTGCTTCCTTTTGTTCTTTAGGAATAAATTAGTTAACTACCATTTGATGGAGGTTCTTGTGATGAGATCTTTAGGTGGAGATCCCATCTGCTCTATCAGGTTGTAAAAGTTCTCATAAGGGAAAAAGCTTTTTTGAGTATTCTTGCCTAACTTGTAGATCCTTTGAAGAGTTTGTTCCACAGGAGCCAATACACTATTTAAATGGCACCCTTTAAAAAAACAAATTTAAAAAACAAAATAAACATCTACATATCTCAGCAGACAGATTTTTGTTTTTTAAAATTTATGTGCAGACTTCACAAGTTGGTAATTACATATTTAACTCATGCAATGCATATGTGAAATTACTAAGAGTTCATTCGGATATGAAATGAACAGGTTTTAATTGTTGTGTAAGGATCATGAACGGCTGGAATGTAGGTTGTGTGCTGGGTTTTTGTCTTTTTTTTTTTCTGAAAGTAACTGAAAAAGTGAAATGTTAGCACCAGTTTTATACTTCACACTTTGTCTGAAGCTTTAAGAAAGGTAAGAACAAAGCCAAAACAACTTACACTTTTATTTTTCCCCATAATGCATGAGACATATTTAGTTTCTGTAAGATCTGCATGATAAATGAATTTCCCCATAGTAAGATACTTAGAGCAAAAACACATATAAATTTTCTTTCAAGTGTTGTAGACTAATAGAGACTCAGATTATTACATTGTAATATTTTTTGCTCTGCTCAGACCCCGAACAGGCATTATGCATATTTCAAATGTGTTGCCTTTCCAATATATTTAGGTTTAGTTTATATCTCCTCTATGAAAAGCATTCATTACAATCCTTTACACCTGTAGAGCAGAGGCTGTAAATATGATTTACTGCACTGCAGTTTAAATCCCAGATAACTGAATTCTAAACTGTGCAGGACAATTGTGTAGGACAAAAGTGTTGTTCTTGAGGAATTTATCTCTTCTGCATAAGTGGAATCAATCTGTAATAGCATCCCTGCTGTTCTTCAGCTGTGGGGAAATATAGAGAAGCTGGGTAGCTCCCTATAGTGTAAACCATGCACTAATCGTCAAATTCTTGATTGTTATTTTTAATAAGAATTTTGGATAGTTGATACTTTTGCAAAAAAAAGGGCCCCATCAAATTGCTTTTGAGATTCGTATTAGCAAGGACTAGTTTAAAGCTGTTGAAGTCTTTTCAATTCTAGAACTTTGATTTAGTTATATTTTAAATTTCTTATTTATTTGCAATGGTTTTTAATTTTTTTTTTTAATGTCACACTCTAAGGCAATAGATCATTTGGTGTCTTATGGAAACACATTATGTTGCTGTTGTGATACTTAAAAAGGTTTTGGTTATATCACTTTTGGTACAGGCAGCTCCTTGCCTGCATACTGGAGTATATGAATTATAAATAAAAGATAACTAAACATGACATGGAAGAAATTCGGAAGAAGTTCCTTTCTTGACCACTTTAATGCTATACCTGTTAGCTTTTGTTAGAGGTCTGACTGGAAGAAGTCACTTACTTCAAATTTAGAGCAAAGCAATATTTGTTTAAGCCTGTCTGGTTTTGTGTGGATATGTCACACTGAAACAGTGTTATTTAGCAGATAAGATAGGTCAGACTTGCAAGTAAGAATTTATGGGACAGATGGTCTGAAGTAGTGATTTAAGACAGGAGGCTGGTGATAGCTGCTGACCTGTGATTTCATCTGTGGATTTTCTTGATTATTTCGGGGATTGTCCTTCTCTTACGTTTATTACCAGCATTGTGCTCCTTTGGTAACTTGCAAGGCTGCTCACCTTGTAAAATATTGGTGTTCACCAGGGCAGAATCCAATATTTTGCCTTCATATATGTCGCAGGAATGTTGTGAGGTGTAATAAGTGTGGGAAATGCTTTGACAATGCTCTGTGTTCCTTACATGCTGTAAAAGAAGTATTTGCATTATATCTGAATGCTTGCTACACTTAAGTGTACTGCCTTCTGAAGTCTGATGGTAAACAGAAATAACTGTTTCGAAACTCTCATCTTCTGTGTAGTTACTGTTTTAGTGTCATAACTTCAGTGGTTGCTTGAATAAATTGGGCATTACTTTCTGTTCCCAGGAAGCAGAGCCATTGTAATGGAGTGCCAATATGGGCCACGGAGGAAAGGGTTCCAGCCCAAAAAAGCTGGTGAGCAGGAAAGCACCTCTGGCCATCTGTACAAAGCCACCTGTCCAGCAAGGTAAGAATTGTCTATAAAGCTGGAAGAGCTACTTGGCATCCTAAGAAAGCGTTCTTTGTGAGCCTTGACAGACCACTGTTTGGGGTTGATAGCTCATACACAGTGTAGCCCTTAACTTCATCTCCTTGATAACTTGAGGTTAATACTCATTTAGAGGGAAGGAAGAGATGCTGTCCTGTTAAAATGAATAAGGCTGAGATTTGATAGGTTGCCTGGATGCAAAGTAGCAGTACATTACGATGTGAAATACAAGTGGGAATCATTCTCTACCTGAGCATTAGTCCGTTATTGTGGTGTCCTTTAGTGACCATTTTTGGCCCTAAAACTTTGTCATCTTATTTGTTGTTTTTTCATTGCACTCATATCAGTCAATCATCTTAATTTAACAGATGTCCTATTTTCTGAAGGAGTTACAGTTCTTCCTGTTCACTGGAGACTTTCTCCTTATCCAATACTAATGGTTTTTCTCTTTGTCCTTGAGCATCCTCCTGGGTGCTTGTTCAGTTTTTACTGAGCTAAGAGTGTGTTTACCTGGCCAGTTGCAGCTAGGTATGTATGTGCTCAATTCTGGCTTCAAACTGGGTGAACTACAGCCTGGTCAGAAATGGTGTTGTGCTTTTACTATACTGAGGGACAGAGGGGTTTTGCTGAGGTGCAAAATCACTCTGGCTGAGTGGCTTCCAGACCAGAAGTGTGCCTGTCTGCATCCATCTTCATCCATCTCTGTTGGTGTGTCCTTAACAATTCTACAGCTCTCTTACAGGCTACTCACCCCCTGCAATGCTCTGCTTGAGCTTTTTCTATACTAATATCTGACACGAAATAGGTGGGGTTTTTGCCTTCCCCCCCTGAGGGCAAAGTGTACTGAAGGAGGATTTTTTTTCTATTTCTCCTCCTCCTCCCTCACCTTGGAAGGATCTATATTAAAAAGGTTCAAAAGTTCCCGGAATACAGGGTTCCTACTGACCCTAAAATTGACAAGAAGATCATAAGAATGGAGCAGGAGAAAGCATTCAACATGCTGAAGAAGAACTTGATAGATGCTGGCGGTGTCCTCAGGTGAAACTTCCACTTTTATCTTGACAAATGAAGTAAAAAAGAGCAATAATAAGGCCCTTGCTTAATATCAATAGTAAAAAATCCCAGAATGTCAGTAAGACTTCTGTGGCTCTAGAGGATTAATTTGGTAAATGTGTTAAGCACCAGGCTGTGGCATTTCAGCAGGTGTTTTCATGCAGGGAATAGATAGCAATAGTTATATTATTTGGGGATTTGAGCTGGTTTATTTCGCATTGAAAGGTGTGAGAGGGCCCTGAGCTATGAAAGGCAGTATCTTCCAGCTCAGGAGCTGTAAAAACTTAAGTCAGTCTAACCATCTTGTTTGTGATTGTCAGACTCTTCCCCCAAGAGACTTATTTTTTGTGCCTTTGCTTGAGATTTGTGTGTAGAAACTCTTTCCTTCTTGCCAGGTGGTATGTACAGTTACCCACTCAGCAAGCCCACCAATATCATGAAATGGAAACTTCCTGCCTCCCTTCTTCACCCTCCCATTTTTCTGTGTCTTCTCCTGAGGAGGAGGAGGAAGTTGTTAGAGATGAGAGCTGTACTCTGCCTTCCCGACTTCATCCTCAAGTGGCAGACAAGATCCGAGAACTGGTGTCTCAGGGAATAGAGCAGGTCTATGCAGTGAGGAAGCAACTAAGGTACAGAACTGTCTGGCACATTCTCAGTCTGTAGTGCTATATCTGCTTTTGCATTTGATTAATTTGGTTTGCAACTAAATGGCAGTGCTGATGCATTACTGAATATATTTTCCATATGTCATGAGAATCTGTTTTTCCCAACTTTTGTCTTCTCTTTCCATTTTATTGTAGGTAGCCGCTAAGAGCTGCTGTCCTCTTGAAAGTTAGTTGAATAAATGGGGGTTTTAATTTCAAACTCTGTAGCAGATGCACAAAGAGCTGGGTTAGAAGATCATCTAGGTTGCTCTTGTCTTGTCATTGCAACAAGGGGAGGCAGAAGGTAGCAGTGTCTATAACACAGAGAAATAGCATAATATATTTTAAATATACATTTTAATGTCCTTTAACATGTGACAGAAAGTATGTGGAAAGAGAATTATTCAAGCCTGATGAAGTGCCAGAAAGACATAACCTGTCCTTCTTCCCCACTGTGAATGACATCAAGAACCACATTCATGAAGTGCAGAAGTCCCTGAGGAATGGCGAGATGGTGTATAACTCGGAAAGTATCCCAGCAATGGTACGTTGGCCTTTGTGCTTCTTTATGATTTTTGGAGTTAAATACTGGAAATCTTACTTTACATTTTTACCATTTAGCTGTATTTCGTCCAGAGTTTTCAATGACTATATTTCCAGCAGCAATATTTTCAGTGGAATCTCTGTTTGAGCAAGATTGGATTAAATGAGAATAAAACCTTCTGACCTTATTCAGTATTTATCTCATCTACATTAGATTGCTATTAGTTGATTGACAAATTATGTAATACTGGCACTTCATGATGACTGCATGAACTGAAAACTATGTGGTGTAGAAAAATTGTCACGCATCAGAAAATTTTATTCATGGCTTTGTCACTGTCTGTGTTTTGGAGAAGTTACTATTACTTTTCCGTATCTGAAAAATGGGGATGAAGTATGTCTCAGGTGCAGTCTAAACTAGGGCTTGCACAACATTTTGAATGTGTAAATATTAATAAATGCACTTTGTAGCAAGTGAAGTAAGCATGAAGTAGATACTTCAGAATGCTCAGTGACTCTTATGTGTTGTTCCTTCATTTTCTTCCACCTATTGAGTAATAAGGGATACACAGTAATCCTAGTTTTCCCAGTTATGAGGCTCACTGCTGAGGAATTGCTGATTTTAAATCAGCTTTGACAAACTGTACTCTTAAATCATGCTGTGTCATCAGTCTTTTCCCTTTCCCTATGATGCTCTTGGCCCAGGTGAGTGAGTGATACTTGATAGTCAGCCCAAATGGTTTGGCTGTTTTCTATTTTAAAGTCTTTGAACTGTCATGAGCAGTCTTTAGCCTCCCTGGTACAGTGCATGTTAAAAAATCTTTTTTTTTTTTTTTTTTTTTGTAAACCAAGAGCTCCCAAAATACATCGTTATAAGAAAGTGTAGTTTTAGACACTGTTTTGATATGGGTACTGTATTGAGCCCATGTTCCTGTGGTAGACAAACTTGCACCCTTTCTGAGAACTGAGATCTTTTTCCTTTCAGCTGCAGTGGACCACAGACAGTGGGAATGTTCTCACAGAAACAGTGACTGTTACGTTTGCCTCACCACCTTCAGATGGTAGGACTGCCTTAATAACTTAGCTGTCTCCAAGTGTGATTTGTTTTATTTGATATGTCACAGAAGTCCAGTTTCCTTCCAGAGGTTGCTGTCATGTTCTGTCACTCAGCTGAACTTAAGAAGGATTATCCTGCTGTGTCTATTTTGGCATACTTTTTTTAACTATTTGACTGCATGTGTGACAAAATATGTGTAGTCATGATGGGGTTGGCAGAAGTATGAAAATTATAAATTTGGCTTTTATTTAGCATCCTCAAACAACTGAAGATTTTAACGGGATGGTTGTGTGGAAAGAACATTTTACCTTGGATGAAGGTGCTAATAACACCTCTGTAGAGAGAATTAAATTCCTACTGAACAGGGCACACAAAACCTAAGAGCCATCTGGGTACTTGAGTTTCTTGATAGTTTGTGCTTCACACATGCTTAAACATCTTGTTAAAAAGGACTCAAATGCATATTGGGATTCTTGCTTCTCACAAAGTCATTGGCTGGATGAGTTCCACTGCTAGGATCATGCCCTGAACAACAAACACTGTACTTCTGTTGTCAGAATTGAGAGCACTCTTTTCCATTTTTCCTTAATGCTTAGAATAGAAATAGAAACACAGGTGTTTAGTAGCAGCAGAGTTGTGAGATACTTTTCTTCAGTTCTTTATGTGGTGTAACTTCTTTATTAATGTGTGGAGCCAAAGTAACATCACTTTCCAGCGATCGTTGAGCCACCAAAACAAAGTGTTAAACATCCCACTCTGCTGCAAAACCAGAGTGTAGATAGTGTAGATTTCTATAGAAACTTGGTTTTATGCATTCATGGTCAAAGGTCTGGTTTTTTTGAAGGTCGCTAGTTACACTATTTTTCCTTTGTTGAAAGTTGGTTCCTGTTACTATTACTTTGACTTCAAAACATGTACTAAATCAAAATACAGGTGTTTGTAACTACATCTACTTGCTACCCATATAGTTAGGATTACATATAGGCTGAGATGATCCTCTGGATCATGGTGGCTGTTAATATAAAATGAGATTATTCTGTCTTTTCCCCCAGGTTTCAAGGCTATTTTGTCTAGTGTGACACCAAAAGAACTCTTCTGTGTGCTTGTGGGTGCTTTTCCCCATCCCTTGTTTAATAGGTTTGATGTGAAACTCATCAGAAAAATTGTTAGCTTTTATCAGGGATATGATTGCAGCAAGGTGGAAGAGTGTGATGATTTGCATACATCAAGATGATGCTGCAGACTTCTTAGATGATTTTAATCTCAGTGGCACTGCCAGCTTGTTACCCCATTTAACTGGAACGTGGCGGCGGGTACTTTTTCTTCCAGACTGCTGATAAAGTGTACAGGAACCAAAGGGGCACTGCCATAGTTGTCATGTTTGAAGGTTTACTTGTGTTGACAGTTATCCTCCACTGTGGTTTTTGCCTGAAGAAGTCCTGATGCGTTTGGGTTTCTTTCCCCTTTGGCCCCTGTCGCTACCTGACCTATTTCTTATCTTTGTTGTAGCAGGAACTAAAACCCCACAGAGGTTTGGCTCACTGTGTGATATGTCCTAAATGACTTGGTGAACCTGATTTACGTGAAGCAGTTCCATATACACCAGTGCATTTACAGTTAATAAAAAGGCCAGTCTTGGGCTTTGTTTTGCTTGGGATTTTTTTAAACTCTTATCTTAGCTCTTGCTGCAATGGATGAATTTGAACTGAAAACCATCATGTATGCTTGGTGCTCTTAGGGTAAGATTTTCAGTGTTGACAACTGTCAGAGGACAAGAGGTAAATTTTTAGGCTCAGTTTGAATTGTGTCCCTCTTTTTTTATGGAAGTGTTGTTTTTTAGGAGAAAAAAAAAAGGAATTTGCAATATGAGCAGACTTAGTGTGCTTAAACTTGCATGTCTATGTTAATATTTCCATTACTGCACTTTTATGGAGAGACACAGAATAGTTGTGCCCTCAACAGCTGTGATAGAGCTTAGCAGGGATGACTTTTGGTATGAACTGTCTGAATGCTGGAGAAGGTTCAGGAAGACCAGTCCTTGCTTGCTTGCTTTGTCTTTCACAGATAATTTTCTAAGGCAGAGTAGCCTATCAAATGTGTAAATGTCCATTCAGTGACATACTGAATTTTAAAGGAAGCTAGAGAATTGGATTTGTTTAGTTTTCCAACCACTTCCATTTGTTTAGTTTTCCACCCACTTTAGTGCACCAATTCAATGAATATAAGCAGATATTCTAATTCCAGCATATCTTGTCTCCCCTTATATATGTGGGTATGTGTTTGTACGCATTGCAAACACATGTTTATAATTGTATTACAAGTCTAAGCAAAAAAAGAAGCCTGACTGAAAAAATCATCTCTCGTTAGCGTATGTGAAATGGTAGCAAGGGGAAACAAGTCTGACTTTTCTGACTACTGTTTGTATGCATTTTTCATTTCAACTTGTGCTGGATGGGGGCAAATTTACATTTAAGAAATCAAACAATAACAGAACTAAACCCAGCTTTTTGTTTTCTTGTGCAGAACTCCATCTCTCCATGTGATACAGCTTTCTCTGTTCTCTCCTAGGTGTAAGAACCACTGTAACTATCAAACTTAAGGGTGCTCCCACAAGTGAGATAAACTACCTGTATAAATAATTTTTTTTTTTAACTTCTGACATTCATACTGAATGCCCATGCAGTGTAAGGAGTGGCTAGATTAGGAGTTGAACTATGAGCTTTATTTCTAGGCATGTTCGTGTAGAATACAACCTAAGGAAAGAACTATCATCTCTTCCTACATGTGAATATTCACATATGCATATGGAATCTCTGTATAGTATTAAGAAGAGCCTAAACATTTGAAGTAGTTCTGTTCAAGGAGATTTTATAGTGTATCTTGTGGTCAGTTACGATAAAGAGTTAGAGTTTGCAAATCATTATTTATGTTGAAAAAGGTATCACCATTCACTTAGATTGCTGGAAACTTTTGTATGATTTCCTGTAAGAAAGCTTTTTGTGACTGACCTTTCTCAGTTTTCTTCCATTCACTAGGCTAATCTACATGCACATAGCAAGTTCTTCTTTTACAGTTATAGCAGTGAGACTGTGAAATAAGAGGCTAAGCAATGTCTACTTGTGTCTAGATAAATCTTAACCAAATCTCTGGGTGGCTCAAACAGGAAATAGAATGATCCCATGGGAAGTTTTCTTGCAGAAATTGCTGCAAGTGAATCTCAGTTTTTACAAGTCTTCAGGAAATGAAGGCCATCATTCTTGCATTAAATAAGAATTTTGAGGATATGATGTAATCTGTAGGCTGAAAGGCCTCCTGATAAATGGACTTTTGGTGTGATATTGCATAGAAGTTATCCTAATTCCACAAAGATGTTTGGAAGGGAGTGGTGAGACTTAGGGGATTTCCTGTGTAAATTTTTATTTTAGAAGACAACCATTTCTTTTGATGCCTGTCTGTTATTGAGCCCTTACTGAGGTGTATGTATCATCAAATTATTTGATTGCTGCTTTGATAGAAATGTTTTCACTTTTATGTTGAAACTAGAAATGCAAAGCATAATGTAGGGTGCAGTTACTTTGCTCTCCAAAATGGATTTATTGGTGCTTCTTTTTTTCACTTTGAACAGGCACATACAATCTTCCTACAGTATTCTTTTTCTCATACCCAGCCTTTTTTCTTTAGCATCCAAGTTCTTCTGCAAAGACAACAACATATGTGTAAATACATGTCTTCTATATGTCTACATTGAGATTGAAGGGGTTTGTTCAGTTTGCAGGGAAGGCTTTTAAACAGGAAGAAAAAATTTGTTGTAACTGTCTGCTTCCTCTCTGTGGCTCTGTAGGGACCTCAGCAGGGGAGTCAGTTGTCATGAAAGCAGAATCCAACCAGAGCGGGGAGTCCTTGCTACCAGAAACAGCCCAGCTGTTGTCTTCACTCTCTTCTCTTCAGCCCAAGATATTTGCACAACTTCAGGTACGGTCAAGTTGTTTACAGAATGTCAGACGTTCTGTGCTGGGGGTGCTGAAGGTGAGCTGAGAACAGCAAGTTCCCTCTTAACTAATGATCCCAAACACTGGCTAGATAACATGGACTTTGAAATAGCTGTCAACTCTTACTTTGGCCTCTCTTGCATGTCACACTTCACATGTATCTGCGGTGCAGGAGATACTACTACCATCTTTTGACACTTTGAAGTTAGGGTCTCTTGTGAAGGCAAAACCAAGAAGATGAAGGTAGTGGGCTTCTGCCTCAAACCAAGCACCTATTCATTTTCCACGTGGTCTAGTCATTTCATAATGAAATGCAAAACTGAGGGGAGATAAGTCAGTCTTATTATTCGTTTTAAGTCCTTCTCCAACCTCTTAAGGAAACACATTAAAATCCTAAAACTACTCCCAGCTCAGATCTGTAAACTTACAGGTTGAAAGGCTGAAGAGTGGGGATAAGAATGTCGTGCTTAAAACAGCTTCTTCTAAAGCTCATCTCCCTTCAAAGCTGGCTCTCAGCCTTCTTCCCTAACTACTTCCTTGAAAAGCTACCTTCATACTTCCTGAACCCCAATGAAATGCATGATCTCTACCCTAGAGATACAGTCTGCAGTAATACGCTGTTCTACTTGCTGTTTCCTTCTCCTTCTGAAGACAGCCTGGCTCCACCTCACTCTCTTTGTTTTAAAGCAGTATGCTTAGCTTTTAGTGCCCACCTCTTGTGGGAATGGGCAATATTGAGGAATGATTTGAAACGTGAGTATCAGTCCAAAGTGAGAGCTTTATGGTCATAAGTAGTCTTGTAAATGCTGCTGAATACCATTGTCCTAATTGTTTTCTAATACAGCTTTAGCCTAGGGTTGCTGGGATTGACTGCTCAAAAGAGGTGATGTCAGGAAGTCAGAAACTCTCCAGTTCCAGCATTGCAAAATAAGTGCCATTAAGTGCAAATTCCTCCTGGTGTGAATAATGGTATGTTAGTTCTTCTGCCTTTTCTTTCACAGGGATTACAGCTGCAGTCAACTTTTACCTCCACAAATGGATCAACAGCCCTGATAGCTGTAAATAACCATTCCCCTTCCAGCCCTGCAAGTCTCCTGGATTCCATAGGGAGTGCAGTAACCAACCATTCTCTAGTAGTTAGTCAGGGACACAGTCTGCAAGCAGGTGCTGGCCTAACACAGCACAGCACTGCTGCCTCTGCTTTTGGGACTCCGGCTGTCTCTGATCAGAGTCTGGTCACCATGGGCCAGTTGGTAGCAGTTGGAGGGGTAGATGACTCCAGACGCCTAGAAGGAGGAGTCCATCAGATTCTCTTGGGAGATGTACAGACTATTCCAGTACGGATTGTGGACAGCCATCCAGCACTTAGTAAGTTGCAGTCTTCCCAGTAATATGTAAATACAGAAAATACAGTGGATTTTGTTCTGTGTGTCTTGAAGAAAGGAGAGAAATGTGTTGGTAATAGGGAACTCCAGCATAGACTTCTTACAGCTGATTCTAATTAGTTTTTACTGTGAAAACATGACTGTAAAGAAAAACAAACCCAAAACTTAGTTACTTGCTGTAAAAAGATGACTTCTTAATTAAACTGCTTATCACTTTCTTTGACCAAATACCAACTTATTTGATGAACACAATATTTTTGCCAAGAATACTAATATTTAGCTAAAATTATTTAATAAAAATATTTTTTAAGGAAAAAGAAGAATAGAAAATAGCCAATATTGAATCTAGTTAGAACTCTTTGGAAAGAAATGTTTTCTGATGACTTCTTTGCACCATTCCAGCAGATTTCTGAATTTTAATAAACTTTTACTAGGATCCTGTAGTCCTCAATATGCTTTAGAAGCGATCAGTTGGAGTTGTATGTAATTGCTTGGAATTTCAAACTTCTGTTTGAAAGTACTTCTTAAAAAATACGCAGTAAACACCATAAAATAACCCTCCCTCTGTCAAAATAGAAGACTTCTTAAAACCATTGTTATAAAATATAGATACAGTCTTTGAATTCTCAGCCATGGAACCTGATTGAGTGTCCATGAATGACTCTTGAGTAGTTTTGCAGGAACATCTAGGTAAAGATGTGCTAGATCATGGCCTTACACCTTCATAATGTCATAGTGATAATTATCTCCATATGTCCTAATGACTTTTGCAGGTCAGTAAAACTTAATTTGTACTAAATTCTGTAATATTCTGAAAATGGAAATCGAAGACTACATGAAGAAATAAAAAGGAAATAAAGGGTACATGGGGAAATATACTGAAATTCATACATGTTAAAGTAATATTGGGATATTTTACTGTGGCAGTATTGTCAAAGTTAAATTTAAGGGATTTTCTGCCTGCTGTATTCAAATGTTTGTGTTACTGGTTGTTTTCCTTTTTATAATTGAATTTGACTACTGAGAAATTCTGTTTTCATTCAGGGTAAAGAATTTCAGAGGGGTCATTAAATGTACTTCCTCCATTCAGTTGTTTAACCCATTTGTTCACTCTAGAAGTTGATGCTTCTCAAAAAGTTTTCTAAGTGATGAATGTTGTAAGTGAATTTTTAAAGAAATACTCTTTTACACAAAAAAAAAATGTAGCCAAATATAAAATTTTATAACTGCAAGGACTAAACTCACTGTTCCTTTGGGATTTCCTGAGGGTTTTTTTCTGCTCAAGGTCTCAGTCTAACATCACCAGCCTGAATTTGGAAACTGTGAGAATATTGGTGCCATTCCTAAGTTATGTGGAGGAGTTGCCTATAAAATGAGCAGATCCTTTTTTTTTTCTTCAGAGACAAGTTCTTTGTCTGGAGAGCAGGAGGACAAAAAAAAAATCTAGACTGAAGAGGAAATAATGTTACAGAGCTTATTTGGAGGAAACACCATATACTTGAACTTAGCAGTTCAGTCAGTGTGTATATCAAGGTATTTTTTTCTCCTGTGTGTGTGCATACACTTATGCACATGTGCGCTTGGTTAAAATTATCCTGTGTGTTCTGGATTTTCTCTTGTCCAAGTGCTAACTTAAGAATAAGCTATTTCCTGCTGAAAATGGATGTGCAGTCATTGAGAAGTGGCCAGTCATGCCTGAAGTGTAAGTCATTCTCTAAATCAACATGTTTTACACTTGATATTTTCAGCAATAGCACCTCCATTCCTCCTTTCCCCTGGAAAATAAAAAAAAAAAAAAAAAGATGGTAGCTTTATTTTTCCATGGGAAAGAAGAAAGACATTTTGTGTGAGAGTAACTAATTTGATATCTTCAAACATACTATTTTTTTATAAAAACTGCAGTATTTTTAAATGCATAGTTACTGGGGCAGAAGGATTGTCAGTGGAATTTGAACTTCAGTGTTTGATTTTTTTGTTTTGTTTTTAAGCTGAAGAAAATACAGAGGGTGTTATCTGTGTGAGCCAAGTTAAACAAGAGCCAAGAGAAAAAGCTTTGTCTATGGAGCCAGATAAAATCAGAGACTGCTGTAGTTCCTCACCTATTTAAATCTGTGAAGCCTGGAAGGATTTTTCAAATCGGAGAACTTGGAAGGAAAGGCGGATGCTCTCAAAGTAATGCCGTTCTTTTTAAATCATATTGTGACATTCAGACTAGGCATATTTTACACTAGTTCTGACAGACAGCTGTTTTATTTTATGACTGATGTGGCTCACTGCCAATCCCAGGTCACTCACTTGCCCTGTGGAACACCACCTCTCTCTTCTATTTCAAGTTTTGAGTAATTTGGATGCTATCCAAATGGCCTGTTTTGGTCAACATTTCTGAAGGTCTTCCACAATTTAATTCCTTAGCTTTAGAGTGTGGATCACAATGCTGGGTTTGCTTTTCTTCTTGAGACCCTCGACTCTTACGGCACTACAGAGACCATAGAATCTGCCAGCTCCAAGACCACAGAACCCAACAGCAAAGTGTACTAATACAGCAATGGTTTTGTGAAAAATGAAGGTCCAAGACGCTAAATTTCAAAGTGATGAAGGACATGGATGCTTAAGAAAATGCAACTTTGACCTGATCATAATGTTAATGGTGTGAAGATCAAGGAGAGGAGAAAGGTGAGGTTGCCAGGTGAACATAAGGCTGTATGATGAAGTGTGTGAATTGTAATGGTGAATGTTTTCAACTTTGACATCTTTGAACTTACGTTCTGGCTTTATAATAAGGTTTGTTGCTCCATGCAGCCTTTGCAGTGGTACTGTATTAGCAGTTGGTCATAGCATCTAAATGCAGAAGTCCTATCTCATGGAAGATGATTGATGCTGCCATTTCAGCTATATCTACTTTTTGCTGTATGTACACTTACTCTATCAGCTCAGATAAATATGATTTAACCTGCTGCTTTTTGTGATGTAGGGCTTATGGATACATTATGAACAAAGAGAGGTCCAAGAAAACAAATCAAGTGTTTTGGGTTTTTTTCCATGGGAAAGAGGAAAGACATTTTGTGTGAGAGTAATTCTTTATCTCCAAACATGAATCCAAGCAATATGTGCAAGTGTGCTGTCACTATAACATTCAGAAAACAAACATCTTTTCCAGCGGTGACAGCTTCTAAGACTAAAGTGATCCATATTACTTAGAATAATTATCAGGAATCTTTAAAAAAGCGAATATGATAAAGAAATATATTTTAGCAATATTTAAGCAAAAGCCGTAATAAGTGACAAGGACTGAGTTGCATAATCTGTGACAGACACGTTTCTTTAAGAAAAAAAATACACCTACAAATAACTTGGATTCCATTTAAAGCAGTAAATAAAATTAAAGTGATGCCAACATAGGTATCAAGTTAAACAATGACATTGTTTTTTTCAGATGTTGAATTCTTATAACAACGTTCAGAGTAATTTGTATACAGCAGTATCAGCAGTTCTCTTATTAGTTCCTAAGTGGTTGAGAGCTTGATCATAAAATTAGATATTTTTTTCTGCATGCTATACAAGAATGCAATTTGAGGACTTTCTCTTTTTCAGACTTAAAGAAACAAAAAAAAACCCAAACCAAAAATATTATATGAACATAGAGATTGACATTTTTAAATTGTTAAATTTATTAACATACATTTAAGTCATTCACAAACATCATCTAAATAGTGGCCATTTAAAATTAATTGTTATTTTTCTTTTGGGTATTTAAAGCTAAAACTTTAAAAAGTCTCACATTGAACTTGGGTTCCTAATGCCTTTATATGCAGCATCTGTTAGGTAGGTGCTATATCTTAGTCTTACCTTAAAATATATTAAGTTCTGTGAGGTTAATTAACGCTGTTATTGCTGTTCATTTAGAGCTGTTGTTTATGAGTTAGTTTAAATAAGAATTTTCCAACGGGATCATGCTCTTATTAAATAAGAGTCAGTATTTTATCATGCAAGTGCATAGAGAATCTCCAGTTCTTTGGAGTCTCTCATACTTAGTTTCTACACTGTCTTGTTTTGTGGTATGCCTTACTCATTTCTGGGTAGGTAAAATTCAGCAAGGTTCACCCTTGGGTGATTTTTGTTGTCGTCGTTGTTAATTGTGAAAATATGTCCAAAATGGATGTTCTGTTCTGCAGTCATAGTTCTGGAGCACAGAGGCAGTAGTCACCTTTTCTTTTCCAACTCAGTAACTATATATGAGAATGGGTACCTCCTTCCATGCTGCTGTATTCAGTGATGCCATCACCTTCAGTTTTTCTTAAACTAATGCATTCCAAAGTATATCACCTTTCTCAATATTCCTAATTTTTTGATAATTGTTCCTCATTTTTGAGAATGCTTATCCTCAAAAGAATAGATTACAGCTAAGGATTACCAGCAGGAGGTTATTTTAGTTTTAGTTCTCTTCAAAGCAGACAATACATTTGTGGTTGGAGTAGAAGCTTAAGGAAAGAGAAGTTAGATTTCCATCAGTTCTTGCTAGTTCCCTCATTAACAGATCTGTTCTTTAACAGTCACTGTTCTTCCCATCATGAGTCTTATCCTGTGCTGAACAGTATTTCTGATGGTACTTCTATTTCTATTATTGGTTTAGTGCTCACAGCTGGAGGAAATAGTCTTTTTAGTCCACCTTGAATTGCAGGCTGTGAAATGAATTTTATAATCTACCCTGATTTGCATGGTACCCTGAAAACAATAGAACAAAAGGTTGGGAGAAATTTAAAGAAGCAGTAAAGAATTAATTGTTTTTAAAAGCTGGGATGAGAGTTGCAATTCTGTTCATTGAAAAATTTTGTTTGAAATGCTTCTTCAGCCAATACTCAAATTTTTGTTTTCGGTTTCCTTCATTTTCACAGAATTTAAGTTCTTTGTTTTCCAAATAGATATTCTAGTTTATTACTGTGTTATTTTTTAATTTAGCATAACCTTTCCTCTTTAAAGAGTATGTTTGCGTTTGTTCTGTGCATGTTGCTAATGGAGGAACACAAACTCATCACACATATCCAGTGTCTATGTTTAGCTTAACACCTTTGTTCACTAATGTCCACCTAAATCTTACAGAAAACACTATTATATATATGAAGAAAGTCGGAAGTAAACAATACTACTTTCAATGCAGTTAAATTTCTTTGAGTAGTATACTTCAAGGCTGATTTTTCAAAGAAAGCTATGTAGCATGGTACGAAGTAGTTGGTTATTACTTTGTGTTGGAATTGTAGATGTTTTTCTGATGTTTGCTTTGTTTTCTTGTGGTTCAAGCGTTCTTCTATGTTCAAGTGTTTTATTTTGCAAACCTAGAAATCCTGAGCTTCAACAGTACTGTGAATGAACAAACTCTTCTCCAATTTATCCTTATTGTTGGTTACCCGTAACAGTGATTGGTTGGCTTTACAAGAAGGGCTGTGCTTATGTATGTGCATGAAAACCAACTTTTTGCTAAAATGTAGAGAAGACAAAAAGGCACACATCCATAGCTCTTGTTCAAGGCTGCCAGCCCCTTGGATGGAAACCAGTAGTGTTAATGAGTCCTTTTTGTGGCACAAAGATTGTTGCAGTTTGTACAAAATTTAGAGAGACAAATGTCTGTATATGTGTGTGTGTGTGTATATATATATTTATATAGTAACTTAATGTATAATATTCCTATGGAAATGTAAACTACTTTTTCTTTTAAAGTAATGGTCTATGTTGTGGTTATGGGGGCTCAGGGGGAGAGATGCAAGAGTGACTTCAGGGCAGTGGTGTCTGGGGATGAAGGAGAACAAGTATGAGAGCACCAGGGAGACCAGGTGGAAGAAGGTCCTCAAGGTGTGTGAAACGCAAGGGTCCTGTGGGATGGGGGAGGCGGGGCTGGAGGGGGCTGTTCTGGGGGGGCTCCAGGGCCCTGGAAGGGGGTTGTGAGCCCTTTGCAAAGGCTCAGTGCAACTCCTTGAATCTATGCCATTAGTGGATAGGGTGAGTTCATGGTAGGAATTTAAAGGTATGGAAGAAGAGGGAAGCCTGTCTTGCCCTCAAAAACAACAAAGCTGCTTGAGTTTTGGTGAGTACCAGAGGCAGGTAAATGAGTTGCCAGTCTGAGATGCCCGTTCTTATCTTCTAATATGAAGAAGAAACTCCTCTTGAAGCTTCGACCCAGGAGCGTAGACTCTTTTCCTTTACCAAAGAAAATATACCTTTTCTTCCCAGTGCAGTTAACTTGCTACTCTCCTTATCCCTCTGACTGCAGCTCTATCTACGCCAAGCATGCTCAGTATCCACACGAGTCTCTCTTCTTTCACACTTATTGGGACTTCCACCCAAGTTCCATGCCCTCAGGTCCTCTGATTCTCAGTGTTTCACTATTATACTGTTGGAACAGCTGATAAGTTAACTGCACAAGTGGTGAGATTTGCTCCTGTCAGTTTTTCTTCCTGTCTCCCCAGGATCCTAAATCCATATGTTCCTTTTAACTGCATTAAGTTTTTTCCTTGCTTGCTTTGGGGCTTATTATCCTTACCTGGATGAATATCAGGCAGCCACATTTCACAGGACATGTGTTACATTCACAGTAACTGAAAAGATTTGAGAAAACAAGGATAAAAGGATAGTTTCTGCCAGCTGTTAGGTCTTTATGAGAAACTGGCCTTTTTCCTTTCATACCACTTGAGTTTCTGATTCTGGCTGTGGATGTTAGCTGGCTGTTGACTTGTCTGTCTGTTGGCAAACTAACAGTTTGCTCCCTTAAGCCTATTCAAACAGATATGTTTTCAGAAGATTAGGCGGGAAGAATCTATTCCATTAGGGGTAGAAAGTATGGTATAGCTGAGGATGGTGCTGAGGAGGTGAAAAGTTACTGCTCTTTGTGGATCTCTGAGAAAATTCTTCTTGATTTGCCCTTTCCTTCTGAACAAACCTTTTGTAGGAATAAAATTCAGAGCCTATCCCATCAGTAATGATTATCTTCTCCCAGAAACAGTGCACCTCATTAATGAATGAAACAAGCATTGTGTAAAACAGGCTGTGTTGATTTTTTTAGGTCAGAAGCTATCCAGCAGGTCTATCCAACAAGCAACAACTCAGGTATGATTTGGGGGGAGAAAGGAAGGCAAAAATCTTGTCACATGACAGGAGCGTATGTGCGCTCCTTTGGGTTTTTTTTTACAATATAAGCTGTTACACCTTAGTATGTCATTCCATTCCTAATGCATGTGACAAATGACATGTTTATTTTCTGAAGGGATTTGATGTGTTTTCTGGAGAGTCTTCAAAGGAGTAATCATAAACAGTACTGCTGTATCACAGAAAGTATTAGTGGGTGTTTGTCATCTAAGACCCCATCCTGTTCTAGTACAGAAGGGGTTTTAAAAGCGTGGAAAGCTTTCTGAGGACAAATACTGAGTGTCCTTGTCCTAAGGAGTCTTCCATGGACAGAAAAATAGGGGAGTTAGATGCTGTGGGAGTAATTCTCATCAGTAGTCTGTTAGCCTCTGCTAGACAGAAGAAACCTTGTGAAAGGCATGTATATGATAACCTCTCTATGGAAAAAGTTACCTTTGGATGCTTAATAGTTTTAAGTGATATATGCATACGGGATTGTATGTATCTTAAAAAAAAAAAAAAAGGAAAAAAGAAACTAGAGACATGAATATAGTTGTTTGCATGTAGTTCTTTAATACAGTTTTAATTACACTTAACTGTGGTTAAATGATGCAGATATTTTAGGGCACATATAATCAGATATTTTAGTGTGGATAATTGGAATTCATGGTTTTACCACAACCATCCTTAGCTCTGCAGTGCAGCTCATTTGGCATGTACTGGCCTTCTGTTAATGACAGTCTGCCTGTTTAAGTAAGAGCATGCTGTTCTAAGTAAATTAAATTTCTCTCTCTCTTCCTGATCTTTTTTCTAATAGAGATTGATAAGGCTCATAGGAGGATGGAAATCTGTTTGTAGTGTAGTGATTTCATAAGAGTTGATTTCTAGGTCCTCAGTATGAAGGAAGTAGAGAGCAAAAACTTACGTACTGTTGGATCTGCCATTTGGTCATTTTTCTAATGTATTTGGATTTCTACAGCTGGACAGCATAAACTACCACTAAAATACTGCTAAAATTTTAGCTCTATCCTTTGGTTGAATGGTGATAGTTCAGTGACTCCAGGAAAGATCAGAGCCTTGCTTCTGCTCTTTGTAGAATAGTCTCTAGATACTATTTAAAATGTAATTAGATACGGCAATGAAATGGCAGTAGGAGAGCCAGAAACAGAGATGTATGTGTTGGCAGACCAGTGGAGAGGGAGAAGTTCAGTCCCAGTGCCCTTGTTCCAGACTAATGTTCTCTGTGCTAGTCCTGAATGCACCTTGAGAAAGAGTGATGATTTGTCTTTGTGTTCTGACATAGCTGTTCTTTCTGCTTCCCCACTCAAGAAGTTGTACAAGCCTGCAAGGGACATGGAGATCATGAAGAAGGTGTGTAAGATCTTATGGGAGGACCTGCAGGAACAGAATGGAGGAGACTAAAGGTTAATGACATGACTTCTATAAAGCCCACATTCTTTGGTGGGAGGAAGAGGATTTTTCAATAAAGAATAAAAGTAAATCTTCCTTTTCAGAAGTGTTAGAATTACTGTGTGTCTCTAATCTGCTTCACTCTAACAGAGCTAATCTGGGGATAAATTCTGAGGCTATGCCCATGTGTTCTGCAGTACTTGTTGAGCAGAATAAAAACTTTCCATTTCTTCCAGCTCCCAAGAGCTGCATTTGTGATTCCACCTGATGCACAGCTGCTCGTATTTATCTCCTCAAGGCTCGTGGAATTCTGCTTTCCAGCTGAAGGGAAGATAGAGGTCTCCGTGTATGAAAACTTGATGGACAGTGTACATAGTCTGAGTGAGTTGGGAGCACCTAGAACAGTCACCCTCAAGCATGCTGTAATTTAGAAATAGGGGGTGGTAGAAGAAACAAGCAATTGAAGAAAATAATGATAAAAGTAGGCATTCTGTACCCTCTTCACACAATATCTTTCCTTAAACATCTTGAGAGAAACACTGGTCAGCAGTGAGAGAAAAACAAATGTCAATTTCTCTCCACTCCCCAACTTACAGTTTAAAAGTGGTTTTGCAAATTAGCCACAAGTTTGGCCTAAAAAGTATCTTATCCTAGATCTAAGTGTGCAATGTTTAATTCCTAAAGGACCATGCTAAAAATTCCATTGTGCGTTGTCAGGTTGCTATTTTTTTAGACATAAATTTAACTTTTTTTCACAGATACTTCTCTTAAAGCTAAAATTAAATGGGAGAGAGAATTGGAAATATAATTATTTGTTTCTTACAGATGACACTCTTCAGTTTTCTGAAGTGTGCAGGTGTTTCCTCCTTGGCTTCTACTTCTAGCTCTTAGTTCACTATGTTTTGGATGTTTTCTCAGGATCACTTACCTCCGAGAGTACTCGAGATACTGGCAAGAGACCAGAGCGGAGAACAGAAGAGGAAGTGAAGTTTGTAAAAAGCTGCTTACAGGAGATAGAAAGCCCTCAAAGTTACAGCTCAGGATTGCAGTTTCTTCTGGCTGAAGTGGTTCAGTTTAAATGGTAAATGTTTTCTTAATAGACAACTTTTTTTATTGTTGATTTTGGTGCTGTTTATGCTCTGAGCTCACATCTAATGAAAGCTAGAATGGTAATCACATATATTTGCTTTTATCTTCAGTGCACTAGTTATCTTCTGAATGCAAACTGGTGTAACAACTCCATGTTCTTGGCTGTTGACAAAGCTGTTATCACATCTGAGGTGTTCTGTACATGGAAGGAGATGGAGCAAGTGGGGACCTTCTTATTTCTACTGAGAACAGATGATCTGTGGAAAGAGGCCTTTACCAGTTTTGAATCAATACCTTCACAATAATTTGGTGGGTGCACAGGTTTTTCATGTCAGGTTCTAGTGCATGTCTAACTTTGAACATAGTACAAGCCATAAAATTACCTCTTCCTGGCCTCCCCATATGTGGTTTTTTTTTTGTCTCTGACCACTCTACTCATACTCAGCACTTTTGGGGAGTGGGGGAATTTTTTTAACACATTCTCATCTTCCACTTTTCTGCCTTTCTCCCATTGCCTTTTCCTCCCATCCAGAGCAGCACAGAAACAAAAATTTCTTTTTTTAAAAAAACTGCTCTATCATCCTCTGTTTCCCGTGTTTGGGGATGAATTTTCTCTGCTTTATTGTGCTAGAGGTTAATTCCTTGCATGACTGAAATGTAAGATGCTGTTATGTTTTGCTTGAGGAGGGGGAGGTACTGGGGTGAGCTCCACTGCCGCCTTCACTCCAGAAGTTCTTGCAGGAAGCACCTGTCACAGGTTCTGCTCCTGCACCTGCGTCTCCACAGAGGCCAGCACAACTGCAGAGCTGTGCTGATGAGAGCAGCATCTTGCACTACGTGTACCAGCAAATTCAGTACAAATAACTGCCCTTCTCCCCCTTATATTGTTTTGAATCCAGATCAGTCTGTGGGTCTGGCCCATTGGGCACCCCACAAATGACTCTTTGGGCACAACTTGAAGGGAAGTACCGGAGAGGGTCAGGAAGTTCTTATCTCCAGCTTTTAGGTTATGCTTCTGTATTGAGTGCAGGTGCCCAGGTGTGGGTGGCCCTGTGCATGACACAGCTGGTTCCAGCTAGCTCTACAGTGGACCCACTGCAGGACACAGCTGAACTCATCAGTGAAGCTGGTGGCACCTCTGAAAGCATATTTAAGAAAGGGCAAAATGCTGCATGACACGGAGGAGCGAGGAAGAAAGTGAGAGAAACAGTCCTCTGAACACGAAGGTCAGAGAAGAACGAGAAGGAAGAATTGCTTCAGGTGCTGGAACAGCTATTTCCCTGCAGCCCACGGAGGACCCCATGCTGGAGCAGGTCGAGATTTCCTGAAGGAACTGCAGTCCATTAGAGGAGCCATGCAGGAGCAGGGTTTGCTGAAGGACCTGCAGCCTGTGTAGAGGACCCATGGTGGAACAGGGGAAAAGTGTGAGGAGGATGGAGCGATAGAAAGGAGCTGTTACAGACTGACTGCAACCCCCCCCATTCCCCTTTGCCCTGTGCTGCTTCAGGCTGGGGGGAGGTAGAAGGTGTGAAGTTGAGCCTGGGGAAAGAGGGCAGCATGAGGGGAAGGTGCTGTTTTAATTTTTGTTTCTCACTGTTTTAATCTATTTTAATTGGCAATAAATTAATTTTCCTCACATCAAATCAAGTACTTCAAATTTATATCTAGACTCAAGTCGCAGTGGAAAATGCTGATTTCTCTTTGATCACTGCAAGTTGTTATGCCTTTAATTTTTTAAGTAGGACACAAAATGGATCAAATTTTAATTTTTAAGAAGTCTTTCTGTGTGTAGAAAGGAGTGCACCTTGTTTGAATCAGGAGTTGCATTGTTGAATGTATTCTAGTTAGGCCTTTCAAGTTCTGCTTATTCACTTTTTCACTAGAGTGAATTTCAGCTGCAGAGTCAACTCAGGAACAGGTCTAATCCATTACATTTCTGCTGAAAAATACCAGCCATATTTTTACAGGTTTGAGCATGGGAGAATCCTTCTGAGGAAAGGATGCTGCAGCAGTAGATTCTGCTTTATCTACTTTAGTAGTGTTGTTCTTACAGATATTAAGAATGCAGCATCTTCACAGCATTATATCTAGCTGTGCTTCAGAAGGGGGCAAGCTTTGGGGTGAGTGGCATCTGGTGAAAGTACTGTAAATCTTGTGAAAAGAAATAAGCAGTTTGGGAATGAGATTTATATTCCTGTGCTTTTCAGAGATTATTATCCTGAATGAGAAGGGAACTTCCTTAGAAGGTAAGTTTTGTATGTGGGGTCTTATACCACCTACCAAAGATATCTGGCACTGGCCACCAAGGGTATCTAGACTAGGTGACATGACGCACTTAATGGTTTCTGATAGGGGCACTGTTTGGAATACAGAATTGGTGGATAGCTTCCTAGCATTAGCTAAATTAATCTTTAATTTCTTCCCCTCTCTCCATGTCTTTCTATGAAAGGAAGATTTTCTATTAAAAGGAACATGGTTAGTTTTTAGTTGTCTGTATGGAGAACACAAAGCTGTTTGTGGTGGATAAAGAAGACTTTGATAATAAATTAGATGAGCTTCAGAAAGGATTGCACTATCATTAGAACTTTCAAGTAATTTCTTCCAGTGATATAGCTCACTTTTGATTATTGTCTTACTGTTTACTTATTGTATAATCTATTCCATAAGCTTTCCTGGCTACGTCAAGGCCATAGAAGAAATGCATATAACAATTCTCTTTTCTCTTGAACTTTTATAAAAGTGAAAAGAATTCCCTGTTTTGCAGCCTCAGGGATAGCCATGCTTGCTTAGCCACCAACTGCTCTGGAAGAATACATGATTATCTGTGTTCCCTAGCTACCAAAAAAATCTTTTGCACTGAAGTACTCCATAAATTTGTGAGCTTGGATCAGGCAAAGTGAATTTGGCATCTTGGAAAAAAAAAAAAAAAAAGACAGGCAAACTACTGTGGAACCAAATTTAGCATCTTCAGGAGCTGTGGTTTAGGGTTTATTAGTTGTAATTGTAAAAAGATCAATGTTTCCATAGTGAAACATGTTTTTATTCAGCCAGTTCAATCTATGAAAAAAGTGTCTCCATTCCTTTTATTTCAGACTTGTGAACTTCTTTGCAAAATGATCCAAGAGATCACTAGTGAGATTAGTTAATAAGTGCAAAATGGAAAAGTTTCACTGTGGACAGGTGGCAACAAAAGATACCATAAAGTCAGCCAGCATAATTATTATTGGTAAGGTAAGATCTTTCAGACATTAACTGCAGGCTAATACTTTTGGTGGTATGATGACATTTATTCTGGTCTTGCAAACAAAAATAGTAATTATGAGCCATTGCAGAAAGAACTGGGAAATAAAGCACTTTGTAAAATACCAGTCTGTGTGGGTTTGGTTTCTGTTGGCTTTGTCATGCTGTTACTTGGCATTCAGCTCCTTTACATACCCTGTGTAGGATCTGTTTTATCTGATCTCATATGTAGAATAAGTTAAAATGAGTTAATTGTTAACACATAGACCCTAATACACAAGTTCTTCATGGCAAGATATATGATATTTCATGTATTTTCTAATGAATAGTTGAAGTGTTTGAATACTACTGGTAATTACCAGAGGACATTTGAGAGAAACTTTACATGTTCTATATTCACTCTTTTATCTGTGTTTTGCTTTTTAAATTGATGAATTCCCATTTCTTTGTGAGCAGTTATTAGCAATGAAGTGGTTGTTTTCAAATAAGCTATAGGTTCCTGACTGCAGCAGAAATGACTTCAGGTAGGGGAACTGGAACCATATTTAATTTTGAGCAGCCAGAATTTCTGAAGAGAAGAGGCACTGGAGCTACCTCTGCATTCACAAAAACATTACCTTTGGGTCATAATATTATAAAGATCAACAAGGTTTCCAGAGAGGTTTGACTGGCATCATACACAAATATAGTATGCTGTGAGGCAGCGATGCTTCCTGCTTTGTTATGAGATGCCTAAAATAGTCTGTGTTCCGTTATTTAGTGTCTTGCTGCTGACATTCCAGTGGGATGATGCAAAGAAGAGAGTCCACAATAAATTTTTTGTTTAAACCCAGAAACAGAGGCAACAGCTGGAATATTTTTAATTTTTTCCATGGGTAACTATCTTGAGATATTTGAGGAGTAAAAAATCGGGTTTTTTTGTTTTTTTTTTTCCTGTGTAACACTGTCTGGTGACAAAGATAATATGTTAAGTTTATTTGGAGGATTTTCTAGGATCCAGGATCAGGTAGTGCTAATAATATTGCAGATTGTTAATACTGCCGTTTGGGCTTGCTTTCAGATTTCTGGTCGCCATAACTTAATTTCTTCAGGGGAGTTTTGTCCATACACTGAATGGTCATGCTGTCTCTGGGATGTGGAGTATTGTAGCCTTCTTTACTAATTTAGTCAGGAAAGATTTGTTTGCCATTACTTAGATGATTTACAGAAAGGTACCGTTGACTGTCTACATAAAAACTAGTTTTGCAGAGATGGAATTATTTAAGGCTGTTTAGAAGGCAACACTGGCCTTAAGATGGTGAGTGAGTACTGATATTTTGAGGAATTGGAGGGGAGCAATTTTTTGATGTTGTCGTTGTTGAATCTTAGCATTCACCAAGGGCTGATACCTGAAACAGAACTTCTTTTGCACAGGTCAGCAAGTGTTTTATCATCTTTGACCACAGAGTAAGAAGTGAACTAGCGTTATTGGCTACTTGATCAGCACTTACTCAGATTCCTTCTTGCTGTTTTCAAATGAATGGTTAACCTTTGACTACATGAGAAGTCAGATTTTCCAACCAAATATTTTGGCTGCCTTCTTGATGATAACAAGCTGTGTCAGAAATTTCTAGAAGAGAAGCAGTGGAAAATATTGAAGAAAGACCTAACAAAGTCTGTATCACAAAGAAAATGAGCACCAAAAGTAACTCCTGCTTTTGAAAAGCCCTTAGAACATGTTCTTAAATCCTGGAGCATTAACCAAACTGGCATTGTGGACCTGAGCACACTCTATCACAAATCTCCAAAACCCTCTCAGCAACACCCACACAAGTTTGTTCCTGTTCATCCAATGAAAGGAGTCTAGTTAAGACACATACTACAGTTAAAGTTAATTATTTATAGTGTCATTTTACCACATCCCAGTTTAATAGGTTGCTTGACAAAGCAGTTTAAAAGCACTGATGTGGTCTAAAATTGAAACTCCATTCTTAAAAGTAGAAGTCGGAAAAATAAGCGTGTTTAAATGTGTAGTTCCCCCGGATTTGCATTAAAAGGGAGACAGAGGGGAAATAATACTTGCTTGACTGTTGCTACTTTTTTATGCCTGTCATCCCTCCAGGACTGCTGATGTGACACTTGGGCATACATACTGGTTTTTTCCAGTGGTAATTTACTTTTCATTATGATAAGGAAATGTGTCTACGCCCTCAACCATTTTCACCTGTGTTTTCTTCTGTGGAATACACCTTTCAGATGAAATACTGAGAGTCTTTTTAAGATTGCAAGATACTTTCATGTTTGTATATCCATCAAATACAACTAGGAGTAAAACTGGATAAAACTTGTCCCTCTTTCAGTTCAGGTGATAAGTTGTGTGATGTAATTGCTCTGATATTTAAAGTATGTTGGTTGATTACAGCTGTAATAAATGCTGTAATCTTTGTAAAATTTATGCTTCTAGGTATTTTGGAGATTAATACTATTGAAATGTGGTAATTGGAACCATAGCACACTGTTCTGAACATTGCCAGGGTAAACTGATTAAAGTTTTTGGTGAAACATGAAGTAGGGATTAGACCTTTCTGGCAAGGCCTTGATTAGTCTCAAGGGTTATTTTTGTAGTGTTGAACTTAAAGGTAAGTAAAGCATAAAGACATGCTCTTCCATTACATTAAGTATCTTGAGAAATTTTGAGACTTACTTACACTTGCAACAGGTTTATGCTAGAGAAATGTCTGTCTGGTACCTTAGTGATGCTCCAAAAGCATAATGATCCTGTGAAAAGCAAGATAGCTTGATAGAGGTGATTAGTGGAGATTTTCCTGGACTATATATATATGTAAGCTACTTGTAGAGAAGTCTTATGCATGAAGAATACAGGCCTGGAATTTTCTCATGCTTAGATGGGAATCTGTCCGTGACCTTAGCTGAGATTGGGCCCTTTGGCCAGTGTAAATGACTCTGTTCAGTCAATTTGTGTTGTCAAGAGGTTATAGAAAATAATCTGTCTGCATATGGAATGCACTAGCAAGATGGACAGAGTTAACTGTAGCTTCTGATTATTCCACATCTTTATCCTCCCATTAATGCAAAAGTAATTTTTTGCAGAGTATGAATTGCAAGGAGTGCACTGTATTGTGCAAGATATGTTGATGTAGGCTTTAGAGTTTTCCATTGTATTTGACCCAATTTTGTGCTTGAGCAATTAACACACTTCTAACATGCTGCTGCTGTCTGAAGAGAAAAAAACTTATCCTGAGAGATGTCTATTTAAATGTACCCAGAGAGATGTTGAAGTCCCTTACCTAGTACCTTTAAAGAAAAATGAGGTGAGGAACTTTTAAGTGTCTGGAAATTGACATGAGATTCTGCAAGAAATTGGGGACCTAATTATTCACAAATGTTAGGCATTTGTAATGTAGGTGCTTAAAGCAGCAAAAGCACCAAACTGATCTGACCTGTTTTCATCTGTTGTGAATTTAGCTTCTGCTGTAATGGGTAAATTTGATCATTTTCATTCTATAATACTTGTCCTTTAACAGAAAAATATTCCATTTATTAACTTCTCAATAGATGTTTAGCATATCTAGATATAGGCCAGCTTATTGCTTCAAATCTAAGCCAAACTGGTAATGATCTAGTGATTTCTTTATGGTTGTGATGACAGAATCTAGTTTTAGGTTGGTGCCCAGAAGTCATAATGCCTGAGAACAAAAACTAGCATTAACTGATACATCCTTGAAAGTTTCACTTCTAAAGACAACTTCCTGAATTGCCTTAAAGCATGCTAATAGGAAGTGTGAGGAAGTTTTTCTTGCTGCATTTGTTCTCAGCATGATAAAGGTACACACAACAGTGTGTGTACTGCCAAGAAGATAAATTGACAGTTCCTCTATTCCATTTGAAAAAGGGACTTCCAATAAAAAAAATTAAAACAATTATTTAAAGTGGAGAAAAATAAGTCATTCTTTCCAATACATTGTTAATCTGGAAAGGATGTGTCCATAAGGTAGTATTGAGGTGAAACATTGTTTAGAGTATCCATAATTATGTTACTGTTTTTATGTTGAAGCATCTAAACCTTTACCATGGAGAGTACAAACTAATCATGAACTGATGGGGATAAAGAGTAACAGGATATTCTTTGGGGATCTGGGGAGGGTAACATCCCTTGCACTTCATCCTGAAATAATCTGGTTCTGGCAACTTTCAGTGACAGTTTATTTAACTAAATGGGCCAGCAGTCCAGTTCATTTGTGCCAGAAAGGAGTGTTAACATTGGCTTAAACTACTAGGACAAAAAGTACCATTCTTTTGGGGTTCTAAATTATTTTAATTTTTTTTTTTTATATTCTATCTTTATATTTACTTGACTTGGTGTTTTAGTATATTGTATGAAGAAAGCAGGCAATTTTTTTTATTTTTGGATGATGAGTTCTCATTGCTAATTCACATCTTGAAGTTCTAATCCACATTTATGACATGATCCCTTATACAGGGACAAGCAGTGTCAGACAGGATTAGAGAATTAGCACAGAGAGAAGCATCCAAAAACATTTCTGCTGGCTTTTATTAGATTTGTGTTTGTTTTGAGTGTAAATAGATAAGTGACTTAATAATAATTCTAGGGTCCTTAAGACCCCACTCTTTCCTTGGAAGGTCTATCCCCTGCTGAAAATTCTTTGTCATCTACAGGGTCAAGCAGAAGAGACAGGCTGAAGGTGCTGCTGTTTGGAAAACAATAGCTACAGAGCTATTGAGTGTTGGCAGGGGACACAACCATCCAGCAGATGAGAGAACAAGAAAGGAAATACAAGATGGATGTGAGCCCTGTTTTTCTTCCGGTTGTCCCCATATTAGATCAAAAGACTTCTAGGAGAATTAGTGAGCAGTGCTGCAAGAGAAAGCAGCGGCGGGAGCTTGGTGATGGCAGTTGGTTGAACTCCTCTAAATCATCCAGCTATTTCTGTAGCATTTGGAGTGAGAAGGTACTTTCCCAGTCTTCTTTCAAGCTGTTTGGAAGAAGTGTGTTTTATCCCAGACTGTCCATTCTCTAGTTCTTGGCTTTGGGTGTGGCGATGGCCACTTAGGCCAACAGGTTATGGAAGGAGGTGGGTGTTGGACAAGTGCTCTCTGCTCAGACAGCATTAGTAGCAGTTCTAAATGTTGTCAGTTCTGTGTGCAGCAGGTTGTTCTGTATGCATCAAGAGAGCAAATTTAGGAAGTAACTATACTTCTGGATGCTGCAAAATACATGAAAATTGTGTGTGTGTATATAGCCTCACACAACACACACATACATATGTAATTATGTATATAACTTTTTTATCAGACTCAGTCATTTGCTCATAACTTGCTATAAACAACTGTTGGCATGAAGCCATTTTCAGTCATCCTATAAAAAGCAAATAGCTTTTCATGTGACAGCTCGATGAGACAAGAACCTTAGAAACTGTTTATAGTAGAACTGTTATAGTCTGTTAGCTAACTTGCTTGTGTGTTGAAAGAACTTTAAACCTTTACAATGGCTGTTACCTTCTATTGCCGCTCTGTGCCAAGCAGTCATCACTGAAATCTACATTACACGTCAGTTATATACTCAGCAATTTGATTTTTTTTCTACCTTTAAGTGGAGAATATAGAATCCAAGCTGTTAATCAGTCAGACAATCTTCATTATAGAAGAACTAGAGGTTTTGTTCTAATTACATATTTAAATTTAAGAAATAGTAATAAAATCAGTAATGGCTGCGGTCAATGACAGTCTCTTACTTCAGTCAGTATCCTAGGAATAAAAAAAGTCAGATCCTAGGAAAGGGTCTGAAAGGTTTCTGAATCATTAGTGACTCTCTTGTTTTCTCCAGCCAATGTCAAAAAGATGTTTTGAGCTTGTATAAGCTGGTATCCAGACATTGCTTTGTTCTTCAAACAGATCGAGAAAGAGGGGGATTGCAATGGGGTGGCCCATGCAGTCATAGACAAGAGATGAGGTGGTGCATCAGAAAAAGTAGCAATGAATGAAGACGAGGCAGTGCCAAAGTTCTACATGTAGATAAGCACTAAGCAATACCAACATTATTAGGCACCACTTCTGGAGCATCTGCACTGCTAGACATGTGCTTGTCTCGTCCTGGCCTGACCTGGTTCTCCACATCAGCTGGTTTTCCTGCACTTCACCCTTTGTGTCTTTTCCCCCTGCACTGGCAGTAGGGAGGGAAGGTAGGAGGGCATTTGCTCCTCTTCCACCCTCCCTGCTCAGCACCATGCTGTTCTTTTCCAAAGAACATGCACAACAGATTTGCCTTGTATGTGGGTCACTAGGACTCTGACCACAACACCAGTGCATGAAGATAAAGCATCTCAGACTACATGAAGGGAGAAGCAGAGGTTCCAGTACTTTCAGTGCTAGTTATTCTGCAACTTGCAGCATGGAATGAAGTCTGTGGCCCTCCCAACAAGGTTTGACCAGTTTGGGTTTAGTAGAGACAGACTCTTGTGGCACTGACAGCCTCTTCAAAACTGAAACTTTGTAGTGAGTTTAATAGGTTTAATTGATCTTTATGGAGTATTGGTAGAATGAAGGAATCCTCTTTCACTGATGGACATGTGATATATGTCAAGCACAAGGCTTTGATATCAAAGACACAACAGCAGACACTAGTGCAGAAGAGTCACTGGGAAATGTCACAAACAACTGAAATCTGCAATGCCTGCCTGGAGTACAGAGTTATGGCTTTCTCCTGAACAGGGGAGAAGGAACTCTCTCTCTTTACTAAGCACTAGTGTAAAGGTTGGTGTTGCTTCTGTGCACTATTTTGGCTTGCAGTTTTGGCCAGCAACTATTTGTAGCTGCAGATCCATTTGACCTTGCCTCTCTTTTGTCAGGAATTTTGCCTCATTCTGTTTGACACCCTTTGCTCCCTCTGAGTTTTGAGAGAATTGCTCTGCCACAGAGAGGCTGCCCGGGCCCCTGGCACAGCACAAATACTGTAGTCAGTTGAGCAGAGACATACAGGCTTTAGCACAGGTTTGTGCTTGTCACCTCCCACCTCTAAAACCACTCCCAAATGCCACCAAAAAAGATGTCAGCTCCATCTCCATTCTCTTATTAAGTGTTAGGGTAAGTGTTAGGTGGCTAGGGAAGCACAGAGCCGCAGTGTTGGTGAGTCTGTGAAAGGATGGGCAAGGGAAGGTGAAGGCCAGCAACAGCTTTCAGTCCTGGCACCTTCCATGTGGGAGCAGTCGCTGGACATTTTAAATTTTGGATCTGAGCTCTACCTCGACTGAGAGAGTAAGAGGACTGTTAGGTGGCTAAGCAAGTACAGAGCCCCAGTTTTGGTCTGGCACTGCAAGGATAGCCAAGGGATGGTTAAGGACAGCAAGAACATTCAGTCCTGGCACATTCTGTGTGGGAGCAGTTCGACGTTTCCAATTTTGGAGCTGAGCTGTTGCTAGAGCAGAGAACGTCCAGATAATCAGATGGCTAAGCAGTCGCACAGCTCCAGTGTTGGTGGGCCTGTGAAAGCATAGCCAAGGGAGGGTCAGGGCCAGCAAGAACATTCAGTCCTGGCACCTTCTATGTCGGAGCAGTCACTGGGGTGTGTGCCAACACACTCTAGATGTATGATCTAAACCCTAGCAGGGCAGCCCCCTTCCCACTCACATAATTCACTCAAGGGACACCATTTAGGTACTCTTGGGGAATAGGAGCTTTTGCACAACCAAAAGAATCCTCTGTTTTGCTCCCAAATGCTATAAAATGGAAGTATTGGCTAGAGAAAGAGTGTCTCTAAAACCCCAACCTGAATATTTTGGTCTCAGATACCCTAAAGGATTATTTCACCCCCCCTATTACCTGTGTTCATGCTTTTCTGTTCTGTTTTTAGCTCCTTCTTGGTGACAATGCTCTTTTTTGCAATGAGTACAGTGGTCTCCCTCGATAGAAATCTTTATGGCCAGTATCATCGTCTTGGTAGCTTACACTGTTCTGTGAAAGCTGATGACTAGGGTGGACTTCTGCAACTTGTACCTGTGTTTCATGGATAGGGATAGAACATAAGATTCTGCCTTTTCCTGTGGGTGTGTTTGCCTCATAATTCTTGAGGTGCCAGTGCTTATCTATGTGCACACAACTAACTTCAAGGATTTTTTTTTTTTTTTGGTCAGAAATTAAGGGGCAGAATTCCCTCTTCTTACTGATATTTCCTTACAACATTTGCACTCTGTTCCTTTAGGATGGCAAAGGTACCAATTGCATTAATCCTTTTTGATACTAGAGGGAGCTCATGGCTTGAGCAGTGAGAGTAAAACATGGTATTTTAGACAATTCTTGAGGAAACACAGATGGGAAGTGGCATTGATTACTATAATGCACCTTTTTCCATCACTGGCAGAACTAGAAGGGCTGAATTTATCTGCTTAGGAAATTACATATGGCTTTCAGAGACACTCAGATAATGAAATGCTGTAGCTGCAGTTTCTTCTGTATCTGAGCACCTCTGTTGTGGCTGGATTTATCTTCACAACTTCCTCTGAAGAAATAAGCCCTCTCATATCCCTCTTAATACATGGGGGACTGTAACACAGGGAGCACTCATGATAGTGCAGCTTTCAGACTGTACCTGCCATAGCAACTTCAATTCAGGTATCAGTGTTGTACATAGACAGGAAAGCACCACATAAGTGTTCTTGAGAAGTCCCGATGTGGTGCATTTCTGTGCGCAGCCAGTTCCTTGAGGCACAAACGCAGGCCTGTCACGATACCTTCTTGCCCATCCTAGCAAGACTTCAGTTGGGAGAGGCTGCTGGGTGGACAAAGCTAAGAGACATGCTGCTTAAGCCTCTCTGTGTTGTGCCCTCTCCCCAGCTCTGCCTCAGCCAGCAGCAGTCATGGAGCTGGAGAAAGGCCATGAGGCTGAGCTGGGAGTGCCAACTGTTGCATGGTAGGGATGAGGTAGTGAAAGGCAAATACATCTTGGGCTCATTAAGGTCTTCTCTGAGACAATGAAGGCTGTGCCAGCCTGGTGAACCTAAGGCATCCCAGAAGCACCTCAACAAGATGAACAGCAGGCAGTAGGCTGTAAAAAAGGCTGTTTCTCGCTGACCAGAGATGAGCATAAGCAGCACGACACTTGCTGTGTGCAGGGGTTGGATGCAGGGGTTGGATGATCACAGAAGAGAGTGTGTGGACATGCAAACACAGGCATGCAAATACACTGTATATATATTTATGCACAAAGAAGTACTCCAAGGGGAATTTTCCAAAGCACCCACAAGGAGACTTGAAAGCACAAGGTTACATCCTGAAACGTTGGCTGACTGTTTTGCCACCTTCCTGGTTTTCTGCACTAGGGATCTGTCACTGTAGCAGGACAGTTGAGAGTAGATTAGCCACCAGAAGCTGGGATCTTTGGAGGCTGAAATGCAGCCACACTTGAAATGGGACAGTTTAAATATCTTAGTTAAGATAACTTTGCATAATCAGAACAAATTTAACTTACATAACAGACATTTAGTCACAGTTCTTGACATGTGGACTTCTAATCCCAGTGAGTGCTACCTGTATCCTATTTAATTGTTTTTCAGTAAACCTTTATTCCCTTAGAAGTAGCTCAGCTGTCACTGTGATGCTCAGAGAGGTTATGGAAAGTGTCAGGGCAACAGTAAGTGGACAATCATACTCCTTCAATGCCTGAGGCAAAGCAAAATTAACTGCTCTGCTGCGTTTGGCAACCAGGGCCTCCGTGTTTGTACAGGGGCAGATCAGCCCGGGAGAGGGCAGTGGTGCACAGACGCACACTCCGGCAAAGGATGCTGGTGGCTTCCATAAACACAGACTTTTAATAGCCATCTCCTGCACATACAGCTGAGCTGTTCTTCTAACTTAGTTTATTCTAAATGTGAAGTGTTTAATGCAAGATAAACAAGTGCAATACCACTGGATGGAAGTGTGAGGCTTCTTTGACCCTTTCCAGTTCAGGGGTGAGAAGTGTTCAGTGTCATGATTTTTCTCTTCCACATCAGCAAGGAGGGAGCAGTGCCCTTCTTGAGGGGCTTTTGGGTGCTGTCAGGCCAGCATCAACGTCACTAGGAGCCTTTAGCCTGCTCTTCACCATAATAGCCATGGTGGGGAAAGTACAATATATCAGACAGGAAGGACCATACAGACAGGTGGATATTAGATATGACACATATCTATGAATATGATATGAATAATCACTCAAATGCAAGTCAGAGTAGGGGGATTTCAGTGGAATATTACAGCCAGAAATATGCTCTCCTGCCGGAATAGATGGCTGTTCAGGAAGCCATACAAGGAGTCTCTTGCAAACGGCTGAAGATGGGAAGGAATTACAACATGTTGACTTCATAGATACCTGGGCTTAAGTACTACAGTTTGCCCAACATTAAGTACTGATGATTACTATGATTAATAGTTCAGTCTAGTTTGTGGAATAGAAGATACTAGGATATACCTGGATGCAGAGAGCTGAAGTTTTTCTCTTCAGTATCTTTGTAACACAGTTGCATAAAGCTAGATTCCTTGGGCTTTACTCTTAAAGGGTGCTGTTACTTGCTCTCCTATAGGTGACACTATAGACAGTTGTCTGGCTAAGGCAGTCATGTTCCTTCATCACCTAAGTGGTTCATCTCCATGATCACCAATGGCATAATTTTTATATAGCTGGATTCCCTGTAAATTATATCAGCCTTTTTTTTCCCTTCTTTTTAATTGTGCCCTAACAATAGAAGTTGAAATTAAAAAGGCTGAGACTATTACAGCGCATACTATTCAGGATTTACAAAATGCTCTATCATGCCCTTGGATGTACTCTGAACATGAGTACAGTGATGGAGTAAAGAGGATTTTAGCTCTCAGGACAGTATTTGTATAGGAGTTGCAAGCTATGGGGAAGGTATACCTGCAGGTCACATTTGTGCCCTTGCTTCTCATACCGTGGAGAAAAAGAGCCTTGAGTCTGCTCTAACTTGCATCTAACTGCAGCTGTATCTGAATAGCTACAACATCAGCCAGAGATCTCAGGAATGCAGCAGCAATGAAATCTTGCTTCTTTCCCCTCTCTGCTACTTGTTAATTAAATTAGCATTAAGATGAAGAGTCATTTTAGAGGAGTGCAGAGGCAGACACTGAAGGTCTGGCTGTAACTTCTTTTCTGAGGAGAAAACGAGCAAGTTTCTAGCAGCAACAGCTAGCAAAAGCCAGTTAGAGACTTTTTTAAAATTAGAGTCAGCAGATTATATGTGTGAAAGCTCTGGCATCTCAGACTCCTTCTAGATGGGATCAGTTTCAGGTCTCTCTAAACCTTTCTAGGGGAGTTGGGGCTGGAAGTCATTGCTGTATAACATCTGTTCACTGATCTCGCTCCATACTCAGTATTTTCTTCCTACAGTACTTGCTGCCCAGCAAGGAGCTCACACAGGCTGTATGTGTATTGCACGCAAGCAGTGCCTTGTGAAAGGTCCCTGAATTGGCTGGAGGCTCTGCACAGTTGTGCTGCTATGCAGAAGGACTGGCCTAGGCTGTGGGTTCAGGATGGCTGTTAGCACCGTGCCACAGGTGAGTGAGTTAAGTGCTGCATAGCACTGAGGTGTCAGTATTACTTCCAGTCCCAAAGCTGGCAGGATTGGCACTGGCTAGGGGATGTCTGCACTGAGTTGCCTCTCATAGTATAGATATTCCTCTTGTCTGCTGTATTAAAGGCTTCACGGGAAGAGCGAGCAGTGTCCTGAGACCAGAATCAGGTCAATGCCCATGACTGGGAAGCTGGAGAAACCATGAACTGCACCAAAACAGGCCGCAAAAGGCCAAGAAACTGGGGTAGGACCAGAACAAGAAGAAAGATGGACCTGGAGCAAAGGCAGGCAGGGAGACCAGAGGAAAGACGTGTCAGGAAATGACAGTACTGAACGTTCACCTGCATCCCTTAAGGCTGCCTTATACCCCCATAACATGGGGAAGCTGAACACAGTGCCCTGGTGATCCCAGTCCCTGGATTGTTTGGATACAGAAGCAACATCAGACTGGTGAGGAGATGAGTTCATAAACAGCTTGATTTCTCAGTCCCTATCAGTGTAGAGTTTGAGTGTTTTCAAATATATTCTCAGAGCAGGGAGAGGGAGATGTGGAGGCAGAAGCAGCTTGCCTAAACAGACACATGGCAGAAAGTCACCACCTTAATCTGGTCTTCCTGCTTTTAAACCTTTCCAAATGGGGCTGCATGGACAGGCAAAAATGTCACAGAATTGCTGTTCCCCTGTTCTTGTGGGGCCTTGGTCTACCTGGCTGCTAAGCCGGTGAGTACTCCTCTGTACCACTCTTGTTGGCCAGAATGGCCAGCAGGAATGAAGAACAGAGGGCAAGTGCAGCAAGTGCCAGTTGAGGGCATGAGACGGAAAGGTTTTTGCTAAGCTGGCAAAACAAGACCTGTTTTGTGGAGAAAGAAGACCTGAAAGGATATGAAGACAAAGCAGGGAAGTTACATTGAACTAAACCAGGATGTGCTTGCAGAGATTAATAGCTGCTTCCTGTCCCATATTTCAATATGTCTTCTGCTTGCAGTAGTTCACAAACATACACAAATGATTTTCTGGAAAGGCATCTTTTATTCCTCCTTACTCCTGTTCATTTTCCCCTGGGTTTCAAGGCACAAGTGCAATTGAAAAAATGGCTCAAATCTACATTAATGAGCTCAAACACAATTCAGGGCACAATCCAAAACTGCACAGCCAGTGCAGACCTGTTCATTGTTTTAGTGGGATTTAGATCAGATCTCTGTTAAATAATGTAAAGTGTGACAGAATAACAGCAGTAGAGTGAAGTAGAGCAACCTGGAAGGAATACACCTAACTCATTGTCTGTTAGCCTCAAATGCTATTAGAATTAATACAATAGAATAAGGGAAAACTGAGGAGAAAACATCCCTGTACTAAACTATAGGTGTTAAAGAGCAAATCTAAATAGAACTGGCTTGATGAGGTCCAGTGTAGTCATTCCCTGCTCCCTGCAGGATCTATACCTGAAGGAGAATAAATCGGACAAAGACTTGCCAATGATGATGTCTCTTAGACTGAAGCTTTTGGTCCATGACCTTACTCACTGTGTTTCCATCTCTTTCATACTAGATGCCTCACCTTCAACTGTACTATTCTGGCTGAAGTTCCAAGAAACAGACCCACCAGCCTCTCATCGCCCATCCTATCTCCGTCACTGCTGTGAGCTCTCCTCCCTTCTACCACAGGACTATTTCATTTCAGCCTGCCATGCACAAGCTGCTTACTGCGTTTTCCTTCATGCAGGGTCTCAGAACTCCCCTTTCTCATGAAAAATCTCTTTGTCTGCCTTGGCCATTCCTCCTTTCCCATGCTGCAATGGCTTTTTCTGTGGTACCCGTATCTTCTAAGCCATATACCAACATCTTTTTTTCTTTTTTTAACCTCTCCATTCTTTGTTAGGGGTGCATCATTTGAAGATGAGGTAGAATAGCACAATGTCCAGAGCTTGGCTTCAGTAAAAGAGCAGCACAAACTTGGAATAATTTCCTTTTATTGTTCTTTAGTTTCCTCATTGGCTAAAAATGAGTCTAGCACTTCTCAGCCCTGTATCCTCAATACGTTGCATGCTGTAGTTGAAAAAGGCTATATCGTTCATTATTCATATATATCTATCATTACAGTTCACTGTTTGAATGCTGTCTTTTGCAGAGACCTCCTGAGACCTCTTGTCCACATTTCGCTGTTTAAGTGACCAGCATACATCTGTCCCTGTAATATTGCAAACTGCCTCAGAAGTTGGCCCCTTATAACTGGTGCTTGAAGATGGGGACAATCTGTCTAGAGTTCTCAGAAGAATTTTAGCTGCATGCTCCTGAAAGTGGCTCTGAAGGATCTTGGGATGGAGGTTCATGCTGGCTTTTGCCTCAGTTCCTCTCTCCATCACCAGAAAAGTGCCCACAGCCAGAAGGTAGGAGACATTAGCCTATGCTAGATCCCAGCCTGCCTTCTCCAGCGGTGTGGGGAGGGGAGGCTGCTCTGGTCCTGCCTTCCCAGCAGCATCTCCCAGTCACAGCTGCTGGATAATAGACAGCAGCCCCAGGTTTTGCTGCGAGAACTTAATCTGCACTGTCGTCCCTCATTACTGCCACTTAGTGCCGTCGTGTCCAGCCATGAAGGGTCACAAGATGACATGAGAGAGGTCGGGCGGGGGTGTATAAAAGGGCCTGGCAAGCACTGGGAAATATGGAACGGCTAAAAAGAGAACAGCTACCCAAACGATGCTCCCAGCGGCTCGGTGGGGATGGGGCTGAAAGCGGTTGGGTTCACCCTAAGTTTTCCCGAAGGTCACTCTGCAATATGGTAACTCCCAGCTCGGCTGTCAGTGCCCATAAAGGCAGCTCTCCTCACAGTGCGGGGGTGGGGAAGGGAAGGAGGTTTGTTTAGAAGCATTAGCGTGCCCCTCCCCCGGCCCCATTAGTGGCCCTTATTAAACCAACACAGACAAAGAGCAAAGATGCCCTCGTTAATGGAGAGTCTCCGATAATTACTCTGCTCTGCCGCTTCTTTTGGGGCCTGAATGGCCTTTGAATAATGTTTCTCTTGCTGTGGTTGCAGACAATACCCTCGCAGACTGCTTTAAGCGGTGCCAATCCCATTAGCAGAAGAATAGCAGAGCTTTCTGGTTGTGCGGGTGTGTGCTCACCGGGAGGACAGCGGCTGCAGCGGGAACAGGGCTGCGCTGCCCGCTCCTTCACTCGCCTCTCTTGCCCTCCACAACCCAAGCAAGCAAAGCAGAGAAGTGTTGGGCCAAACTCCATCTTGGAAACAATCTCCCTAGTTAAGCAGTGCCCAAGCCAGGGGGCTAGCGGGAGCCGCGTTGCCCCTCGGTGCAAGAGTGCAGAGATGGCACGTCTGCTCGCCAAAAGGCAAGGGAAGAGCTAGGAGGCTGAAGCACCGCAGGACTGAAGAGGAGTGCCTCCAGCTTTTCCTTGCGTTCCCAAGGCACAGCTTTCCTCTTGCACCCACACAAGACGCCAAAGGGATGGAGGCCCAAGAGTCTCTGAAATCAGAATCGGGCTGTGCTGCTGCTTTATCGTACAGAGGAAATGAGGTGACAGCCATCCCTCTGCATCCAGGTCATTACAGAGCATGAAAATGGCTATACTGTCCGATTTCAGGAGGGTTAATTTTGTGCTGCACACACCAAGCAGGTAGCTAATTAGTGTGTTCAATAGATAGCTATCAACCAAACTTGGAGGAGTTGGAATAACTCTACCCAAGCCTTTCTCTTTGATCTTGCCTTCTACATGATAAGTGAAAATAGTGTATAGCTGGGCCGGCTGCAGTGTTTAATTTAATCATCTGATGATATTTATTTTCACAAACATGAACTCAAGGAACAATTATCGGAGAGGCTTCATCTTGTGCTGAACGTGCCAGTTAATGGCCTTTCTGTGAGGTAATAGCTTCTATGTAGGGAGTCAGTAATTAAAACGTGTGAAAAAAGGCCCCTTTTTCAGAGGCAGCAGGGAAAGACAGTGGGTCTAACACTCAGCTGGTGTGAACGGGCAAGTCTGTCAGTGGCCACAATAAATGCGCATTGCTCCTTCCACATTATGCCAGCAAAGGATGTGCCAAAGGGTTCTTGAGAGTTTCCCAGTTTGAGAAAGATGTTTGGATTCTTATCAACAGGAATACATGGTACAGTGATCTGGTCTTTGGAAGATGATTCTGCACTGCTTATGGGAGATGTTCAGATCTAAAGAAGAGCACTCGGTCCTGCAGACTCTCCCACAAGGAAAGCAACTAAGTTTTTCTAGTGTTAACAGATAGAGCCGTTTTCTCTCTCTTTTGGTGTTAACTCTCTAGACTTCCAGAACCGTAATCTAAGAGCTAAGAAAAAGCTGACATATGAGGCATTCCGAGTAGAAGGAAGATGACTTCCTTTATGTCTTCATCACATGGCTGTACAGGGCACAGTTTGTTTCCTCGTACAGTTAAGCACCAGATGGCTCTGTGCCCTCCGTTCAGTTTTGGGCCATATGTTGATGGGTGATGAGCAAGGGAGACAGAGCTGGAAGTCAAGCTGTGTGGAAGGTTCAATTGGATAGCTACCACCATGTCTTTAACCAGTATATCCTGCTTGAAACAGCTCATGATTTCGTATTGGAGGATAGCGATATGCTTAAACAATGAAAATTGCAAAATCTGGAACTTGCATCCTTACGTAGATATAGTAATAACAACAAAAACTTTTCCAAGGTTCATATTTCAGAATTAGAGCGTGTTATCCTGCAGCTTTGAAGGATAAGGTTGGCTATTTATTCTTTTCCACTGGCACACAGACTGCAGGAAGAGAAATCTACCGGATTAGAGGAAGAAAATGTAGTCACCTGTTCTCAGATTCAGTTGTTTTAAGCTGTGGTAGATGGATATGTGATGGATCTTGGATATAAAAATGTGATTTAGAAAGGGGATGAAATCTCTTCCTCCTGTCAATAAAATGGTGACAATTGTTTATAAAGTGCTTCTTGGACAGAATGTCTGGAAAATTAAAAACTTGAACCCAAACTGGTCCCTAGGAGCCAGTGTAAGAAGGGTGCATGTTAATTGCATTTTTCCTAGGAAAGGGGAAGTGTTACCCATCCCAGTACCTTTGCAAAGGGTTTCCAGCAGATAAGAACAGAGTTAGGAAATTCTGGAGCTGGGAAAAGTGCTCTTTAGGGGTCTGAGAAGAACAAAATTAAGAGACCAGTATCAGCCTCTTTCACTCTGTGTTCCCCCTCTTTCTTGGGGGATCACAGTGTTTTCCTACAGACCCCTGCAGTGCACAAGGCAATGCTGCGAGGATGGGGGTTGTCCCTTGGTGCTGGCTGGCCCCAGGGAAGCATCTGGCAGGGCATGGAGTCCTGGCAGGAGGTGCCTTTCCCATCTCCCGCGCAGCAAAGTGCTGGGGATCGCACAATGCAAACCGTTGCAATGCCTGGATGCATTTGGCAAATGGGGTCCCAGGGAGCCCCGTGGGACATGCTTGGGCTGTAGGAAGGAGAGGGGGGCAGGAATGGTGCCTGACTGCACTGAATGCCTGCGACTTGACTTGGCTGCTGAGACAACTGGGATTGGTTTGGGTTCATGGCACATGGTTACTGTCCTTCCAGATTTATGGTTGCCAAGTGTCTCTGGGAGTCTGTTTCTGAGCAGAAGGGTGATTGTTCTTGAACAAGGCCTCTCTGCTGCCCTACCCTAAAAAGAAATGACATCTATGCCCTTCCACAGCCTGAAATCACTTTTCTACTGCAGGTGGAAAATGATATATGGGCTACTTCCCAGAAAACTATCTTAAGTATGAGTGTAATGTTAAATACAGGCAATTTCTCTTCGGCACAGCAGTGAAATCAGAACCAGGGGTGGGATGGACTTTTGCACTTCTCTTTGAGCACAGCGCATGCCGCCTACCTGCCCTCCTCCCCTGACCTTCGTGTTCCAGCAGGTGATGGGCCAGTGTGTGCTGTGCCTCCCGCGTGAGTGTGTGGGGCCTGGAAGGGGAACTTGTAGCTCATGGTTGGCAGAGAGGCAAAGCTCTGAAGCATCATCAGTCCCAGGAGCCCTAGAGAGCCTCTTTCCTTCTGAGGAGCCCAAGAGATAAATGTCTCAGTACCATTTGAGAAAAGGCTGGATGGTGATAAATAACATGGCAAGTGATGATACTGCCTCGTCCTCTGAGGGATCACAGTGCATACAGTTGAATTAGAATAAAAAGATCAATCTTTGTTACCTAGTGAAGAAGCCATTCATCTTCAGGAGCAGGACTTGAAATGTATGGTGCTCTAGTAATCTATTATTTGTAAAGGCCAAGATAAATTAATTTTCAGTCAGATAAACTGGTATTTTTTTGTGCCAAAGGCTCTCATTCATCCTTGCTGTCACTGAAATAAGATAACCCATACAAACACAACTTTGCTAATTGTGACAGTCACATTTTGCAGGATATACTAATGGTTGGTGTGTGAGGATGAGAAGAATGATGGAAGCTAACCTAACACCTGCCTTTTGTTGTGGATTCAGCTCAGCACTTCTTTTTCTTGCAGTTACATTTCAGCACAAACCTTGTCCCTGCTGCTCCGCGCAGCACCGCTGGCTCCCCTGGGACGCGGGCAGTGGAGCAGCGCAGCGCCCCTGATCTTAAATGTGCACGCGGTGCTACTCAGAATCCGTCTGCGTACGCTGGACGTCAAAATTCAGGTACATCCCTCATCTGCACATGGGCATTTCTCACCATGAGGTTTTTTAGAGGACAGGTATTGTTGGGCGGGGTGCCAAGCTACACACCAATGAAATAGGCGGTTTGTAATTGTCTTGTAACTTTTTGTCTTCTCTGGGTAACAGGTTGTGCCAAAGGTGTTCTTGCTGCCCTGCGGCGATACAAATTCAGTGGCGGTGCTGCTCCCTGCAGCCCTCACGCCTCGGTAAGTGTGCTTGCGCTTGGGACTGTTAAAAATGCGTTTAGGATTTTGCGTTTTCCATCTCCCGGAAGGCAAGAATCGGCTCCCTGCGAGGCTCGGCTGCTTCAAACGTGGAACGGTGCAATTTTACCCCTTACGTTTACACAGGAAAACCTGAAGGTTTTTCTATTATTATTTTGTTAGGAGGAAATAAGGAGCTGGCGGGTTACGGGGCCGGGCGGTTGCCGCCGGGCCGCAGCCGCGCCGTCCGCCGCGCTGGCGCCGGGCCGGAGGGGCACCCGCGCCCGCCGGCGCTGCCCGGGCCCCCCCCCCAGCGCCGGGGCTGCCGGCCGGGCGGGCGGCGGCAGGAACCTTAGTGCCGCGGAGCCGTTTCCCGCGGCGGCCGGGACGGCTTTGCGGCAGGACGCAGCCCCGGCGCCCGGCAGCCAGGAGGGGCCGGGCCGGGCTGGGCCGCGGCTCCGCTCCCCGCCGGGGCGAGCGCGGGGAGCCCCTCCTCGGAGCACAGGCAGAGCGCGGCCCCCGGGCGGCAGGTAAATACTCCCTTTGGTCTGTGCGGGGCTGGAAGGGTCGGCGAGGTTCCGCCAGCCCCTCCGGGGCGGGCAGCCGGGCCGGGCTTCCCGCAGCCTTCGCCGTGCTGGTGCCGGCCCGCCGGGCGCGTCCGCGGGCCCTGTGCGAGCACCCGGGCGCGGCTGTGTTTGCATTTATGGCACGAACACGTCTGTAGTCATGTGCCCATCTGGAAAGACGTTCCTGTGTGCATAGAAAGGCCCCGTGCTTTAGTCTTCCCCCACCCGTAGCCGCTCACCATCTCAGCAGGAATTTGGGCTGCTCCCCGGCCGTAGAATCAAACTCCAGGATGCGTAGGCTCAGCGTGCAGGTATCACTTTCTGTTTTAATAGCCCGGAGTATGACATAATGCCGTGGTCTTCTTACATTGCAGTAAAATAGCTTCTTTTACGGAGCAAGCACCCAAACACAGCCAGTGGAATCATACCTTCTGGAGTCAAGTAGGCCCGACAGGAGGGTATCAGTTATGTAGGAATGTGTACTAGCTGGAGTATTAGCAGAAATGGTAGGATCACTAGCACTGCAAGGTAAGATGAGGGAAGAAACTCGAGATTAGGTTTGTGTAAGGAATAATGACTTGTTCCAGATCTGTTTTCTCTTCTGCAAATATGCCCTTATGGCACTGATCCTGCATAGATTTACGGACAAATCTAATTTTAGGCACTGCATACTCCCCCTAAATGACTACAAAAAGTAGTAGCATGCAAAACCAAGAAAGCATCTGAGTCTTAGTAGGACCAATGCCCATATGCTTTAAGCAGCAGTAGTTTTTATCTTGCCACTTTCAAGGCTTATTTATCCAAAATCAGTGAATTAAAGTTGGGATTAAAAAAGCCCTGGAAATCTAAAATGTGAAACAGGGCACTATATAGTGGAGTGAGGAATCTTATTAGGCAACAGTAGCTAGATACCTCATTCCTGCAGAACCTTATCAGGCTGAAGTCACATTATTAGACTGAAGTCACGTTAACATATAATTTCATCAGATGTTTTGAGGTTTCCACTGGGCTTCTGCTAAGAGCTTCTGTAATAAAATTATAGTTCAGTTTAGGAAACAGCAAGCGTTTGTGCTGAGTGGTCACACGACTGTAGCGGTATGTGTGGTTACAACCAGGCTGCGGGGTTAGCTGTTGCGGCAGAGCTGCCAGGACCTGAGGGTTTTGGTTGCTGTGGTAGTTTGCTGAACTTCAGCATTATTTGGATCACTGCTTCCTTTCCTTTCCCTGCCCCTCTTCCCCTGATAAATAATGTGCCAAACCACTGTGGTCCTGGCTCTTTGAAAGACAAGAGGAGGACTTAGTTTGAGGTTCGAAATGAGTTTTTTATTAAACACTGTGTTTCCATCAGTGTCAGCGTTCAACCGCTAATAGTCACTGGAAATCCAGGTCTCGCTGTTAGAAAGGCCTGTGCTGTCCCACCTGAGCTCTTTGTGTACCATGATTAGAGAGAAGAGTTGGCCACAGTCGCAGATCAGGGCTACTCAGATACCTGTGTGCTGGACAGATTTGGATGTCAAGTATATTTTCTTGCAGCTGTGCCGTGATCTCGGGGCAGAAGTGTCTCTCATGTTCTTGTGGGAGATGTTTTTGGAAGAAGGGGCTAGCGAGTCACAATGATTATGAAGATGCAGTGAGGCTACGCAGGGCGGAAATCAGGAGGTCTAAAGCCCAGCTAGAAATTAATCTGGCTTCAGCAATCAAGGACAACAAGGAATGTTTCTATAAGTATGTGAGCAGCAAAAGAAACATCAGGGAGAGCCTCCATCCCCTGCTAGATGTGGGAAGAAACATGGTAACAAGTGATGAGGAAAAGGCTGAGGTGCTTAATGCCTTCTTTGCCTCAGTCTTTAATAACAAGACTAGTTGTACTGAGGGAATCCAGCCTCCTCAGCCAGAAGACAGAGACTGGGAGAACGACCCCCCCACATTCCAGGAGGAGATAGTCAGTGACCTACTGCATCACATAGACATACACAAGTCTATGGGACCGGATGGGATACACCCAAGGGTGCTGAAGGAGCTGGCTGGGGTGCTTGCCAAGCTGCTTTCCATCATTTACCAGCAGTCCTGGCTGACTGGGGAGGTCCTAACAGATTGGAAATTGGCCAATGTGACGCCCATATTAAGAAGGGTCGGAAGGATGATCTGGGAAATTACAGGCCTGTCAGCTTGACTTCGGTGCCCGGGAAGCTGATGGAGCAGCTCATCCTGAGTACCATCACACAACACATGCAGGACAACCAGGTGATCAGGCCCAGTCAGCATGGGGTTATGAAAGGCAGGTCCTGCTTGACAAACCTGATCTCCTCCTACGACAGGGCGACCTGATTATTGGATGAGGGAAAGGCTGTGGATGCTTTCTACCTTGACTTTAGTAAGGCCTTTGACACTGTTTCCCACACATTCTCCTGGCAAAACTGGCTGCTCGAGGCTTGGATGATCGGACGCTTTGCTGGGTAAAAAACTGGCTGGATGGCCGGGCCCAAAGAGTTGTGGTGAATGGAGTTAAATCCAGTTGGTGGCCGGTCACAAGTGGTGTCCCCCAGGGCTCGGTTTTGGGGCCACTCCTGTTTAACGTCTTTATTGATGATCTAGATGAGGGGATCGAGTGCACCCTCAAAGTTTGCAGAGGACACCAAGCTGGGTGGGAGTGTTGATCTGCTCGAGGGTAGGGAGGCTCTGCAGAGAGACCTGGACAGGCTGGAGCGATGGGCTAAGGCCAACTGTATGAGCTTCAATATGGCCAAATGCCGGGTGCTGCACTTGGGCCACAACAACCCCCAGCAGCGCTACAGGCTTGGGGAGGAGTGGCTGGAGAGCTGCCAGTCAGAGAGGGACCTGGGGGTGTTGACTGACAGCCGGCTCAACAGGAGCCAGCAGTGTGCCCAGGTGGCCAAGAAGGCCAATGGCATCCTGGCTTGTATCAGAAATAGCGTGGCCAGCAGGGACAGGGAAGGGATCTTACCCCTGTACTCAGCACTGGTGAGGCCTCCCCTCGATTACTGTGTTCAGTTTTGGGCCCCTCACTACAAAAAGGACATTGAATGACTCGAGCGTGTCCAAAGAAGGGCAGCAAAGCTGGTGAAGGGTCTGGAGCACATGTCGTAGGAGGAACGGCTGAGGGAACTGGGGTTGTTTAGTCTGGAGAAGAGGAGGCTGAGGGGAGACCTCATCAACTACCGGAAAGGAGGTTGCAGAGAGCTGGGAATGAGTCTCTTTAACCAAGTAATAAGCGATAGGACAAGAGGGAATGGCCTCAAGTTGCACCAGGGAAGGTTTAGACTGGATATTAGGAAGTATTTCTTTCCAGAAGGAGTTGTTAGGCATTGGAATGGGCTGCCCAGGGAGGTGGTGGAGTCCCCATCCCTGGAGGTGTTTAAGAATCGGGTTGCCACAGCGCTGAGGGATATGGTGTAGTTGGGAACTGTCAGTGTTGGGTTAATGGTTGGACTGGATGATCTTCAAGGTCTTTTCCAACCTAGACGATTCTGTGATTCTGTGATTCAGTTTCTTACCCTCCTTCTGGCTTTTGGGGCAATGGCAGCTGTTATGCCCAGCTGTGGGGTTACACTGGGCTGTGCTGCAGCCTGACCATTGCTTCCTGCTTGGTGCACCTCAAAGAAACGACCCTGCAGAGCTAAGTAAAAATTAATTGTGTTGTCTGGCATAGATGGTAAAGGATTCAGTTATTATATTGCTGTTTATACCAGCTAGTGCTTCATCTAGAAAGGTCCCAAAGTATCTTCTGAGTCCTAGTTATAAGGAGATAAATGTCTTCATCTGGCAGCTCCTTTCTGTATGCTCTTCATTGCTTAAATGCAGCCACCTCGGAGTGCAGCAGGACCTTGCTGCACACAGCAGCTGGAAAGCTCAGCAGCCTGATTGCTAGCAGTCTCTGTAAATGAGTCCTGGAGGAGCAACATCCCCAGGAACAAAATGTGCCTTTTGTGTTCAGAACTCACAGGGACAAACTGAAAATGTCTTAATTTCTGATCTCTTTTAAAAAAAAAAAAAAGTCAAGCTTTTAAGGGCTGGCTGTCTTTTCCCTTCAGCATACCTCTAGAAAGTGTGGAGTGGGGAGATACTTGTAAAATTTCAGTTTGCATTAACCAGAAATTTTATTTTTTTAAAAGTTTTATCTCACCTGCCACATACAAAGTTCCCCCACATCCTAGCAGGAGACAAGCTGGTACATTGTGCAGATACAATTAGAAATGTTAGATTGAGTCATGTTGTTTGTTGTTTCTTGAATGTCCAGTTCAGTCATTTTCCTCTTGTACTGGAGGAAGTTTGTATCGCCCCTCTTGGATACCCTGTTCTCCAACAGTCTCTGTACTCTTTATGCTGAGCTTGTGAGGGAACCGGCTGTTTTGTGAGGTGCCTGTCTGCTTGGCAGAACAGGCAGTTCTTGTAGTCAAGGGCAGCATGTAAAATGCAAGTTATACAACTTTAGACAAACCTGTACACACAAAGCAAATGAACCCAAGCGTAGAAATCATTCACCCTCCCTTGGGTTGTTATTTGAGACTACAGGCATGTTTAAGACCACACATCCATGTCTCGGGCCAAATCACTGCACTGCTTCGTTCTGTTTGTCCATGTGGATTTTGTGCCTAAAGTGTGGGTTTGAGGTGCTTGCATCCAGAGATCTAGAGGGGCGGTGCTAGGACTCAGGGTGGCCTGTTCCCCTAAGCCTGACATTCTTCCCTGCAAGGTCAGCCAGCCAACAGGCATCATGCACAAGGGGTTAGTCTGGATTTTAGCCTGATGTAACCTATGGAGGTGCCCACATGCTGATGGGTTTGGTTGGCCTGCAGCCTGGACTGTGTGTCACCATCAGCTAACTCCCCTCCGGTCTGCTCTGCTTTGCTTTCTGTTCCTTTCCTTGCCAAGGGTCCTTCATCCTTTCTGGAGACCCAGTCCAGCTGCTGAGATTTCAGATGGTTACTCATCCACGGGAAGTGGTACAGCCCCTCATTACCCGGTGGTGCTCCCCTGCCAGGAGGAATGTGTGTCAGATGGCTGCAAGGCAAAAGAGTCAGTGATAAAGATCTCAGGAGAGCTGTACAGCAGTCAGTCTCTGGAAAAGAAAAGCTTTCTGTGGTCCCCATTCCTCCACTGCTGTCCTCCTCACCCTCTGGACCCGCTTTGCTCTGGCACAGCAGGCTGCTGCATGCTTTTCAGCTTAGAGTTTCTTGCGTTTTAATTACTGTTTCTGAAGTGCAGTTAAAATTAATGTATACTGTAAGCACTGTTTATTATTCATTACTGTTTGCTCATCACTGGATGAGCTGTTCTGTAGCTGTGATGTGTGAGTTCCTCACGCAGGGAGGATGCCTGGGGAGCATCCTTGTTAAAGGTACTGGGTCAGTTCAGCAGCTGAGGAAAATCTATGCTTCACAGGGTGAGACTCATGTATTCTCTCTAAGGGTCTGCTTCACCTCACAGAATATGGCATTCTTCTTCCTCCCTGGTTTCACTTCTTTATTCATTTCATCTTTTCTCAGTTGTTTTTCTTGTTCTGTTTTCTGTAGTGTGGAAGAGATCACTTCTGTCTTTTAGCTTGACTGTGATTAGGCACCGAGTTAATTGCAGCTGTTCCTGCTCTTTGGCTCTCCCTGGGTCTAGCAGACAGGACATGGGAGCTCTTCTTCACTGATAAATGGTGGCAATCGATTTCATCCTTAAGGGCAATGAGACTATAGTAAACAGGTGGGTTTGCAACATGGAAATGGTTATGCTTATATTCACAGTTGTCCTCTCTAGCGCGTGGCCTTATAGCCAAGCATTCAGAAAGCCTCTTTCTCCCATTTTTGTGAGCTTTTCCTGAATTTTGTCAGTGGTTTTGTGCAGAAATATCAGTCAGAAGGTATTTATGTGAGACACTTGAAAATTTTCAGACAATCCCAGTTTTAAGCAATTAATTTTTCAGTTGTGTGCAGGAGAAAGAGGCTTTTGAAGAGGGGCTTTGAAAATGTGATCTAAAGACAATTGTCCAGGCCATGTTGAACCAACCATTGACTATCATATGGCAGCCTCTTTGAAACCGTGATCCCCTGCTCTCTATGAAAAGTTTGTTGTAGTTTCATCTTCTTTGTGAGGCACTGTAAATTTCATCCAGACGTTTACATGATGAATCTTAACAAGCTTGTGTGTTGCTCACTGCCCGTACACAGTGGTAGGTCATCTGGAGTTTTGGAATCACTTGGGGAGAAGGCTTGCTGTGTGCCGAGGGAACAAAATACAGCCAGGATACAAGAAAATATGATAGTTTGTACAGGGATGGTGTCCCAGCTGATGCTGGGACAATCTCTGCAGTCATCCCGTATGAAATTCCTAGTTATCAGTTGCCTTTCCAAACTGAGTATGAGGCAAGCAGGAGCGTGGCTTTCAATCGCTGCTCAGAGAAGTGGCCACTGTATGCGTGGGATTCGTAACCATTGGGAGTGTAAGTGTTTTGAATCAGGAGTGCTCTTTGGTTACATATGGGTGGTACACGGTACAATGGATCTGACTGGGGATGTCGTATTCTGAGGCTTCAACCACAGCAGCTATGATACTATGCTTCCTGTACAGCTAACAGAGAGAAGGGGCTTCTGGCTGGGAGAGAGACCTAGGTGCAGTCATGCTTTGAAAGAGCTTCTGGTCAGAACAAGATGGAGAATGTTTGCTGAGTAGGCCTTGCTATACTGTAAATAAATAAAAAATCATCTGCCATCTAGTTACAGCAGGGGGATGCTGGAAAGAGGGCACTCCGCTGTACCTTGCGTTGTGCAGCCACTGTCGGTTCTTCAACTTTTTCTGCAAGCATTCTGTGCAAGTTATGTATAGAAGTGCATAGGCAATGGTAAAGACTTTCTGTGTAACAGTCAGCCATCCTCGTTCTCTCTTCTACCCATTCAGGTGTGCCCACCTGACAAATAAAGCTGAACCTCTTAACTAAGAGGTAACACCTAAGTCTTCAGCTTCATAGCTTTTTTCAGGGATTCTGCACAGCAGAGCCTGGTTTTCAGGACTGTCGTTGACAAAAGCACATCCCATTTAGATTCTGGGCAATACTTGGCTGATGTGACCCATGGAGCTAGTCAGAAATCCTTGTAGCAGCAAAACCTGTAGGCTGTGATTGTTCAAGATGCCACTGGAAGACATTCAGGTCACAGGCTGAGGTTGCTGAGACTGACAGGCAGAAAAACTCATTACGTACTAGCTGCTCCAGCCCCAGTGGATTATAATGAGAGGGGCTGTACATCCATCTTTTCTTCAGATGACCTGTTGTTCAGACCAGGCTTGTCACAGCCCACTGGACTGTAGTGGTCCAGGCCTGCAATATAACAGAAATAAAGGTCCCTGAGGCTGCTTGAATTTGCTCTGCTAACCGAATTGTTACCAAATTGTAAGAACATCTCTTTCTGTTTTCCTTGTTGGCGTTGGAGTTTCAGCCCACAGTTGCAATGAAGCATGAGATAAGCAGAGTTGGTTCCCGCAGCAGGTTCCAGGGTGCTGAGAAGGGGATAGGACAAGCTCTCCAGTGGCTGAGGCACCCCCGCTCTCTATTTGCAAACAGGTAACTTGTAAAACTCCTCTTGTGCTCTTGAGAGCACATTCTCAGAAACACCCAAATCTTTGCCAGGAATTTGAGCCTGAGAGTCATTAGGAATCAATGAGACTTCGGGGACTTTTAACATTTTAACGCAAGGTCATCACAGTTAAAGAGGAAGTGGTCAGAGACCTGCTGCACCACTTGGATACACACAAGTCTATGGGATGGGTTACACCCAAGCGTGGTGAAAGAGTTGGCAGATGTGCTCGCCAAGCCGCTTTCCATGATTTACCTGAAGTCATGGCTAACTGGGGAGGTCCCATTGGACTGGAGGGTAGCAAATGTAACACCCATCTACAGGAGAGGCAGAAAGGAGGATCTGGGAAACTATAGACCTGTCAGTCTGACCTCGGTACCAGGGAAGGTCATGGAGCTGATCATCTTGAATGCCATTACAAGTCATATAATGGACAACCAGGGGATCAGGCCTAGTCAGCATGGGTTTATGAAAGGCAGGTCCTGCCTGACAAACCTGATCTCCTTCTATGACAAGATGACCCAACTATTGGACGAGGGAAAGGCTGTGGATATTGTCTACCTGGATTTTCGAAAAGCACTTGACACAGTTCCCCATAGAATTCTCATAGAAAAACTGGCTTCCCATGGCCTGGATGAGCGTACGGTCTGCTGGACCAAGCACTGGCTGGATGAACGGTCCCAAAGAGTGGTGGTCAATGGAGTTAAATCCAGCTGGCGGCCAGTCACAAGTGGTGTTCCTCGGGGCTCGAGGCTGGGACCATTTCTGTTTAACATCTTTATTGATGATCTTGATAAGGACATAGAGTGTATCATCAGTAAATTTGCAGATGACACCAAGTTAAGTGGGAGTGTCGATCTGCATGAAGATAGGGAGGCTCTACAGAGAGACTTGGACAGATTGGATCGGTGGGCCAACGTTAACGGGATGAGCTTCAACAAGGCCAAGTGCCAGGTCTTGCACTTGGGCCACAACAACCCCATGCATCGCTACAGGCTTGGGGAGGTGTGGCTGGAGAGCTGTCTGGAAGAAAAGGACCTGGGGGTTCTAATTGACAAGCAACTGAACATGAGCCAGCAGTGTGCCCACGTGGCCAAGAAAGCCAACGGCATCCTGGCTTGTATTAGAAATAGTGTGACCAGCAGAAGTAGGGAGGTGATAGTCCCCCTGCACTCTGCACTGGTGAGGCCACACCTTGAGTATTGTGTCCAGTTTTGGGCACTGCAATACGAGAGGGATATTGAGGTGCTGGAACGAGTGCAGAGGAGGGCAATGAAGCTGGTGAAGGACGTGGAGAATAAATCCTATGAGGAGCGATTGAAGGAGCTGGGACTGTTTAGTTTGAGGAGAAGAAGGCTGAGGGGAGACCTCATCACTCTCTACAACTACCTGAAAGGACATTGTAGAGAGGTTGGTGCTGGCCTCTTCTCACAGGTGATTAGTGACAGAACAAGAGGGAATGGCTTTAAACTCCAGCAGGAGAGGTTTAGACTGGATATTAGGAAAAAATTTTTCACAGAAAGAGTGATCAGACAGTGGAATAGGCTGCCCAGGGAGGTGGTGGAGTCACCATCCCTGGATGTGTTTAAGGGTCGTTTAGATGAGATGCTGGGGGATATGGTGTAGGGGAGAACTTTGTAGAGTAGGGCTGATGGTTGGACTCGATAATCCCAAGGGTCTTTTCCAACCTGAATGATTCTGTGATTATTACCCACTTTTTACTGTCTTTTGCTGTCTGAGAGCTACTCTCATTTATGCATTTCCTCCTGAACACATTGCTTGTGAACATCGATTGTTCCTTTCTAATTCTATCTCCAAATACAAGAGAAAAGGGGAAGTCCCTTTTTAACTGTTGTGCATCACTTGTTGTTTTATACATCTCTATTACCTGTGTAGTGACGAGGAGGTCCTGTGAGCACCAAAACCAACAAGACTGCTTATCTCAAGTTGTGTGATGCCTCCTATTCCTCCTTCCTGCTTTTCCCCTCTGCTTCCCAGTGTTTGCAGGTCCCTCTCTCATTAACCACTTGTGCTGTGGCTAATTTGGAGACACCCAGGTGGTGGCACTGGCCTCCTAGAAGGGATAAGAGATCGAGTTTTGCCTGCTTCTCCTTTAGCAGGAGGGTGAGTTTGGACCTGTTTCTTGTCCAGTGTTGAACAACAGTTCAAGAACTGTATCTTTAAGGACACTACTGCTTTGTCACATCTAGTTGAAGTTACCTATACAGTTCAAAAGAGAGCGAGAGGAGGAGAATAACTGGAAGATAGGCAGCATGGTGCCACAAGCCCTGTTTCCTTAGGAAACCAAACTGAAAGGTGCTTCTTTTATATATATTTTTTGTATGTATTGGTGAACTAAGTGGATATCTTCAGTCACTGGTTCCTGAACACATGCTGGCTCTAGTGTTCTCTTTTGCCTGACCTGGAATGGACAGTCCTGGATGTAAAGTGTAAACTTGGGGCACACAGCAAGTGCCTGTTGTGGTGGTGTGTATCACCTGCAAGATCGCTTTCTACCCTTGCCTTTTCTGTGCTTTTTAATTTTTGCTGTGTGATGCCTGGGTATTTTTCCTGGCGCATGGGAATTTAGAAAAGCACAGCAGGAAGTTAAATGATCTCTTCCAGTGTATGTTCCTTGGCATTTGTCATCCATGATTTTTTCTCTGCTGTCAGACTGTGCTGTCATCTAGATGAAGTCCTTGTGGCTTCTCTAAGGGAAGTAATCTTGCTAAACTGAACTTCTGTGTCTCATGTGGCATGACCAGCAATCCTTGCTGTTTATGTCAGCCATGTGAGCAATGTGGCCACTATAAACTCATGATAGTAAAGACTTTACTCATTGTAAGTGCACATTAATTATCTGACTGCTGCACATTCATGGCCGAAAGCTGTATCTGTGCTAGACAGATGTACAGAAAATCATGTTTTTCAGCTGCTGCGATCCCTGTGTCCAGCAGTTGTTGCTAAGTATGATGCACCATGTTCCTTCACATTTTTTTCAGTAAGACTAGTTCCCAGGAGCCTGGATGAGCTGTTAGGGTTCTGCTTCCCATAAATCCCTGCTTAGAGTTGCCTGTAGCTTTGGCAGTCTTTAATAGTTTGGGCTGATGCTTCTCTTCCTCTCCTATTCTGCCTTAGGTTGAGTGTCTTTGGAAAATTCCAGGTGTTTCCAAGAAACAATCCATAAGGCAATACATTTTATAGTAATTTGAAAGGAGTTCATCCTGTCCTATTGTTTGCCTTTTTTTTCCCCTTCATGTGAAGGAAGTGATTTCCACTGCTTTCCCTCCTGGAGGAGATGCTGATGGAGCTGTTTACTGCCATATCAAAGTTTGCTTGCTTTTGGCACCAAATTCGTGCAGAAGCCTGAATTAAATTTTTCTTGAGTGCCACTGTCAGAAAATGCCAAACTGTGTTTATGGAGTGTGTGTGGTTGCAGAATCCCAGCACTAGTGGGAGTTCCTGGCACAACTCTTCTTTGATCTAAGGAGGTTCTTGGCGGTGTAGGAAAGGATGAGCCTGCACCATTGAGGTCACCTTTCACATCTTTATTGAGCAGGGCAAGCAGACTAGTTTGGAAGGTATGAGTGCTGCAATTTGTGAAGTGTGTTGCAGGGGCCTGTCATCTTCTCATGACCTTGTGATTCAGCATCTTACTGGATATGAGGTCAATTTGTAGTTTGGCATCATCACACTTGGCTGCATGACACTGGGTAGCTCCAGTCTCCCGGGATCCAGAGAAACATGCAGCCACATGAAGCCTCCAGCATTTAAAAATGAACCTGTTAAATGTAAGTGTCAATTTTCCCCCTTGCTTCTACCTTTCCTAATGATTTAAAAGAAAGAACAGAGCAACACTGCATCTGCTACTACTGAAATGCTTCAGTGGCACATCACAAGCCCTTCTGGAGTGATTGCTGCTCCAGTCCCTTGAGTGAGAGCAAGGCTGTATTCTCCACCAACCCCTGTGAAGCAGCATCTTTAAATGGGCCAACCTGTAGCTTTCACTGTTGGCGTACGATTATGTTAGTGCTGGTTTTATTCAAGTGAATTCCTGTTGCAGTTTTACAGCTTCCAAATGTCATTCTTGCTTTAAAGATATGCCATAGGAGGATGTAGAATAAGTGGACAGGTTGCACCACATCATGTCCCCTAGCCTGTTCCTGGGGCTCCCAAAGCTCTAAGGTACCAAGGAGCAGAATGCTGTTGTGGGGTTGCTGGCAGGAATGAGCTTCAAGAGTGAACTCAGTGCTGCATTAAGCTGACAATGCAGATGTGCCCAGGATGACTTTATTTCCCACTGCTGTCAATTGACACAGTTGTACAGCTTTGCAAAGAGTCTGTTCTTATATTGTTCTGATTTGAAACCACTCCAGGTCTGTTTTGTTCAGCCCTCTGGTCGCAGTTCTGGCTCTGCCTTCAGTGTCTTACTCTATGTTTACTTATTGAAGCTGATCTTAGTCCTGGTTCACTGTGAGGCTAGTGAAATGAATCCTTGCAAAGAGAAGAGGGCAGAAAGATCCCAGTGCAAAGGCTTGAAGTTTCCAGAGTTATGTATGTGATTATTGCTTTTGAAAGTTATTTACTTGGAGTGTGTTTGCAGAGTTCGTGGTCTGAACTGCTGATCTGCTAGGAGAGAGGATAAGCTGCTGCTTTCAAACACAACTGTGTCATGGCTGGCCACAACTGAAGCAGGGATGGAAGGAAGCCAGTGGGTGATTGCAGAAGGGGTTGGTTTATGCTACAGGATACTGTGCCCATTTTCTCGGGGGGCTGCTGTCCTCCTTCCTCCCTCTGGCTTGCTATAGGAAAGAGTGCCTATTTAAATGACTTTGTTAATAGAAGTTAGGCAAATAGACTGTTCTGGATTAAAAAAGAACCTTAAATAGAAGTATTATCTGTGTTTGATGCTGTTTAATAGATGTTTTTTCCTGCCAAGTGTAAATCATGGGTCCTGGTAGCACTTCGGCAGCATTGACAAGCTAATGAGCTGCTAATTATCAGCCCTGCCCAGGCTAATTAGTTCTGTTAAGAGTGTGTTAATCTAGGCAGAGCTCTGAGCTAATGCAGCTTTGCTGCTTCTGGGACTTGAGCTGATGTGGTCAAAACGGGGATATAGATCTCTTGACTTTGGGCTGTTCTGCATGTACAGGCTCGTGATTTCCCCTAGCAGCCGTGAGAGCTGTTCTCCTGCTAGCACAAATGCTGGGTCTCCAGGTCCCAAGAACTTGCATGCATTTGACTGATTTCCCCAATTTAAACATACCTACCATGCACTTCTCTCGAGCACAGCAGCACTGTGGATGGAGCTTCAAGAGGGAGAGTTTAGAAGTCAGCAATGAGGCACCCCCTTATTGCACCACAGGGAATAGAAACCCCCCTTTCTTCCTCCTTACAGGCGTGAGCTCAGGTGTGTCAGTACAGCTTTTCAATAGTTGTAGCCTTAAAGCCCTTTGCTATTCTGCCGTTTTGCGCAGTGAGTCAACAGCTTGGAAGTAAAGATCTGCAGGTTTGTGATGGTACAGGATATGGTATATTTTGTTTTGCTGGTAGGATGCATTGTCTTTCTGGAGTTTAGGTTGTCACGTGGTTTCACTCAGGTTCACAGTGATATTTTAGAAAGAATCTCTATGTGCAGCACTTGACAGCAGCCTAGTAGTATTGATTTATTAGGCAAATATCACAGTTCTGTTTATGCAGACAAGTAGGCAAAGCAGCTTCTGTGAAACTCATGTTGGTCTCCTAAAATTGGGAGTGCAAGCAATCTGGGAGAAAAAGAGAAATTATTTGAGGCTGATTGGCCTATTTTACTAACCCTTCATTTCTCAACTTTTTCTTACAGCCCCATGGGAACCTGTACTAAGCATTCCCTAGGGGCTGCATTTGTGATGTTAGTCAGTACTGCCTCTCAATGCAGCTTTCTAAAGCTTGGTTGATAAATGGCATCACTTTGGTTCCCCTTTAACTGGTGCTCCAGTGCAGGTTCCAGTTCAAGAAGTGGTAATACACAGAGTGCGCACACAGTGAGCAACAGAAACCCCAAAGGGGTTCTTCATACACAGTAATGTTGGTGCCAGATGAAGGAGAAAGCAAAGATCAAGGGGACTGTGACTGTGAAAGGTGTGATGTGATTAAACATATTTATCCAGGAAAAGGCCCTTAATGACGTGATGTTTTGCTTTGTTTTACAGGTACTCTCCATCACTTGCTTCATAAAGGGGTTGTAGCCCACTTGATCAGTGGATGTTAAGTCTCCCATCTGAAGACAGGTTGATTTGGTTCCTTTCTACCACTAAGGATTGTGATTAGTGAATGTATTTTCCCCACCACCTCTAAGTTAATGGTGTGCCAAGGACAGATGTGAAGCAGCTCTTTCTCTGGATATTGATGTGGTATCTTCTTAACACATCACGACACCTTGGGCCCACTGGCAGCACAGGATATGGAGGCTCTTGAAGTTGATGACATTAGTCCTGCCTTGGAAGTGACTGAAGACTTTTTCAATAGTTTTGATACTAAGCTTGAAAAGATTGTGCAGCCCTCTGAGGTGTACGGTGTACAGGAGGTCCCTGAACTGGTTGGGCATGAAGTATTTGATCAGATAACAGAGAGCAGGAATCTGAGGAACGTCGCCTCCTTAGCCAAAAGTAGCTTCATCTGGGACCACTGCAAAAATGGCCTCTTGGAAACCAAAGCTCAGACAGCATTCCCTGCCAAAGATCAGCAGGTGGTGCAGAGGGGAACAGCTGCTGACAACCTTGCTTGGGCAGGGGAAGGGGAGACCACAACTTTTAACATCTTCAATATCTGCCAGCGGAGGAGAGACAGGCCTCGGTCGGTGAACGACATCCTGGTGCAGAATGAGGAAGCCTCCGCATTCAAGCCAGGACACAACAGGTCACGCTCCGATATCAGCCATGTAAACTGGGGAGTGGTCTTCACAGGCACCTCCCTGCAGCAGCCACCTGCGCCTGGTCAGGACAATAACTGTGCTCTGCTCTCTTACCTGGCATTAACCAAGGGAGAGGACATCCAAGGAAACACAGGTTTGTGCTGGTGCTTTATTGTTTCTGTCAATATGAGGGCTTTCCTATTTGTTTCTAATATTCATCTTGAAAGAGGAGCTGCATGTTTAAAAAAAACCCAATAAAACCCCCAAAATAAAACTGTGAGGTAACTCTTAAGAGGATAGAAATCATCACGGTTCTGTTGTCTTTGATATAGTTCTGTCTGTTTGCCTGTCTAAGGATCAGTTTTTAAACCAATCTTGACTTCTGTTCCTTTCATGGTTTGAAAAACTAAGCTTGTTCTACTTTTTGCTTCTATTTTGTTTAGTTTGACTAGGGGAAAACCTAATTTATTTGTTATGTATTTCTGATCATTTCCTTACCTGATTTTCCCAAGCTAAAAAAACTTTGAATGCTAAAGCTATTTGGAGAATGGTAAATCCAAACAAAGGCATTTTTCATAAAAGTTAAAGAGCGGCCATTAAAAAGAGGGCATACAAAAGCTTTACTGTGAGGCCTGAGATCTCTGCTGTTTCTTTAAGAAATGCTGGCTATTCAGTCCATAAACAATTAACAAAAACTCAAGCATGCAATTTGTGCTTGTCAATATTAAGGCATCTCTGCCAGCTTTGTATAGGGTACAGGAAGTCTTGTTATCAGATTGAGGCAGGCGTCTCCAGTGAAGCGATGTTTCAGCAAGTGATGCTTTTTCCTTTTCCTTTCTCAAGCATTGCACTGGAAGAGAGGTTGTGTCAGGGCTTCGGAAACACTGACCCAGTGTCTCCGTCTCCATGATTTATTTTGTAGATGCCAGAAGTGGACTGGGCACTTATGGGAAGGAAAAGCAGCTAGTGCCACAGAGATTTTATAATCTAAATAAAGGTAGGACTTAACAAAGGAATTTAAGAATCAAAGGGTTGTGAAAGTGTGTGTGTGCGTGTGTGTGTTATGGTGGAATGATTCCAGTTAGGAATAGGTAGCCTGTTTAGAGTTAAAACAAGCCTTTTGGGCTAGGTTTTCCACCCAAGTCAGCTATTTTGGAGCATGAAAAGCAGCTGTCTAAATGTTTGTGTTTGTGGATGTGTGCATATATAAGTAGGTTATTGTGACATAGTTGCTGTATCCCAAAGAAAGGTGTTCTTGCGTGATAAAAGCAAGTATACCTGCTGTTATTTTTGTTTAGGGAGATACATTCTTCCCGTAGAGTGGGGTCTCTGTTCTATGTTCTTCTTGTGGAAGGGAAGCGGAACAGGAACACACCCAGAAGCCTGGAGGCAGAGCTCTCAGTTTTTGTCAGCTGTATCCTTGACATCTCATGGGTGTAACATGTAACACCTTTATATGCCCACAGAAACACCATTAAAATGTAGCCATTAAAAGTCAATACATCTCAAAAAATGTTTTAAGCTTAATCTTTTTGGCCCAATTTCCCCATGCAGCCCTCAGAAAGCCCTCCTGTATTTAAAGATCTGTTTGTGTACTTATTCAGTGAGAGTCATTTCAAAGTGCCACTGGATCCCTGACCCGCAAGAAACAAGTCACCAGTCCAAGAGTCCAAGGCTGAACTGGTCTCCCTGCTGTCAGTCCAGGGCTCAGGCAACTGCAAGAGCGCGGTGGGGTGCACCCTAACGCATTGCATCTCTGCCTGGAGTGAAGCAAATTACACGTCCCTCTCCCTTACAGACAGATGCAAGACAGCATGATGCAACTGTTCATAAAAGGAAGCAAAATGAAAAATGGAAACAATGATGTAGGTTTTTCTTCCCCTTCTGGCAAACTAATAAATTTTATTAGAAACTGCGGTCCTGGGACGCCACTGGTTCCGAAGGCAGGGACTGCATACTGCAGCCTCATCCTGCTCCTGGGTGAGAGTTGCTGTGCTTTCAGAAGCTGGGCTGTCCAGTGAAGTCCTCCTTCGACCCTGGCTCCCACTTCAGCTGTTCCAGTCCGCTTTGCTTAGAGACAACAGACCCAAGGGAGATGCACCAACCTCCATGAAGCCCTAAAAGGGCCTTGCTATATCCAGAGTCAAGTCTGTAGCAGGACTTCAAACCAGTGTCTGGAACAGTTTGATAGAAAACCTTCAGTGATACAACCACGAGAGGAAGAGAGAAGACGAGAAATGCGCTGTCTGTACAGGGGATCTAACCGTGGGATTCCTTAAGCTAGGCTGTGTCTGGGATTCAGTCACCCCATCGCAGTGTGTACCCAAGGTGTGCCGCTTTGGTAGTAGGAGTGGAGTTTAGTTGTACTCTTCCCAGCCCCTCAGCAGCCACTTAAACACTGTTTAAATGCAGTTAATCCAGTGAAGTTTTTCTCCATACAGAAAAAATGAACAAGCTGTGTTAGAGTGTGATATTATCATTATGATTTCATGTTAAACAGTTTGTAGTTGTGAGTTACAACTGTGAAGACCTCACATCTATAAAGTAGTTTTGTGAAGTATAGCAATATTAACACTTAAGAAAAACAGAAATTGACAGATCTCCATGAAGAAAACTCTTCTTTTTAGACTGTCTGCAATAGTGCCAGGTGTCTTATAGCCCATCTGTTCCACAGTTTCTCTGTGGTACCAGGAACAAGCCCAACTGCTGTGCTTGCTACTGCCAGAAGTGTAGGTCTCTTCAAAATGGCTTTTTACAGAAGAGACTCGGTATGGTCAAGTTCTAGGATCTCGGAGGTGAAACAAGCAAGGGAAGGAAATGGATTAAGTGAGAGTGGCTGAAGAACCTCTCCCAGTACTCACCTGTAGCCCAGCAGCAGTCAGTACCTCTAACGTGCTTGGCCCACACTTTTTCTGTTGCTTTTTGCAAAGGTGCAAGGCATTTGTCAATGCTTGCTGTGCGCCCTCCAAGAGCTTTTCTGCATGGGATGCTTGAAGGCAAGGGTACCTTCTTTGAGGAAGGAGAACTGTGCTCTGAAAATGCACTCTTCTAACCTGTTTCCTTAACTGGTCTGTTCATCTGCTGTGCAGATTTTAGAAGGTAGCCATGGTATTTCTTCCCTCTATGTTTACAAGAGAGCCTGCAATAGAGTTTGCTGCTACTGTGAGCTGAGCTGAAAAGAGAAAAGCAAAAGCAAGAAAGGAGGTGTTGCAGATATGTGTATCTGGGACTGATAATTATTCTCTACAAAAGACCAAAAAATGTATTTTAATGTTGGCTAGACGCTGCTGCAGTGGTAGAAGGGGTCATAGTGGCCACAGCCTGTGGAGACATCCCTTTCCAGGGCTTTAATACAGATTAAACGAATGCATATGAGATACTGAGAGCAACTTCAGCCGCTCCTGTCAGTCTTCACTGCGGTAAAGGACTTCCCTCTGGAGCCTGCAGAGGTCTCCCAGTCCTCCGAGGCTGGCCGAGTTGCTGCATAGATTAACTCTTCACAATTTTTTTTCCTTATCTTCATAGTATATTTATTACTATGAGCTTATCTGTTCCTGCTGCTTGCTTTTTTATAATACAAATAAAACGAAACTGGATCCTTTCCATGTACTGTGAAAGAAAAGGATCTGAAAAGAAGCTGTGCCTTTTGGGGCAGTATCTCCTTAGGCCTGCTGGCAAAACAGCTAGTGTGCTAGAAATGAACGCTGTTTGTGCTACGGAGCAGTGTCAAGCAGTAAGTGGAGCGCAAGTTGTAAGCAAATTCAAGGCAAGCTTTTGTATTTCTGGGCATGTAGCCTGGCAAACAGAGAATGCTGCTTCTGTAGTATCCAGCAAAAGCTTGCTTAGATCATTAAAACACAGTGTGTGAGCAGTTATCTTTGATAGTCATGTGGACATTTTCATTCAAACACAGCCACTCCCAAGAGTGTGGGTGCTATAGTACTTTTCCCCTGGTAGCTGTTTTGTTTGCCTGCCATGGCTGTGAGCTTGGGGAACTCCAGAGCTATCACTGTGGTGAGCACCTGCACACTGACAAGCTGTCCTTACTGCAGAAGGCTGTTGCCTTGTTCCCCTCTCCAACAAGCCGCTATGGAGGTACTCAGCCAGCCCTGTTGATTTTGGTGGTATGTTCTTGTCAGGAATCTGAGCCTATGGTGTGTTTGCAGCACTGTGGCATGGCAAAATAGACATATCACATAAAAGTGACTGCCCTAAAACTGGCCAATAGGCCCAAATTCTACTGTGTGTGATCGAGGCCAGGATTTCACCTCCTCCTTTTGACTGGCATTTAAAAAAATACCTTCCCCCCCCCTCCCATGTCTTCACATTTTTTAAATCTGTCTGGGAGCCTAGCCATCATTTGGGACACTTTGAAGGTATGACCTTATACTTGGAGTTTGTGCAGGGGATGTTTCAAGAGAGGCTTGCCCCCCCCTTCATATAGCTTCCAGTGTGTTTTTGTAGAGGTAAGACATCTAAATCTGTATTTATGAGCAACATACCACTGATTCACAGACTGGTGATCCTTGAGTTCTGAGGAGTTATTTTACAGTGCTGCTTTCTCTTATTCTGGCGACCACACAGACTTTATGTCAGGGTGTTTTCTTTGTCAGATATCCTCCACTTTGGCAGCAGCGGTGGTGGCTGGTACTAGCTCTGCGTCTGTGACATTGGCTCATGCAGCATTTAGTGGCACATATCAGTGTGTTGAGCAGGTTTGTGGTGCTGGGTCACAGAGCAGCAGACAGCAGTGCCATCAGTTGTCGCTGTTGTTGTCCTGCTCAGGGAGGAGCTGCAAAGACAGCTAGCTGGAAGGGGGAGGTGTGGCAGGTACTGGACGGGACACGTTGCAGAGGTGGAGGCAGCCAGGGATCCTAAGAGGGCTGAAATATTGGAGGTGTAACATGCAGCCTTCACACTTCCCCTCCAGTGATGGCCAGGTAAAGCCTAGCTCCTGACCCATCTACAGAGGAGTTTTTCTGAAGCCTAACTGCTATTTGAGATTTTGCAAAACACCCCCGCAGCACTGTCTTTTGTCTGTGGTGTGTAGAAGTGACACAGCCAGGGCAGACCAATAGGCCATTAATTGCCACTGGAATGGCAGAAGATTGGAGGTCTGTTATGTTGTGCAGAAGATAATGGTACTGCCATCTGAGAGGCAGGTGTGCGGAAACAACACTTCTGCACCTTCCCCTCTGGAGAGCAGGAAACCTCAAACCACTTGGAAATAATCCCAGAGGTATCAAGCCACTTGGAGAACTGATGCTCCCCCTGTGGCCAATTTATTTTCAGCATTAAAAGGTAGTCAAGAAAAAGGTAACTACTGCAGAGATTTGGGGCCTTTCAAGATTTGAGGAGGCAAAAATGTTATTTAAAATAGAATGTGAGTTGGGTGCCCTGCACTGCAGGGGTCTGTAAGTGCCAGGGACTGTCTGTGAATCTAGCAAGAGGTAGCCCCTTCTCCCGGGAGATCACAGTTTAAATAAACCACACAGTAAGGATAGGGAGGGTGAGTAGGGACAAAGAGAGAGGTGAGGCGCTTTGGCGAGATCAAATGGGAGTATAGTTTGCATCACCTGACTTCAGCTCATCTGCTGGATAATACTTCTCCATTAACCCCCCCAGCTAATTCGGGGAGTGCAGTACTTGTTCCCTGCAGGCTCACTTCTGATTGCTCCTTGGGCTTGGGCACCTTCCGAGCTGGAAGGGCCGGCCGTGGGGGGCTGGCAGAGAGCAGCAGTAGCAGAGGGGGCTAGGCTGGGCAGCTGCCTTGAGCGGAGTGAAACGTGACCTACTCCACTCCCTTGCCTGGGAGGCTGTGGGAGGGTGCGCAGTGATGGAGAGGGGAGTGTGGTGGGAGGCGATGGGAGGGGCTCAAATACAGTGGATAAATTCGTAGTGCAGGAGGATTACAGTAAACAGCACTGATGAGTTTGGTTGTGAAGCTGTTCTGGTTTGGAGGGTTATTCTTTATGGAGATTTTTGCTCTGGAGTTATGACATTCCATAAAGCTAATGAACAGAGTTTTCATCTCCTGGGGCAGTGCTGATTGCTTCCAGTGATGTTGTGATGACTTTCATAACTGAATTTTCAGGTTAGTTGCTATCATTCCCTTAGTGGTGTCAGCTAACTCTCCTAATGTGAACTGACCCTGTTTTCATAGCTTTGACAGTCAATTTATACCCTTTCTTCCTTCTTTTTAAAGCTGAATTGAGTGAATTTATAAAAAAATCAGCAAATCCATCTTCATTTGATATTCTTCCTTCTTTTGCAAGCGCTGCTGTTTATGCATCTCCTAGCTGGTAGTAGGTAACCATTGCTTTCAACTCATTATACTTCCATCTCTGCCAGAGTTAAGTCCTGTTCTGGGTTGGTCTTGCACTTTGACTGAATCCAGCGTCCTTCTCCACTGCCCCCTTGGCACAGGCACTGTGTCACTATGCACAGAGTGCTAGTGGTCTGCTCAGCATACACTGTACAAGTGTTCAGCTTGCTGCAGAGGAGCAAAAAGGATTGGATGGAGTGGTTGGGCAGCCAGGATCCTATAGACTTCAGCATAGTTTCTCATATGTTTCTCATACAATGCCACACCTGAAGGGAAGGACATAAAGAATAATTTGTTGAGGTTCTTTATCCTTCTGTTCAGGCAGTTCATTCAGTAAGGAGCTTATTTTTGGTGAATAGCTAAGCCAACCTCACTAGCCATGCATAAATCTAAAATTAAGAGTTTGCAAGTTCAACGTTTTCAAAGCAGGGTTTGCTTTCCCTGAGCCTAAGGAACATGAAAAAGGGTGAATGCCCTTCTGGTAGGAAGAGATGCTGTTTCTTTATATAAATTAATGCAAACTGCTACCTAGTTACAAGTCCCATTGCTGTAGTGGTCCCTTGAAAAGAGGTGGCATTGGGAGAAGAAGCCAGATTTGGCTCCAGGACAGCCAGCTGCTGGAAATTTGTGGCTAAATATCTATGCCATTATTTCAGGACCAAGTGGAATCAGATATACTTGCCTGAAAGAGTTATACCTGCAGAGCCAGATTGGAAAATAGGTGGACTGTATTTTTAAGTAGGAGGGAAGTGGACATTGTGGATCTGAGTCACACTAGCTGAGGCACAGTTTGTCCCTGATCTAGCAAACTCCACCAAGCAGTCACTAGCCCAACCCATTTTCAGAGCATTTTAGGTGCCAAAGGTTTCTGCTAAGTTCTATGGAAATCCAAGAGGAAGAGTATGGACAAAAGTTCTGTAACTTATGCTCATCTCTTACTAAACATTAGAGAATCCAGAGAAGAGTGCCACCTCAAGAGACAAACCCCTCAGAAACTAGGCATCTCTGCTTCTGCTCTTTTCCAAGCTACTTGGTATTACTGTCATCAGAAATGTTTCAGTGGTAGAAAACAGGGCAAGTTTTCATGTCATACCAACATGGACACAAGTACAGTCAGTTGTTCAGGAGCATATATCTTCTGGACATGCTGAGACAGCATTTGGACTCCCTCTCCTGCAGTGTTGGTTGCACCAACTGCCCCCAAGTGTGGAGAGGGGCCTAAGTGCTCGGTGCAGGGTTCCTGGCTGGGATGAGTGGGCAGTTCCCAAAGGAGAGGAGAGACACTGAGGAAGATACTGTCCTGTCCCCAGCTGCTCAGTCTCTCTTTGTTTCCATCTGCCTTCTTCCCTTCCCTTGAAATTGTAACTCCAAATGGCTCAGGCGTGGGCCATTTACTGTGATTATTTCCCTTTTTTTACTCTTCCTCAATTTACTCTGCCTGTCTCAGTAGGGAGGAAAAGAGATGCAGTTTCCATTTGGAAGGTGGATGGAGAGATGGTAGCATTTGCTCTCTGAGTGGAAAGGTATTATCTGGCACACTGCACGTCGAGAAGATAAAGGAGCAGAGGCTTGTAAGGTGTGTGTGTATGTGTAGCATATGGATTCAACCTGTCTGTGCCAGCATCTGCTGCCTTGACCTAAATAATACAAGGCATTAGAATTTTAATCAAGTTGGTCGCTGGTTCTGTCCCAGTTAGAGCCAGTGGAGCCGATTCACAGGAGCTTGAAGGGAAGGAGTGGGGTGAAGGAGGGAGAGAGGGATGCCTCTGTGAAAGGCAGGGAGAGATAGCCTTTCTCTAACTCAACAAAAGACAAGCAAACCTGTGTGCAGATGAAGGAGGGGTGGCTGGGGGAAGGTTATGAGTTGTCTTATTATGGAGAAGCTTGAACTGTCATCTGTACTTGATGGAAGCGAGAGATTGCAGTTGGAGCTGCAGAAGCACTGCCTCCCTGATTGGATTAATAGAAAGGGAAGATGACTCTAGAATGGCTGCCCATTATCTGCACTACAAAGGGATTAGTGTGGGTTTCAGAGAAATTAATGGCTTTTGAGTTAGTGCAGAAATACTAATGAATGTCAGGGCCAGAGATGTACGGTGAACAAAATTGGTTCTCTTTTAGTGTGTGTGTGCGTGTATCTATCCATTTGGGCTATGAAAGTGTGCTTTTTGTCTACCATTTTGAGTTTGAGATTAGGCTTTCGGTTTTCATATTTAGCTGAAATACTCTTGAGTAGCTTATTTGTCTGCAAGGTATAGTTATATCGATTTCTTGCCCACCTTTTCAGACCTAGTGCCAAAGTAGCAATTTTTAAATTGTTGTTATGCTTTTAGTCATATATGTAGGCAATCTTTGTAGGTAAAGTGTAGAGTGCTTTGAACATGGTGTTAAATGCAGGCTCCATTCTGAGTAGGTGGGTGATGTGGGGAAGTTGAGGCTGAGCTGATAAGGCGAAACCAAAGTGCGTCCTTTTTGTTAATGTGGATGGGCGGTAGCATCCTTCCCCCATTTTTTTAATGTCCATGAGGTTTGCATACTCACATTTAGTATATCAAACAATTAATTCTCATGTATGTTCATTAAGTTTAACTGAAACTTGTCTACTTAATCCTTATAAATTTTTAAAGTTGGTCTTCACTGAAGAGCTAGCCAAAGCTTTTATACTGTTGCTGTCCTGAATCCTCCTCCTGCCCATACATGAAACTCTCTCAACCGACTACAGCGATGCTTTCAGCCAAGGACGGGAGCATCTCCTTAGACTGTAGGTTACAGCCCAAGTTCTGCTTTCTCACCAGTTGCTATTAGGAGCCCCTTGGACAGTAACTAAGTCCCTCAAATACTCATAGTTCCTGACTCTCCTTGTGCCCCTGGGAGGACAGACAGACTCACCCATTAGACAGCAGTCGCAAGAGCAGCTTGGCCAGCAATCCTGGCCATATTAGCTGGGAAGCCCAGTACAGATGGGGATGCAGTAACTTCTGTACAGGCTCATCTTTAGCTCTTTGTTTCCAAGCCCTGTCAAGCCCAGATGCTTCTGTTAACTCTCTGTTGAAGACATCCTAGATATACTTGGAGGTCATCATATCTAAAACTTGTTAAAGCATGGCCTGTTAACATGAGTATAACTGGTTAAGCTGAGATGCTGAAAGTATTTTGCACCTGCAGCTGTCTACCATCCCTCTATCAAAGGTGGTCAGCCTGAGGGCAGAAGCCACAAAGTGAAGAAGCTTCTGTACTGCTGTGGTTTGTAAGGGCTATGTGTTAAGGTCAACTGATGCTGATTTTGTTTCGACCTAACTCTGGGGGGCAGTGGATGAGGAGCTGTTCCCAGGTGGCTACCTTGCCTCCTGTGCTGGGAGTAGCAGTCTCCAAGGGGGATGGACAGCTGGAGGCAGAAACCTCTTGTGTGTTAATTCTGCTGCTGTTTGTAAATCAAGACCCATCACAGGTACCCTTACTGAATGGTGAAGTAGAAGTCAGATGGGAGCAAGAAGTTGTTCCTCAGGGCTGGGTTGTTTTGGGGTGTCAAGTGTTGAAGTCGGTGTTAGAGCATAACACTGAATTTATAGAGCAACCAACAAAAATTGCGTAGAGCCACATGTCCAGCCCAGGGTGAAAATACAATGTTTGCATGTATTAATGGTGTCTGAAGTGGTGCATATCAGATTGGAACAAATTTTGCACAAAAACCTTTTTTAAAATTCAGAAATGCTTTAGATAATTCCTTTTAAATTCATATCGCTTTGGTGCCTGGAGTGACTTGGGTATGGCTGCTTTTCCGGGGACGAAGAAAATTCTCCTCAACTTCGCCTTGGACCAAGGTTTGTAAAAGGTTCTGCTCTGAAGCACCCAGAGTGCTTAGGTATATGTGTTTGAGTCTGGGCAGCCTCTTACTTCTCATTTTTGGTCACATCTGTTGCTCCTGAGCCTGATTTTCATAAATCAGCAAAGATACTTTCTAGTAAATGGAGCTGTGCAAAATGATCTGGTCCTGGGTCATGCTGAAATGTGGTAATAAACTGCTGTCGTTGGGCACAGTTTTCCATCCCCATGACCTGGGTAAGCCCAGGTGCCAGGTGCAGTGCCTGGGTGCTGGCAGCAGGGTGGTTCTGGCCATTTCCAGCTGGTTCCAGTGGCCCTGCTGTGGGGCATAGCTGTGCCCGGCAGCCACAGTGCGTTTCAGAAAGGGCAAAGCACTGCACAGGCGGTGCGAGGAGTGAGGGAAGAACTGTGAGGTGTAGCCCAGGGTCAGAGGAGGAGAAGGTGCTGCAGCTACCAGGCCAGGGATTCCCCTGCAGCTCCTAGGGAGACCATGGTGGAGCAGGTATCTCCCTGCAGTCCCATGCGGGCCCCCACGCTGGAGAAGGTGATTTCCTGAAGAAACTGTGGCCGTGGAGAGCTCATGCAGGAGCAGGTTTATACTGAAGGACTGCAGGTCCTGGAGAGGACCCATGCTGGAACAGGGGAAAAGTGTGTGGAGGAAGAAGCAGCAGAGAGGAACTGATCACGACTTGTCATTCCCCTTCTCCCTACGCTGCTTGGGACAGGGGGGAGGTAGAGGAGTTGTGTGTGAAAGCACGAAGTCGAGCCTGGGAAAGAGCAGGACGGGAGGGGAAGGTGCTGTTTTAATTTGTATGTGTTTCTCACTGTCAGAATATATTTTGATTTTAGTAGATTAGTTGATAATACTATACTCCTCTGAACTAGGTTCTGGGAGACCTTCAGTGTTTTGTTGCTCTGTCACTATTCTTCCGAATACAGGAAAATTGCATTGTTTCTTTGTCCCTCTGTTTTCCTGTCCCCTTTTTGTAAAGGGTTTTGGTACCTCTGGGTAAAAAAGTGCTGTATTCTCATTGGCTCAAATTTAGAGTCAGTGATTACATTTTAAAATTATAATCTATTAGCTGAAGGCTATTTCTGTGATCCTATCCCCCAGATATATCGTGTATGGGTAGAAGAGATGTATAAGCCAGAATGACGTAGCAATTTGAAAATATTATTTAAAAATAATTAATGGTTATATTCTCCTTTTGTTTTCTCCAGAACACAAGCCAATGTTCCCAAATATTCTGAAGAAGGGATACTTAGAAATTAGAAGAGACAATGAGAGCCACTGGCAAACCTGTTACGCTGAGCTCTCCCCGTACAAACTGTACCTGTATTGCTTGGACAGCAGTGGCAACCAGACTCTTCCCACTGTGTATCCACTCATGCATTTTCAAAGGGTCACTGTTACTGGCTGCATTGAAACCAAGGTGGTGGACGCTGTCCTGTCAGACAACTCGCAGCTACAGCTGAAGGCGGAGTCCTCATGGGAGGCTTTGGACTGGGGACAGAAACTCTGGGAAGTGGTACGTGCTTCTGTGCCTGCTTTCACAAGACAGCAGGAGAAACTGGAGAATGTGCCAAAGCCTGAAAATAACAGTGAGCTTTCTCAAACCAATGGATTGTTAGAGAAGCCTGTGGACCTCTTCCTATCCATGAATTTGACTGAAAACACTAAAGAGTACCAAAATATTCTCAAATCAGGGACTCTGTATAGGTTAACTGTCCAGAATAACTGGAAAGCATTTACTTTTGTTTTGAACAGGTCTTATCTGATGGCATTCCAACCGGGTAGGCTTGATGAAGATCCTCTGCTGAGCTACAATGTCGATGTGTGCCTGTCAGTCCAGACAGATACTCAGGATGGCTGTGACTCTTGCTTTCAGGTCATCTTTCCTCAAGATGTTCTCCGCCTGCGTGCAGAGACCCGTCAGAGGGCCCAGGAGTGGATGGAGGCACTGAGAGCAGCAGCAAATGCTACTAGAAGTTTAACTCAGAACCCACAGGTCACGCTTAGGAACAAACCTGGAGATTGGCCATTTGGAAACAATCTTAGAAAAAGCAAGCGCCAGTCTGTGACCACCAGCTTCCTGAGCATCCTGACCACGCTGTCCTTAGAGAGAGGGCTCACAGTTCAGAGCTTTAAGTGTGCAGGTAAGCAACCATGTTGCAGCATCTGCATCCACTCCCCTTCTGCAGGAAAAGATCACTTGGAAGAGCATGTATGTGTTTTAGTAGCACACAGCCACTCCCTGCCTCTCACTATGGCTGTAGACACTTGGTGTGTTAGCCTTTCTTTGCTCTCTGCAAAATGTGGAGAAAAGCCTGTGGGATATTCACAGGGATTCATCTGCATTTGATGAGCAGTGCCGAAATGTTAGATCCTGCACATACAGCACTACATGGGCCAGGGCTGCCTTACAGGGTGGCTGAGCTGTTTTCTTGATTCAGGGCACTGGAAAAGCAGTCCAGAATCAAAGTGAATTCTGAATATGATGCCACTTTGAGCACTTTTGTTTCCTTTTGTTACTGTGTCTCCTTCAGGTTGTTTTTGGAACTCAGTTTCAGCTCTGGGCCTTCTGGGAAGATTCCTCAAAGCATATATGCTTCCCTGAAACACTGTCGTTTGGCGACGTGTTCTAGCACTGGGTTTCAGACGTGAGCTCATCTGCTTGGTTCTTCCCTTGAGGCAGGGGTGAAAACATGACCTTAAGCCTCTGCATCTAATTGTAAATTTCAGTTCATTTGGCTGCTGGCTCTAGTCCTAGGCAAGATCATGATTTTATCCAGTTTGGGAATGAAGTGAAAATGGAGGACCCATGTGAATGTAGTTCATTGTCTTTTTACTTTAGCAGGGGCACCTTTGTGAGGCAAATTTGGGCACCTTGTGCCTAAATTACACCCTTCTGGCTGGTTTTAGTTACGTTCACTTAGAAATTGTCGGTTCTATCAGAAACAGCTTTTCTGGACGGTTTTCCTCTTTTGTTATGGGAGCTGTGAGGGTTCTGCCTTCTCCCCACTCTGCTCTGGGGTGGGGGTCCGATGTGGAGGTCTCCTGTTGCTCTGGAACCACACATGGCTCTGGGGGGGGTCTGTGTGGGCCCAGGACCTGTAGGCTGGCCTTGAATCCCTTCCAGGGGAGACCTGAGCCCCAGAAGTACCGGGGTGCCCTCAGAACTGACTGTGCGTGCAGCTGGGTTCATCCCTTTCTGGTCGTTGCCCGCAGGTGGTGTTCCTGCTCGTGTCTCCACAGTGCATGGCACCCACCTGGAGTGGTGGACAGCATGGCACCAGCTGGAGCATCGTGAAGGTTGCCCTCACTGCAGTTAATGGTTTGGTCACGATATTTGGGCTTCTGTCTGAATTCAGTTCTCTTCTTGGCCACAAACTCTTTGTGTGACTTCATGTCAGTTTTTCCTGGGAGTAATTATGTGCCAAACTGCTACTGAAAATGAAGGTGCCTTGGGTCCTATAACTCTGATTACCTGAACGCTGTTGGACAATGGTCATGTCTTACCTTTAAGGGTAGTTGTGAGAGTGAGAACTGCAGGGAGACTCTGGGAATGGGTCAAATAAGCATCCCCCAAGATGGATCCAGCCCAGTGTGTTACCCAGCAGACAGCCTTGTGAAACTCAAGAAGACAGCAGAATTTACAGACTCATTTTAAGATAATGTCCCAGATGACATTAAAACTGCATTCCTTTCTCCTCATTCCTTTTGATTCAAAGCTCAGTAGAGGAAAATTTTGTAGTTTTGCTTCATCCTTTGACTGAGGTCCAGGAGAGTTTCTAGTGAGCATTTCCAATGACCTCCTCAAAAACAGGATCAGGCTCTGGGATGGTAACAAAATGCGTGTCTCCAGTGTGAAATAGGTTTTAGTCTTGCATTATGTAGTATGGGAGCAGACTTTTCTGTGAGAAAGGGTGGATTTCCTCTCCCAAACATGGGACGATTCATTTGCACTCACTCATGTATTCCCCACAGAGATAAGGTGCTCTGACTGTGTCAGGGTTGCTTGGAGTTTTTTCCTGATACACGTGAAACACTCCCAGTGCTCCTGTAGTCTCCCTTTAGTCTGCAACACTGAACAAACACTCTTGTGCAGACAAATGTGAGTTGTGGAGAGTCTGTGAGAAGCTGACCACTGGGATTCCCTGTACCTGAGGATGAGGATGCACAGCACTTACTGTAGGAGCGGACCCTTTGCTGCCTGCCTGCGACCCGTAGAGCTGGTCTTTGAGAGTCAACTGGAACTTGTAGCAGTTACCACGGCTTAAAGAAATAAACAATTGTAATTATAACTGGGAGAAACTGGGGAAACTTGTCTGGCTCATAAAAGTTTGTGCTGAGGAGACTTTGGAGGCACACCAGCAAGCGGCGTCTTCTTGTACCTTGCTCCCTGCAGGCGGTTGGTGCTGTTCCCCGGCATGGGCTGCTGTTTAACCTGAGGGGCCTGCTGTTGGTAATTACAGCTTGCAGGCATTGAGAGCAGTTTTCCCCAGGGCTACTGGGAGGGGTAAGCTTGGAAAAGGATGAGGAGGGGGGAGGAAGAAAAGTTTTGCTCTGAATTCTTCAGCCATTTAGTGCAAATTCCTGTAATTACCGTCTTTGTGTCCTGTCCCAAAGGCACATAATACAGCAGAAGCCTTTCCTAATTGAGACCTTACAGGAGGTACAAATCCCTCCTTTGTTCGGCCTGACAAATTAGTGCCAGAAAGTGGCAAGGTCCGAGTGGGAATCAAAGGCAAGCAACACAAAGATGGAACTTAAGGCTACAGTAATAACCCTCTCTAGTCCTGCAGGGGTGGGAGGGAAGGAAAAGTAATGACCAATGAAAAATGAAGGGGTTTTTTGTTATAAATTCCCTTGACATGACAGCACCTCAGGGCTGCTTTATTTATTTAGGAAAAGTGATTAAATAGTAATACAACAGGGCAGACCATTGTCTTTCGAGCTACCCCCCTTCCTACAGACCCCTGCTGCCTTGGCTAATTGATTGACAATGAACCTCTGATAAAGAAGGTTGTTGGGAGGACCTGATGGGGACAGGGTTTTTTTTATTTATTTTCTCTTTGCAGTCTTTGTGGGGTTCCCCTCCCCATTTTTTTTTCTGTTTGAAATGCCCTCTGCATCCCCCTTTCCTTTTCTCCCTCAGTAAAAGCTTTTCAAGGGACTGCTCCCAGACAAACACTCACAAGCAGGTAGGGAAGAATGCAAATGGCTGTGCCTCGCTATTGACAAGTTTATCGTGGAGTCTGACTAGCACTTTTCAACTCGTGATATAAGCCAGGGCGGTGGTGTCAGATGTAGTCATGGGGCAGGGGGGACAAACTGTTGATACGCTGGAGTCAGAAGGGCAGCTTAAAAAAAGTTTTCTTTTGCTTAATCAGCAGATACAAAAGCTTCTCCCTACATTTCTAACTCTTTTGTCATACTGCAAAGGGGAGGGCATTATTTCTCATCATTTCCAAAAATGAACTAATAGGCCACTGATTAACAGTGGAGAGGCATGCTTTTTATAAGCACTTTTACCTTTGCTGCCATTATTTATATTTTTGGCTTGGAACAGCAATACATTTTGGAACATGGGGTTAACTAGAAACTGCTGGCACTGGAATGGCAGCCTCCCCTGTCCTTTGCATGTTCATGTAATTGCAGGCTTGATCTTGCCCTGTTGCTGGGGTACAGCAATGTTCCCGTGGGAAGTGTTTGGGGCTCTGAGCAAGAGTGGCATTTGTGAGCGTCATTCTGCTCAGGTGAGACTTTGGAGGGACCTACCCCTTGTGTTCAAATGGATATGAAGTGAAAGCTGGTTGCAAGTCCAAGCTGGTAAATATCAGGTTTTATGATTTGTTCTTTAATATGTAGGAAATGAGAGACATCCATCATGTTAGGATGATCTGTTGGGGTGTGTGTTGTTATTTTTTATGTCTTTATTCACCTGAGGTCAAGAGAAATCCCCAAACTGTTCATGTTACAAGTCTGGGATGAGATGGCTTCCATCAAAATGTGTTTGGCAAGTGCAGCATCTTGCAGACAGCGGTACCTCATTGTGTGTCCAGTGGCTGTCCGTTCTCCCTGTTGGGCTGTCTATGGGCTCCTGGGGAGAGGCAGCTGTTTCTCCTGGAGGAACTCTCCTGGAGGTCTGTGAGGAGCAAATGTCCTCAGCTGCCCTTCACTATTGCTGTTCCTTTGGCTTTGTGCCTTCACGTTTCCATAGATAGGAAAGACAAATGGCCTCTGCCCTTGCCTCCTGTTTTTGCATAGCTCCTGTTCTTTTGATGTCTCTCTTCCTTTTCACCTTTTATTTTTTCTCTCCCTGTCCTTTATTAAACATTTTTTCAGAGAAGTCAGTTGTGTCTGCCAGGAACTCTTGTTGCTTAGACAGCAAGTCCTAATGGATGTGGGAGTTTCTGCCTTCTGCAAAATACGCTCTACACCCTTTTATTTGTCTGTGTGGCTTTCCTTGCTCCTCTTCTGGGGTGTCTTCTGTCTTTTCCTCTGTTTTCTCCATGTCTCCTCACTTGCCAAAAGGATAAATACCGCTATTAGGGCTCCAGTGACTTGACTGGCAGAGCTGAACATTAGGTGCAGAGAAGCCAAGGTTAGTAAATGGGCTATTTCCTGAGCTTGCAGTCTTGTCAAATTGAGCAGCAGGTGGAGAGCTGTTGGCTTTCAAGGAGTCATTCTGCCTCCAGTGCTGTGATCATGTGTGTAGATGGGGGACAGTCCAGGGCAACATGCACAGCTCGTGCAGCCTCTGCTCTAGCTCACCCTGCTGTGGTAAAAGTAAAGTTCCTTTTTTTTTTTTCCGCCTCAATGAAAAGAAAATATTTCCCTAGTAGCTTGCAAGCCAGCAAGTGTGATTTTAAAAAAAAAAAAAAAAAAAAAGGAAAAGAAAAAAATTAGCCAGGTGAAATGTTGACTTTGTTCAACTTCTCAAAAAGCCATATAGTTGAAACTTCTCAAATCCAGGTAGTTGAAAAGCATAGGTGCTACTTCCTTGAATTTAGCAAATACTTTGTGAACTGTCATCACACTCAGCACCTATTTGTAGCATGTCACTGAAATAAAAATACTAGGGGACAAATCTTAGCAAAGGTAGCACAATAGTAAAATACCAGAAGGCCCTTTGGAAGGTTGTCAGCACTCTTGTCACATTTTTAGGCCCAAATAACAATTGTTCTCAGCTGTCCAGGGCTTTTAGGGTTGTGCTTTCTAAGTGCTGTATATATTTTGTGCTTGGTTTCATTTCAATTGATCTCTTTGTTCAAGACTTCAGCTTTTTGCCTTCACTGTATTTGACACTCTGTAAAATCCCCTGAGAATGTGTTTTGCACTGTAAAGGTTTTAGTAAGTATCTTCACTTTAGACCACAGTCTTCCAGTCTTGATATGACTTTCAGGCCCTGTTTCTATTGATTCAAAAGTAAAACTTCCACTGCTAACAGTGGTATTTCTAAACTCTTATTCTTTGCTAGCCAAAACCAGCTGAGCGGAAAAAACATTGTCCATGTCTAAATTAGTATTTGGAAAATACACCATGTCTAAGCAAGGCCACTGACTTGTTGGGAGGAGTGGGGGGAAGGTTTCCAGACAAGGGTGACTTGAATTTGTGTAGCAAGAAGTACTTAATTTGCAGTGGACCTACATATTTTAAAACATAAGGTTGCTGATCCACAGTGCTTTGCCATGTGACAGTGCTTGTTTGGGGAGAGATCAGAAGATACTGCATGGTATCTCTTTTACTTGCTTGAGTTAATTAAACCTGTTATCAGCAATCAGTTATTATCACAGGAGCCATTTAATCTTTAGCGGTAAGGTGAGCTTTTCAATCCAGTTTTAAGATGGCTTGACTAGGGGAAGTGGCAGTGATAACTATTAGCTTTGTCTAAACTGGTAGAAGTTAGGTCCTTCACCTTCCTGGGATTTGGCTGGCACCTTTGAAGAGTGAGATTTTCCCCTTCATAGGATTTGGTTTGGAGTTGGCCTGCTGCTGCCCAGAAGGGCATTTTGGATGAGTGCTTGGCCAGTTCAGTGCCAGTCCTGCACCCTGATGTGCACTTTGCAAACCTCAGCTGGTGTTTACTGACTCTTTGCCTCAGCCCTGCAGGTGGAACAGCTGATACAAATGTCTTGGCTGATGGAATCTACATATTCCTCCTGGCAGGTTTAAAGGGCACCTGTGCTGCCTGTATGGGGATAAATGACCCCATTGCTCTAATCTGCCTCTGTGAAGAAGAAGCTCTGTAGGTTTTCAGTATGTTGTGGTTTTTTTCCCATCACAAATAAAATATTTGGGGTTATTTCTTTTACTAGTGAGCTCAATTCTGCTGTGTGTGAGTATGTCTCTACTCTCAGCATAAGCTCTGTGTTTGTCCTTGGCTATACCTTGTTTATTCCTGGCTTGTGGGTGCTAGCTATTAGTTCCACTGCCCCCAAAGAACTCTTAGTTGCTTGGGGATTTTTGGAATCTATTTATTGTGTGAAGCCAGTCTTGACGAATCTTTTGGCCTAAAGTTTAAAGAAGAGAATGCCAAAACTGGGGAGTCTAAATGTCCAAATCTCACCTTTGTTGGAATGGGAAGAGCTACATCTGGACAAAAGGAAGTGTTTTCAGACCTGAAGACTCCAACACACACGTACGCCCAGTTCAACCTCTGGAGAATCCAGAGGTTCCTCATGAATTGCATTACAAGAGACAGCTTTATTTGATGGACTAGCATCTTTTAACTCAGTCAAGCCAGATTTTGCTAATAAAGGCCTTGCCTTCACAGAAAGCACAGGCAGGGTATATCTGCACAACACTTTTTCTGCAGTTGCAGTTTATACCAGGTCCCTATTAACATGACTGTTAATTTATTTTCCTAAGAAAACAAAGCTTATGTTATAATGCTGTTTGCTCACAGTTTTACCCTTCCCCCAAAGATTTGAATCTACCTGACTGTTTTAACAAAATTTGACAGAGGAGAAGAGATAGCAAAGATGTGGGAATCTTAGAGGTTTCACAGAAACCGACATCACAGGGAACTCCTCTTAATGCTGCTCTGGAAGAAATACCTGCAATTGTGCACTGTGCGTTTGCTCAGCATCAGAGCACCCATGCAGGTGTGCAGCCTTGAGGGACAAATACAGAAGGAAAATGGCTGATTTAGGTCCACTACTGCAAAACTAGGGCATTTGTGTGTGTGTGTTGGCAGGGCTACCCCCCTTCTGTCGCATGCCAAAGCAGTGTATTATTGGCAAAACTATTAATGTGGATCAGATCGGGGGGGATGTAAAAGAAGTTACAGAACAAACCATAGGCCAACTGTTGGGAAGATTTCGGGTTCTGAGTCTGGCCTCCTGCAACATCAGTAGGCTCTGATACATACCTGTGCTGTGTAAGTCTGAATAGTGGATATGCTTAAGGTAGTGCTGTGGTAGTGATGTATGACCGAGAGGAAATTCAGCCAAACAGCATTGGCAAAAAACATATACCCACACTTACTGCACAGCTGTTCCTCATGTTAAAAGGAGGTACAAAACTAGCTGTGTTTTCAAACAGGAAAGGAGCTGATTTTTTCTAGGTATGTCAATAGCTGCTGTATCAAATAAATGAAACTTGGCAAACCAGGTGTAGTCTTCAGTGTAAGTGAATGAGTGAGCAGTGCAGGGGTAAGTGGTCTTCAACCTAACTGTGGAGCAGAAGTGAAAACTTGAGTTAAATAGAGACTCTTTTTGCTAAATGACCTGGGCACAGCTGAGGATGCTGGCACCAGAGTTTGCTCTGATCACACAAACAGCTGGCCTGCCCTTTGCTCTGTTCTCTTGTCTACCTTCTCAGTATATAAAACCAAGCATGAGTGTAATCAACTGTAGGAATGGGAATACCATTATTAATTATGCTCAAATTATCTACTTACTCTTAGCTGGCAGACTTCAAGAGCTGACCCAGAGAGTGTGTTCGGTTCCCATCCCTGAGTAAAGAGCTGGTGAATTACTGAATCCTGCCAATAAGTCATTCCACAGGACCTCCTGTTCCCTTCTGTCAGGCAGTGCTTCAGAATCTCAGCAAAGTGCCAGATACTGTAGAGAATAATCCTAAACGCATGGGGGAAAGAACAGCAAATTAGCTTGAGGTGTATGGTATTCTTCCTCAGCGCTGTTGTCCTGGGAATGGGGAGAAAGGAGTTGAAAGGATGCGCTAGGAGAATGCAAACTGGCCAAGCATTAAAGGATTCACAAACTATAACTGTGTGAAGCATGTCTTCATAGCTGTTTGTAATTCTCTTGGAGCAATATCTCTGGAAAGAATGGTATCTTGGCCCTTCTCAGCATTTGACACTAAAGGTAAAAGAATGTATATCCTGGTGAAATTCAAGTGGGGAAATCCAAGTGAATAAAAAGCTAGTTTCCAAAAGTATGGCTTTGTTACAGCCATTTGACACGCAGCTAGTATTTTTGGTCCTGATTTATTGATGAAATGTTTTTGACTGATATGCAAAGTGCAAGCTTCCACTTTGACATTTATGTTTTTTCAGTGTTACATTTGCAGGCTTAACTACTGTTAGTTTTATTGGGAAGGCAAAATTTAGCTGTGTGACCTGCAGCATGCTTGTATGCTACTTTCTGCAAAGGACAAGTATAGTACAAACATGCAGAATGTTGCATATAGACATTTATGTGCTATCACCTGGCTTGTTTCCACAGGTGATTTTTTTTTTTCTTGATTGTTCATCTTCTTGGAGAGGATCACAGCTCTGTGTGTTCAGCATGAGTGACGTTAAGAGTGTTGTTTACTTTACCTACCCCTAACAGTCTAAATATTGGATGTCTACACTAATTCAGTCTTCACTGATTGGAAGAAAGCCTGGGTGCCTAGGGATTGATTCATCTCTGCCTTGGAGAGATGCTCTGCGGCAGTGTGCCTGTGAGACATCACCGGTAGGATGGGATGGGTCACTCTCTGGAGTGGCCTGTCTCCTGAGCCCAGGCTAGAGCCCGTAGCTGGCAAGGCTAGACTGCTTAGACTGTTAGCTGAGCTGGACTGTGCAAGACAGGAAGGACAGGGCTATGCATTGTATCTTTAAATGGCACTAATGAAGATGGGAAGGCTGTTAATTTAGGGCATAGTCCTGAGCTCTAGCTAATAGTTAAGGTTTCCATTGACTCAGAATGGTTGGTTCATCCTTTGGAGTCTATTTAAAAAAAAAAAAAAAATAGTCTGGGAGTTGGGGACTAGCGAACCCTTCCTTATTTCCGGAGAAGCTGATCTAGGTTATAATTAAAGTTGGATTTGTACATTGCTGACAAAAATAATGTGGGATTTATATGTTGCTTAGATAATTATAACTGGATAGGGTCAAACCCACACAGGGAAAATTTTCTGCCTTTAATCTGTTAAGATTTTGTTGGGGTTTTTTTAAAGTCTGTAAAAAGCTCACAAAAAAGTAGGCAAGGTGAGTAAAGTGTCAGACTTTGCTTGGAGGTTTATGAGTTTTTGATTATTTCTTTAGGAAGAGAAGTGCTTTGGAAGAAAAAGTAATGCTGGGAAAAGGACAAAGTGTAATGCAAATTCAAACCTGGGTAGGCATGAGGAAGAACTGAGCTGAATTGTTAGTGTGTCTTAAGCGTGAGTTTGAGTTTTCCTATGGTGGAGTGAATTGGAATAGATGCACAGAAAGACAAGGCCAGCAACAGAAGTAATTCTCACCTTCTCTTTCTGTTTGTGCTGAGCAGCTAGAGCAATGTTGTATGTCTGATCTAACACTCTGAAAATTTGTTGCTGTGGTCCTTCTGCTTAGTCTGCTTTATGGCTTTATCAAGCTGAAAGCCTTTTGAAGTCTGTGGGTCATTTTCTTTTCTTCATATTGTATGTTGTTTTTAAATGAATTAGCTTCTTAGATAATCTGTCACAGATTTAATTATGGTACACAATCATGAGAGTTGCTTTTTCCTGATACTGAGCAAGGAACTTTATTGAATAAGGAAAACAGTTGTGTACTTAATTCTAGTTTGGTCTTCTACTTTCTCTGTTTCACTGTGGAGCTACTCCAGTCTTTTGTTGTTAAAAGGTTAAAGAAAAAGATATCTGGATTAAAAGAATAGTTGCGTGTGTGACCATGAGAGTATGCAACACCCTGAAAGTGGCAGAAATGATGTTTTCTACACTTTGCAGAAGAGGAATTGTATTCACATATCATGGAATCCTCCTCCATACTATCCTCACCACCACCTTAAGTCAAGGAGAGAGACTTGTTATAACTTTTAAACCTCATCTTCCTGTAATTCTTTCTTCCTGAAGTCTTAACACTTGGAGATGAGCCTCTTGATGTTGATACTCCTGCTCTGCTCACAGATATGTTGTTGAGAGAGGTTCATCTGTGCTCAGCAGCACTTTCTTGCTGCTATTTTTTCTAACCCCTATTTTCTTTGCTTGATTCCATGGCTGTTGTGTTATATTTTCTGTGATGAAAGGTTTGGGATTACTCCTTCCCTCACTTTGCTAACAGTATACCTACAGCTATACTTCTTCCCTCTGTAGCTTGCTCTGTAACATCCTTTAGGTAGGGATGATTTTGGATAATAGTAAATATGGCAGTATTCTCCTTGCTCTACTCAGGGTTTGCCAGACCTTTGTACAGATGTTATATGGATAATATTCTGTGTGAACATTAGGAATAGGTGAGAGAGGCTCGGTGAAACTTGAGCTGCTTTTTTCCCCCATCTTGTGGAAGGTGCTTTTTCTAGCTATAGACAAGTAAGTGTTTTCTCTGCAAACATGAAATGGTCCCTTCCTGTACCCTAAACTATTTGTTGAGTTGTATTATCGATCTTTGAGGTGGTCAGCTACATCTGACTATCTTGCTGGGAGGGCTGCTCAAGCGTTTAAAGCCAGGAATCGGTACTGGCTTTGCTTCTGGTAAACATGATGGCAAGTTTATGTACCTGAGTGTCCAGGTACAGGATTTCCAAGGTATTAAGCCACAAGCTGTTCCTTCTTCCTCTTCTTTCTCTCTCACTCTTGCTCTATTTTTTTCCATCTTAAAAAAAACAAAGTAGCATAAGTGGTATATGCCACAAAAATATGTTTGTCACACTACATCACTTTGAACTGCATAACATCAAAGAAAATCAGTGCTTTGATAACTTGATTTGAAAGGATTGTAGAAATAGCCATCATTATGAATCACAACAAATAGGAATGGAAAAGATGGTGATTTTCAAACAGCAAAGCTTGTAAGGTAAGGGAACATGTAAGGTAGGTGCCAGTGCCACATTCCCATCTAAAACACCCCAACCTTAAAACTGCTATGCAGTTTTACAGAATGTGATTTACTTGAGGATATGAAGAGGAATGAGAAATACTCTGTCTAAAAATGTGTTTCTGAGGAACAAGGGAACAAACGTGGACTCAAAGAAGGGCTGGAATAAGGAAGAAAGCAATGCATTCTGCTTGGGGAGGAACTTTTTTATAAAACCATTCTTCCTGAAGGGAAGGGAATCCCAGATTCCTTGCTGAGACCTTCCTCACCCTGAAGACCTTCAGTTCTTATGAGCTGGATGTAGGGAGGAGGAGGGAAGCTCCCCCAGAACTTCTGTGCTTTGTCATTCCTCTCCTGAGGAAACTCTCTCTGTGGACTGGAATGAGTTTCTGGCTCTAGGAGGTTGCAAGAAATGAGGCCTTAAAATGGTGACTTCTTACCTGCAAACGTTTTAGTTTAGGATGATGGCAATTCAAATTGGAGTTTAGCTTATTCTTGCCTTCAGTCTAACAGGTAGGAGTTAGGGCACCAAAACAAACTAGCAGCCTGTGGAGGGGCAGGGAGTGCACAGTGGCAGTTAGGTGAAATCAGTGTGTCCTGTCCCATCCTGTCCTATGAGTAAGTGTTGGATAGTTGGGAATGTTTGTAAAGGTTTCAGTGCCATTGAGTTAGGAGGCTTCAGTCTCATTCAAACACAGCTTTACCAGTAGTACTTCATCAGCTGGTCCAAACACATTGAGCTAGGAAATACTACATGTCATTTAGCAGTCTCTTGTTTGATCCAGTGTGAGGTAATGGCTGTATATAATGAAGGCTAAAGTTGGAGCCAATTGAGGTATAAAGATGGATGCTTCAGTGCTTTTCAGTGATAGGAAATTCAGAAGCAACTAGTGAGGAGAAAGATTCAGATCCTTCACTTCTTTTAGCAAGTCTGGCACAGAAGAACGTGACATACTGAAATATTGCTAACGCAAACATCCTCTCTGAGGGCTTTTTCCCATTTAGCTTGGGAAAGAACGCTCTCTTTTGTAGATTCCTTTGTCTTACTCCATGAGGAGGGGAGTAGGCATACTTCTCTGTTGACTTTACAGAGGGGCAAGATTTACCTCTTGTGCTTTTAAAAACATGGGCTCCATAGCAACAGTGTAAGTACCTCCTGCAAGCATCTTCTAGGGCTACTAGTCAGGCGAATGTCATGTCAGACAAACAGGACTGGTATTTCATGTCTTGTCAGCTGTTCAAAACCTTCACCTTTATGTATGAATGCATTTTAAAAATTGAAAAAATAGTTCTATATGTACTATAGAGCACTGATACTGAGCTTATAACCAGGTGTGCCTGCTCTCTTCATCCATAGCAGCGTAGTGGAGCAGGACTGCATAGAAACTCTTTTAACTGACTAGTCAGGAAACTGCCTTTTTTTTAAAAAAAACAAAACAAAAACAAAAAACCCCAAAAAAACCCCAAAAAACAAAAACAAGAAAGGAAAGGAAAGATGGGAAAATGTGTGCTTTGCATGAGGGAAATACGAAGTTGTAGGCTCCCTAGTTCTGATCCCAAACCACAGTCATAGGTCATCTTTTTTTGTAACACACTGCTGAATTGCTTGAATTGACTTTACCCTTATAAAGAGCATACCTGCATTTCTTCTGCCCTAAAAATACTGTTTTGCAGAAAGTTTTGCTAATATTTACCATACAAAAATTATTTCTGTAATGATAATAGTTTACAGTCATAATGTTTGGGTTTTCTGTTTGATTATTAGCTGAGATCACATTTTTGCATTATGTATGTTGAGTTATATCACTGGAGATACATGTTTATACTTATGCTCTGATCTTATGAATGGTAAAAGGAGGAGACGTTAATGTAAGTGGCTCTTTCATTAATTGACCTGTTTATATATTTGCCTTTTTCAAGGAACTGCATATCCTCACTTTAAAAAAAAGGGAAGGGGGAGTGATAGACATGGAGACAGGACACATCCCACACTGATTCACTTGATAATGTGTATTGCAGAGAATCAAAGGCCAAATGGTTCTGGAGTGTGGAAGAGGAGGAAATGAACTAATTGTGTTGGTCAGGTTAATTTGATTAGAGCAGAGGGGACATGGTAGCATCAGCTAATGGGGAGAAGGAGGAATTAGATTTATTCCTAGAGTAGTTGAGTTGCAATCTTTCCTCAAATCAGGATAACTTCTCCTGGGGAAAAAAGATGCCTACAGTGGGAGAAGTTACATAATTACACTAAACAAAATCAGTTTTACTGACAGAAGCAGTCAGTCAGTTGTCCTCTGCCTGAAAAACTCTGTTGAACCAATACTTTTGCTGTAAGTGATGTACAAGGCTTCTGCTAATCAGCATTACTAATCAGCTCCAGCAGAGACTGCCTGAACATACAGCATATGCCGGAGTGGGGCTCTAGTGCTCATTATGTCTGTAGCTGTAAATGTCATACGGGGACACTAGTATTTGAAGGAAAAGCAGAAATACCATCATGTGTGCTGTGTCAAAGAGGTGTTAATAACAACCACAGACATCTCATTGTATCTTATCCAAACATTTTTAGCCTCGCTTCCTGAGCAGGTTGTTTAATGTGACTGTGCTGTCTGTCTTGAACCCTCCACTCTAATATTATTTGAAACTGATGGCTTGTTTTAGTCACAGTTGAGAGAAAGACTGAGGTGTCAAATACATTGAGTTTCTACGTGTTTTGTGAAAACAGGTGGTCAAGTGAAGGAGACCTCTGCATTAGTTCTTTCCAAGTAAAGCAGCAGCTTTTGAATACACTGTTCTACCCCAGGGACTCCACACAAGAGGACTTGGGAAGAGGCAAGGGATCCAGCTGTGAAAAAAGTTATCAGACAGACCTTGTAAGACACAGGGTAATCCCAAGTGTAAGGAAAAAAAAAAACTGCAGGAAACTGAGCTGTGTCACTACTGCTAGTCAAGGACTACTCATTCTCAGTGTGACTGCTGCTCACAGTTATTATTCATGGTCTGACTGTGGTTTGCCTTGGCTGTGCTAATTCTGGGCTGAATCACACCTGCCAAGTCAGCATCCCTCCTGGCTGTCAGCAGGAGCTGGCTTGCGCTCCTCCAGGCAGCCAGTGCTGGCCCATTCTGTTGTGGGGAGAATGGGAGCTGTCTGGAGCAAGCACACAGTACTTCTGTGGTCTGGTGTTTTCTGTCTGAGCTTGAGGCCATGGTTTTCAGATGACCATGGCTTTTACATGCCCAGTGTCTCAAAGCTGGTCTTCCGCCTTTGTTTCTTGAGAAGTGCTAAGTATCCTTTGACTGCTCTCTGAACTCTTTGTCATAGATGCCCAAGTTAATGTATGCTTGTTCAGCGCTTGTCCAAGAATACTGATATTTAGTGCTCTGGTTTTTAGGGAATGAGAAATGGCTGATTGGTAAAATAAATAAAATTTAAAAAGGGTCTCAGATGAGGGAATAATTACTAAATTTACTGCATCCTGAGCGTGTACCTCTGGCATGGTACAAATCCAGACTTTTTCCCCTCTCTTTTCTCCAGGCTGTCAGCGCTCCATAGGCTTGTCCAATGGGAAAGCCAAGGTGTGCAGCTACAGTGGATGGTATTACTGCAGCACCTGCCATGTGGATGACAGCTTCCTCATCCCTGCACGGCTGGTTCATAACTGGGACACTTCCAAATACAAGGTAATCTCCCTGCAAGTTGGCTTGCTAGCAAGTGAACTGAATTGCTCTATAGATAGAGGCACAGACATTACAACAGGTTGAAGGTTACGGGCATTGACTGCTAATACTATCTTCTTTGTCCCTCTTGTCAGAATGAGCCACACTCTCTCATCAAAACGGATGTTTTCATCACAGTTTCCTTAGCCAGGCCTAAGGCCTCCACAGGAGCAGCCATGCTCCTCTTTCTTGGTGGCATCTTTTCCATCATTGCTTATCTGGTTGTTCAAGAGACAGGGAGGGACACAGCACTGAAATCTCTCCTTTAGCCCTCATCTCTGAAGTTCTTGCCCCTTGAGGAGTAACCATTTCGTGAACACTAGGGCTGTGGATTGTCACTGCTTGGTGATGAACGCTAAACTGTGAAAATGCTCCCAGGAAGCTGGCATACACAGACATGGTGTTTGCAAGGCTCAGTATGTCCTGTCTCTTGGCACGAATATTTCGAGGACACTAGGAGGACACTGCTATAGCACTTGTTTGGACCAGATAGCCGAAAGTAACATAAAGAGAAAATTCTACAGTAGTTCACTTGCCACACAAGCAGCTTTTCTAAAACTTCGTAATCTGCTATTTGCTGCTTCCCCGGTGGCTGGTTGCTAGATAGGGGCAACTGATTACATGCCTCAAAGTATTATGCCAGCAAACACTGTAGCAGTGTTGTTTTGCTGTCTCGGGGAGCATATGCTGAAACAATAACAAACTCTTAAGAAACCCAGACCATGCTAGAGCTTCAGACCTAGCAGCCACTGTTAGGAGAGGCTGTTTGATGTTTTGTGTCAGGAATATTATTATTATGGTCTATTTGAAAAGGAAAAAAATAACCAGTAAATGCCCTATTAGAGGAAAAGCAGCTCTCCTGAAGAAGAAAATTTGTCAGATGGGGAGATTATTAAAAGGTAGCCAGAGCCTGCCATCAGGAAAATGATAGTTTTGTGCCATGAAATGCAAGATTTTTCAGAGTTACAAAGCTCCTATATGTGGAGACAAAAACCCCTCCCTTTCCTAGAAGCTAGGAATAAATATTTAAGAGTTCTTTCTTTGGATGCTTTTACCAAAGACTACACTTACTAGCCTACAGTAGTATCGGTAGCCCTGATATGCGGCGATGGTAAGGCAAAGACCTCATATCAAGCTTTCAGTAATACTGCCAAGAAAATAAACAGTTCTGTTTTCTAAACCTACAGGGTAAAAACTACGCTCTATGATCTGTTTCCTGTGGTGCTGGTATAGGCAGCTGAGGCACAAAAGGGAATGGGGCTTTCAAGTTTAAGCATTCATTGAAAACTTAATCTAGTGTAATCTCAATTATCAATTATCAAAAAGTTATCAACTTGCACTTTTTGTAGGCAGGCAGAACAGCTGTGAGGTGACTTGGGAGCACAAGCAAATTCTGTGCAGGTACTTTACCAGTCTCTATGCCAAAGTGCTCAGAGAGGTGGATTTAAGAAAGGAACACCATCCCTTAGGGAGGAAAATGCTACAGCATCTCCAACTAGGGAGGGAAGGTGAAGAGGACGTCATGTGCCACAGTGGCAGTGTGACAACCAAGCTGAGATCACTGGTTGGATCTCCTGAACTCAGTCCCATCCATGTATAGCACTAAAATAACAGGTAGTTCTTGTTGCTTTTGTGAAATCTTTGGGTTTTTCCTCTTCCCGTTCAATTCTGCATATATTTGCTTTTATTTCTGTCCCTGCTATACCTCCATGGGAACTAAGCAGTACTTTTCTGAGGTAGAGCACATGTTGCCTGCACTCTCCTCCACATATCCTTTCTTCATTCAGAGATAAGGTCTCATGTTTATTTCTTCTGTGTGGTCTAAAAGGCAGCTTAGTGCTGGCTGATGCACTCAGCAATTATAATGAAATGGCATGATTCCTTAGTAGTGTATTGATTAAATGTGCTGATTTGGCAAAGACAGATACCTTGTCCCACTTCCTTGAGGTGATCTTGGTACTAATAATTTTCTTCGGGCTCTGTTTTAAAGGAAGATCACTTAATTTGTCAGCATTTCACCTCCTATAATTGGCCAGTGTGCCCACACAAAACTGTGCAGCAACATCCCAAAATGAAGCTGAACAACACAGCTTCTCCTAAATGCACAGCCCTGCCCCTCACAGGTAGCCAGCAATGCCTGAAAGTGGAGCTCTTGCGGTGGGTGACCTGCTCCTGGCTGGACTCCTGGCATACCCCAGAGGGGTCCTGCAGGAAATAAGCACATACCACATTTGATGGTCAGAACTGAAACGGGGCTTCAGTCTCCAAAAGCTTCTGTGTTTCACACAGTCTGAAATGTGCCTGTCAGTCCACCAAATGGAAGCAAAGTGAACGAAGAGTTTGAAAACCTGCACTCCTTCCCTCTGCCACCTTTTCCCCACCTCTTCAGGGGTTTCTGGGGTCTGTCCTATCTGTCTCTAGCAAAGCAAGCACCAATAGGTACTCTAGGACATGAGCTTTTACAATGACACAGTGTAATTGGGTGTGTTTCTCTTATGTTTCGTGGACTAGTAGACATCTGAGCAGCCACTGTAAAGTAAACTGTTGCATCAGTTAAGTTTTGCAAATAGAGAGGTTCTCGTCTGCTTTTGGCAAGACAGGTCATGAAAAAACAAAAGCAGTAGAAGTCTGTAGAGCTATGTCTTCCCATACCCAGGATCTTGAAAAACAACAGTGTACTTAACACCTGAAAGCACATGGGTAGGAAAAGAAAAAATCCACTTGACTGCAATAAAAGCTCTTTGAAAGGACTTGGCAGTTAGGCATATTTTTTCTGTCATGACCAAAGCAGCAGTTCAGTCCCCAGGTCCACTTTTTTTTCCCTGTCTCCCTACTGTTTTCATATTTGTGTTTTTCACATGTTTGTGTGAAGGGAAAAGAAAAGAGGTAATCTTGTGAACATCTTTTCTTCCTTTTACTTAGGCCAACTGTTTTCCCCCTTTGCGCGCAAAAACCAGTAAGTATTGCAGTTTGGTTCAGGTGGCTTCCAGCCTGCACAAAATGCCAGACAAACACAGCAGGAAATGAACTCCATGTGCCAGAAGGCTTCAAGGGAGGCTGACTTCTGGTAAACTGAATTCTGAACTGTAAGTTTGCAGCCTCTAGAAAAGAAAGGTCTGGAAATGTTAGCATCCATCCTTGTATGACATTTAAAGCTAAAACCCTGTTGCAGTTTGCATCTTCTCACTCCTTCTGGCTTATTTTATAAGATTGTATAGTCTGCCCAGTAAAACTGGGGGACTGTGAGTATGCTAGTACATGTACTAGAATATTGGCTGGTAGCAAGCTGAATAATTATAACTGCTTGACCCTTCCCCTTATAAGACTGCATTTCAGCTTCTTGTAACTTTGCTGTGGTTGACAATGTGGGTTAATGTTTTACATGACTTGTGTGCCTGTGTCAGGCATGCAGAGTGAACTGACACCTACCTGTCAGCCAGTAATGTTGGGCAAAGCTATTTTTCCTGCATTCAACGCTCCACAGGTACATTGTATTGTCAAGGAGAGAGAAAGGTTTGCTTTGCTCCTCTCTCCTCAAAGGCTGCATTCAGACCATGCAGCACCAGAGCCGCACATTAATACTTCGTCATTATAGGGCACATGTATTACAGAGTCAGTCAGGTGACCTCAGTTCTGGCATTTTTTTGTTTCTGTACTCTTAATGTTGCAGCCTCAGGTACAAGTGTGCAGGGGTGTGGGTGTAGTCCTTAGATAGTAATTGCCCTCTGGTTCCCAAGACAGTAGGGCAGGTGGATGAGGAGCCCATCACTTCAGCAGAGGTTTAAAGCAAGGAAATAAGGCTACAAAGACATCACTGGGCACCAGATCCTCCTGGTGGGAGATGCTCGTCTCTGTACCAAGCAGTCATGTGCCTCCTAGGGAATCACTGAATAGATGGCTTGATTTGTCCATTGGTGGAAGAGGAATAATATCTACTGTAGATACAGCAGTTGTCAGGGGATTGCTGAGATATTAGAGGCAAAAAGCATAATGATTGTAAAAGCAGGTTGTTTAACTGTAGTCTCTTCGGTGCACTGCAGTTAAGCATGTCTAATAAAACATCAACTTTGCTAGTGTTAGAAAACTTGACATACTTGGGGTTTGTAAAATTTTGTCATACAAAATCCAAGTTGCCTGTGGTGTTCCTTATGCAGCATGTTACCTGTGCTTCCATTCAGACAGCACAATTCCTTGTATGTGTATTACTTAAAAAAAAAAAAAAGGGGGGGGGGGGAGTGTGGGGAGGAAAAAAGAAATGAGTGGGATGTTTAATACAAATAGGTGAGATATTTAATACAGCTGCAGGGTCTGGGAAACTACGGTCTGCTGTATTTAAAATTACACATTTTATTATCTGTGTAGTTATTGGTGGGAAGGCTGGCCTTGGCATTATTTCTTTTATTTTTGTTATGCATTGTGAACAGGTTACATGTGGGGCAAGCTTTCCCTGTAAGCAGCTAGTGACTCCTGTAGCTAGTAACTTTTTCTGGTTTTGGAAGTGGTGCTACTTATAAGGATGCATATTGCTTTTACCTACTTCCTACCTTACAGCACCAGAAGGGAAATAACATCCTAAATCTGAAGAGGCTATGGTAAGCCCTTTCTCCTTTTGTTAGCTTAAATCATCCTCCCTCAACTCAGTGTAAACAGTGATTTAAAAAGGTCCAGGAGGACTAATTGAATTGTGGAACAAATAGTATTTCTATAACACAGTTTCAAGTGATTTGCAGCTCATTTCAGATAATCCCATCTTCTCTTTTCCAGCTGTGATAAAATGCAGAAATAAGGAACGAGAGGGAATTTTGCCTTCTCACCTCAGAAACAGGAGCATCTTTTCTAGTGGGAACAAAAGTCCCATTAATTTATCAAGATTACAGTAGCTCTTTGCAGGTGGAGATAGAACAGAGCACTATCATGAAAAAGGCATAAGAAAAATTTCTTGCAGATGAAACACTGGGAGTAATACCAGTAAAATTCAACTTTATTTATCTGTATTTATAAAAAAAACTTCGACTTGATAGATATGCTTCTCATTACTTTCTTTTTACACATTTTTAACCATACTGGCTGAGCATGAAACAAATGGGAGTAGTACTTTACACTGGACTTCTATACCCTGGGATAGTACAATGTGATGGGGTTTGCAGTGTGTATGTTTCCTCTTCTGATGTTGTGCTTTTGCATTTACTAATCACTTGCTGCTTGCCAAGCAGCAAACAAACAGAAAAATATTAACAGGAAGAAACTTGGTAATCAGTTTTTAGACTTGAAAGACATCTAGTAAGCTCTGTTACCCTGCAGTGAAAACATGTGTGGCTGCAAATACTGCTGTACTTTGGGTAAATAAGCAATTATCTCCTACACTCAACTCTGATGGGCTTGATGAAGTTTGACTTGGCTATAAGCAGAGAGTTGGATCTCTCTCAGCTCTGTCTTCATTTGTAATTGTTAACAGAGTAAGTTTTCAGATGCAGAGAATAGCTGACAGATCACAGAGGGGAAGATCTGCTTAAAAAGAGTTGGGAGGAAAGCCTAGTCAAACTGGTTGCTTTATTTTTCAGGTATCAAAGCAAGCCAAAGAGTTCCTGGAATATGTTTATGAGGAGCCATTGATTGATATCCAGCAGGAAAATCCCATGTTGTACAAGCATGTTGAACCTCTGGCAACCGTTGTCCGCCTGAGACAGCAGCTGAAATCTCTCCGAGCCTATTTGTTCAGCTGCAGAGCAGCAGTGGCTGAAGATCTGCGTAGAAGGTAAGAACCACAGACAATGTACAGCACAGGGATGTAGTTTCCTTGTCATGTTGCTCTCCTCTTGTTTTCTTTTTCCTCACAAGCTAGTTCTGAAGGTGTTACCCATTTAGAAAGATGTTGTGCTTGTATCTGAATTCCCTGGGTTATCTGCTGCCAAAGAAAATGGTTTTATAGGGTCTGAATATGTGAAATTGTTCTTGACAACTATTAGCCCAGGGGTCACACATTGTGGTGAGCATCTTTTACTCTTCCTCAGGCTTCCTGGCTGTGCATGAGTATTTTCAGTCAGGTGTGATACCTTGTGCTCCCTGCCATGGCATTGCAGTCTAGTAGCCACTGCTGAGAGCTTTGAAACACCTCACAGTATGGCAAAGCATGAGAGAGGCCAGCGTCAACTGCCTGTCCAGCGCTTCTGCCCTCTTCTGTGATACGATCTCACACAAAGGCAGAGGCCAGATGTAGTCCTGTGGCACATGACCCATCATATGATTTATGTGACACCAGAGCAGTTGTGCTCTTGCTCAGCCCCTGTCTTTTCCATCCATGACATGGCTACGCTGAGTGTTTTGTTTGTCGGAAAACACACGGTCACAGCTCAGCAGAAGGTGTTTCATACTGAGTTTTCTGTGGTGGAAACAGTAGTTTTATAAAAAGTGAACTTAATTTTAGACTTGCTGCATCTTAGTCCATTGAGCTGCTGCTGCATTTTTCTTAAAAGCTGAAAATGAACAATCTTCTTAAAACCATCAAGCTACAGTTGTGACCTTAAAAAAGCCAAGTTACTTTTGTTGTGCATCTCCAGAAGAGATGGGGAGGTGTCTCTGCCCATGCCCTACTGTGAGGTGAGTGGCTCCAGGCACATGCAGCTGATCTGATGGTAAATGCATGTGTAAGCATTTGTATATCCCAAGTTTGTAAGGAAGACAAGACTGCAAATATGAAAACCACTGCTTTGAAATTATGAGCTGCCAAAGGGCAAGAAAGCAGATGACATCAGTGACCATATTTTGAGCATGGTGTTTTAGAGGTGGGGGACCTGAATTCTCTGGGAGGAAGAAGAGGCTTTTATCCGAGGTAAGGAGTGAGGCGGTGTGCTATTTGGTATGTGACCTATGTCATTGCTTTGATGAACTACCTAGAACAACTAAGAGAAGGACACAGCAACATGTTTCTGGAGAGCACTACTGAGTTCTTGTGTCAGACCCACTGTGTTAATATGTGTTTGTGCCTTACTGATCAATTCCTATTATTTGATAGGGCAGCTTACAACATTTTAAAAATTAGAATGATTCTTCTTTTATTCTAGAAGATGGTATTACCTTGCAGAACTGTTTTGCTATTCAGTTATAGTAACTTTCCTGTGCCATCCTCTTCAACTGCAGTAAACCTGAAAGGAGAACAAGATTTGTGAAGGCTATCGTTCAGAAAAAATGTCAGAAAGGAAATTATGCTTTCTGATTAATGCTGAAGAAAAGAATGCCCTGGTTAAAATAGACAGGAGGAGGCATGAGATTGAATGGACTTGGGTAAGAGAGTGAAAGAAGAGAGATTACAGGAGGCCTAAGCAGAGAAATCAATGGACTAGACACAAAGGGCTGAGGGATAGCCAGAAGGAGGAGATTCAAAGAGGGAAGGGATCTTAGGAAATTAACAGTTAATGAAGAAACCAGGACAAAGGGGGAGCCCCAAAACCTGCCTCCAAAAAGGAGAGATGACAAGTGCTGAGGAATTGGAGAGAAGAGAGAATGGACAAAAATTAGCACAGAAATGTGTGCATGGTCTTTTCTTTGGGCGGGGAGGAAAGAAAAAACTCCCTGTATCAAAATGAAACTGGGAAATACTCTAAATTCTTATCTACGGGTTCCTTCACACTGTCTCCAATTAAAGCTCTCTGTGGTGCAGGGGAGGACCCCAGCCCAAGAAGGGTTTGCTTTTGTACCAAGTAAGCATCTTCAGTTTGATAGAACTTGTTAAAAGTGCTGTAAAAGCCACTGAAGTAATGTACAAAACACACCTTATAGTCCAGCTCCTTCTTGGTCTCTGAAGTCTCTGTTGGGGTGGGTTTGGTGCTCATTTAGTCCCTCAGATCTCCCCTAACTGGTTTGCAGAGATGGAAAGCAAGAATTCTTTTCCCAGGAGGAGTTACTCCTTGCTCAAAACTGGTTCCAATGGCTTTGCTTTCTGCATGTTATATCACAGTGTGCAGACATTCACTATCAATGTGATGGCTTTATAGAGCACAGCTGAAAAGTAAACAGAGAAAATATGTGATTTAAATTTCCCTTTGGCTCATCACATGAGTAAGTTGCAAGAAAAGGAGGAGTTTAAACAATATGGTGAGACAGCACTCCTAAATTTAGTACTGTTTCCTAGTTAGAAATGAAAGACTGGGGGAGAGAATCCAGTTATCTGTCCTGCTCTAAAGACATTCTTTTTCTGCTTGGTCTTCACCTTAGTATGTGAATGACTATTAATCACAAGAAAGTGAACACAGCATCTTGAAGACCTGTCAGACCCGTATAAACAGACTGAAACAACTGTTACTATTGCTGTCTAGGGAGAACTAAAAACAGACTGATTAATTGTATTGGCACCTTGCTGCCTTTGGGACACTGATAGAGCCTGCCTTATTAGGGAAAAGCAGATCACTCTGAGGTTTCTTTTATTAATACTATTTGCATTATCATCTTTAAATCTATACCTTGCTCTTGAACCCACGTTATAAAATGAAGATGACAATGAAGTTGGAAACTCTTGGTGTCCTCTGGGAAGACAAAACTGTTTACAGTGCTTACAAGTCACTTTTTCTGAAGAATTCCAGATGGCTATAAACCAGGTTAGCTCAGGATCCAGTTGGCTTAAATGTGGAAATGTTATTTATAATGCTTGGTGTGCATAGATAGGTACTTCGGGAACTTTGAAACTTGGCATCTAGCAGAGAACTCAGGGCTGAACCACACCGTGAACTTTGAAGAAGCAAGTGACTAAGTAGAAAGAAAGGAAGAAAGAAAGGAAGAAAGGAAAAGAAGCAGAAGAAATCTTGAAAGTAGCTAGAAGGCTCACAATAAAAGTGGTCTTCATCAGTTATAATGACTTGTTCTCACCTCTTGCTCCACTGGCTTCTAAGCTCTTTTTATATTTGCAAGGGAAAAAAATAAAGGAACTTGGACTTGGCTGGGAGGAGGAATAAGGCCCTCCACCGGTGCACATCAGCAGCGTTCCTCTGAGATTAGCCAGCTGAGACTCTGAGCCTGTTGCTGAACTCCCTGTTTTACAAGGGATGTTGTTATGCCTAGTTTGCTGTGGCTGTCACTTCAGTATTGCAACAGACATAATTTGCCTCAAATGTCTTTACCCAACAAGTTCTCGCTTGTTTTGGTTGCCTTGCTTGTGTGGATGCTATTCAGGCAGAAATGTACAAGAGCGAAACCTAGAGACAACACAGAATTAGTGCAAGTGGAGCTGTACAGATCCCACCACCACCTGCAGATTGTGGGATGAGGAATGATGAATGAATGGCACAGGTAAACAAGAGGGAGTCAATAAATTGATAGCTGGGAAAGAGCAAGAATTTCCCAAGTCCATTAAATAATGAGGTTATTCTGTGAAGCTATGCTGAATGATGCAAATTTTATTCCGGTTTTGTTTTTCTCCTTTTATCTCTAGACATAAGACACACTAACAGTGTGTCTGTGTGCCACAGCCTCTTTTCCTCTGTTCTTGTCATGGCTGAAGTCTCTTCAGGTCAAGGAACTGTCAGAATGACTTTTTTGGGAAGTCTTCAGGCACCTTCATGTCTACTGTAGGGTAGGCTAACCCAGGTCAACCTTGGAGCGAGCTCTGGGCTCTCTGCTCTCTCAGCTATACATGTAAACTTGCAGTTCGGGTGTTGCTAGCCCAGATATTTTAGGCAGATGGCATTGACACAAGGTAAATGTTCTGCAGCACATTCCCGTATGCAGTGCTCGTTGCAGTGCCCTTGCTCTTTAAGTAAATCTTCTGAACGGTAGTGAGAAACTCTATGGAAAAATTTCCCTCATTACTCATATCTGTCAGATACTATTTGTCTATCAGCTCCAGAACAGCAATACATCAGCTTTACCCTAGCAAAACTCCAGTGCTGGATGTGTTACTTAGCATCTTACAGGAAGACCAAATTAGAGCTTGCTGTTGCAGCAGGCGGTTAAAGGTACACCTCCAGTGCTGGAGATGGTCTTGGCTGAGCCTGCCGGTCTGTCAGCATGATGTGAAACAAGCCCAAGTTCAGTTATGCTGAACAATAGAGTCCTGTCACTTCTTACAGTGAGGCCTTAGACACATCACTTCTGACACAGGAGTAGATTACTTTCAAAATATTTGTGTGGCAATTGGGGAACCTGTCTAAACACATCACAGGAATCTTGATTGATCTTATGCAATCACTATACCACCAAATACCTCACGTATGTGAAGCTGGGGCTATGTCATCTTTCAGATCAAGGACAACAGAAGGTCATTAAGTCATGTCCACACTGTCAAAGACGACTGTTTTCTCCATTTTCTTCACAATGGGTAGGCCATTTGGAGAGTGGAAAA